>NW_022436942.1:11230544-11356306 GCF_009761245.1 Sapajus apella
TTTTTTTTTTTTTTTTTTTTTTTTTTTTTTTTTGAGACAGGGTCTCATTCTGTCTCCCAGTCTGGAGTGCAGTGGCTCACTGCAATCATGGCTCACTGCAGCCTCCACCTCCTGGGCTTAATTGATCCTCTCACCTCAGCCTTCAGTGTGGCTGGGACTACAGATACACATCACTACACCTGGCTAATTTTTGTACACACCTGGCTAAGTTTTGCATTTTTCTTAGAGAAGAGGTTTCTCCATGTTGGCTAGGCTGGGCTCAAGCAATCCTCCCACTTCGGCCTCCCAAAGTGCTGGGATTATAGACTAAGCTACTGTAACTGGCTGAGTTAATGTATTTTTTGTATTTCTCTGAAACTTGCTGTTTTCCATGAATCCTATGTTTTTGAGATTTATGTGTGTTGACACATTAGCTTTCATTTATTCATTCTACTACTGTGGACTATTCCTTTGTGTGCCTAATTCCAAATTTATATATCCTCTCTACCAAATAAATATCCGTTCGTGGACATTTAGGTCACTTCCAGTCTTCCACAGTGATAAACACTACTGCTCTAGATAAGCTTATATATTTCTCCCATGCATACGTGCTAGAATTTCTCTAAAGTCTATATCTTGGGATGAAACTGTTGGGCCATTAGGCACGAGTATCTTCTACCAGGTTAAAAGTTTACATAGTTTCCTCACTAACATTTTGTGTTATCATCCTTCAAAAGTGTTTTCAGAATGATAGGTATGAAATAGTACCTTCTTGTAGTTTAAATTAGCATTTTTCTCATCACTAATAATGTTGAGCATCTTTTCATATTTTTATCAAGCATTCCCATTTTGTCTTCTCTGAATAATTTGTTTATAGTCTTTGTTTATTTTTCATTGATTTGCTTGAGTTTTTCTTACTGATTTGGGAAGTTCTCCATAGACTGCGGGTATGAGCATTTTGTCAATTATATGCATTGCTAATATCTTCTCCCAATCTATGCTATCTTTTTATTTCAATAATTTATTTTGATCACAGATTTAAATTTTAATGTAGTCACTCATTAATCTTGTTTTCTTTATGATTTCAGTTTATATCTCAAGATATCTTAAGATATTCTTTTAAAGTCAGGTCATAAGGATGAGGTCATAATGTAATTGGGTAAATACATTTACTTAAAAGTTTTGATGGGTTTCTTTTTTCATATTTACTTTTTTTTTTTTTTTTTTCGAGACAGACTCTTACTCTGTCACACAGGCTGGGGTGCAGAGTGCAATGGTGCGATCTCAGCTCACTGCAACCTCTGCCTCCCAGCTTCAAGCAATTCTCTTGCCTCAGGCTCTCAAGTAGCTGAGAATACAGACATGGGCCACCATGCCTGGCTTATTTTAGTACTTTTAGCGGGGATGGGGTTTCACCATATTGGCCAGGCTGGTCTCAAACTCCTGACCTTAAGTGATCTGCCTGCCTTGGCCTCCCAAAGTGCTGGGATTATAGGCATGAGCCAGTGCGCCCGGCCTCATGTTTACTTGTTCATTCCACCTCATTTCTTTCATAAGTATAATGTGCAGCAGGGATATAATTTATTTTTTCATTTGAAATACCAGTTGTCTCAGTACTACTTATTAAAGAATTAATCACTTTGCATTGATCTTCAGTGCCATTCCACCAAGTCTCCATGTAGGCATGTGTTTGCTTCTGCACTCCTTGCTTTGTCTCATTAACTTAGTTATCATCTATCCCTGTACTAAGAACTATGTAACTTATTATTTTCCGAAAAGTTTCTTACTCTTGAAAATCACTGGGCTTCTGGCTGTTTGTTCTTCTAGGTAAAATTTAGGATCAGTTTGTTAAGGTTCAGAAAAAATCCTGTTGGATGTTGATTATAATTGCATTGAATGTATAGATGCAATATCACCATATTAGAGAAAATTCAAACATGGGAAAAAAGTCTCACAATATTAACACTGTGTATGCACTATGTGTATGCACTGTGTATACATATATGTGACTGTGTTATTCTTATTCAAAGTTCTTATTCTCTAGAAAGTAACTTCCCTAGAGGATAAGAACTTTGCCTGTTTTGTTCACTGCTACAATGTTGATGTTTGTAAAAGTGCCTGGCACATAGTAAGTACTTAATAGGTATTTGTAGAATAAATGAATGAATAAATTTAGGTTGATTTTCTTGTATTTTTTATAACTGTAATTTAAGTAGTTTTAAAGCCATTAACAGAAAAGCTATACATGATTCCATGTATATCTGTGAAAAATAAGACATTATGCTAAGGAAGCCTTTCCAATAGTATGCCTCTTAGAATTACTGTGTACATTGGAATATTAAAGCTTCTGAGAAACTTGTGGTAAGTAAACCAGTTCAATTTTTTCCAAAAATTATGTGACCCTCTACCCTTCAAAAAAATGACAATTCTGCTTTTATACCAAATACAAATGCTGTTCTAAAGAACAAATTCTACTATACCTGGGAAAGTATAGAATTGAAAAATACTAGAAAATATAAAATTATTAAAATATTTTCCCCATGCAATTTAACATTTACTGGGGTACTGCTATATGTCATAGAAAAGATTAATTCATGGACTGACAACCCATCCTGTTGTATGTTCATCTTTAATAATTCTTTTTTCCTGCTATTATTATTATTATTATTTTGAGATAGTTTCTCACTCTGTTGCCCAGGCTGGAATGCAGTGGTGTGATTACAGCTCACTGCAGCCCTGAACTCACCGCTCAAGCCATCCTTCTATGTCAGCCTCCTGAGTAGCTGGGACCACAGGTATGCACCACCACACTCAGCTAATTTTTAAATTTTCTGTAGAGACGGGGATCCTTGGCATGTTGCCCAGGCTGATCTTGAACTCCTAAAGAGATCCTCCCACCTCAGCTTCCCAGCACCCTCAGCAAGAAGATGATTTGCTTCTTTATTTATTTGCAAATAATAAATAAATAAAGTGCTGGGATTACAGGTGTGAGCCATCACACCTGGCCTCCTGCTATCATTAAATAAAGCAGAAATGATTTGTTGCTGCTAACTTCCAAATTTCTATTAGCTCATGGAAGTAAAATTTAGGCAGAAAATATTATTTTATTCCTGAAAGAGTACAAATTTGTAGACATGACCTTATCTTTGTGTGTCTGTGTTATTACACCGGTGCTAGCATGGCAGGCAAGCTATCTCTGTGACTTGGCTCTCTTTTCTTGCCCTTTGATTCCACCAAAACATGTCAGCTACCCTGATATTGACATTGGGTAACCCATCTTTAATTTCTGCTTAAGGCGTGTGGTAGTCTTTCCAAGGGGGATTTTTTTTTTCATCAACTTTTATTTTAAGTTCCAGTGTACATGTGCAGGATGTGCAGGTTTGTTACATAAGTAAATGTATGCCATGGTGGTTTGCTGCACAGATCAACCATCACCTAGGTATTAAGTCTAGCATCCATTAGCCATTCTTCCTGATGCTATCCCTCCCTCCAACCCCAATGGGCCCTAGTGTGTGTTGTTCCCCTCTATGTATCCATGTGTTCTCATCATTCAGTTTCCACTTATAAGTAAGAATGTGTGGTGTTTGGGTTTCTGTTCCTGTGTTAGTTTGCTGAAGATAACGGCTTCCAGCTCCATCTATGTTCCTGCCAAGGACAAGATCTTATTTCTTTTCATAGCTGCATAGTATTTCATAGCATATATATACCACATTTTCTTTATCCAGTCTATCATTGATGAACATTTGGATTGATTCTATATCTTTGCCATTGGGAATAGTGCTGCAATGAACATATGTGTGCATTTAATAGAATGTTTTAAATTTCTTTGGGCATATACCCAGTAATGGAATAGCTGGGTTAAATGGTATTTCTGGTTCTAGACCTTTAAGGAATCACCAGTGTCTTCCACAATGGTTGAACTGATTTACATTCCCACCAAAAGTGTAAAAGCATTCCTTTTTCTCCACAACATTGTCAGCATTTGTTGTTTCTTGACTTTTTAATAACTGCCATTCTGACTGGTGTGAGATGGCATCTCATTGTGGTTTTGATTTGCATTTCTCTAATGATCAATGATGTTGAGCTTTTTTTCATGTTTGTTCACTGCATGGATGTCTTCTTTTGAGAAGTGTCTGTTCATGCCCCAAGGGGGATATCTTAAGAAAACTTTGCAGAGCAGTGGAATCATTTTTACATTTTTCCAAATAATAAATTGAGATTGTTTTTAAATTAATAATTTATCTTTTAGAGGAGCTCTTTTACCATCTCTTTTCATGATAGTAACAAAAATAGTTCATGTCCAATTGTGCTTTATGTGTAGAATCATCTTCTTGCTGAGGGTGCTTCATTCAGTTGTTTTCTAAAGGTATAACCTGGAAGTGCTTAAGCTTAAGCCTCATGTGTACATAATACAATTATAAGCATAGTGAAATGTAGATATAGATATGCATGTTGTATGTACAAAGTTATTTATTCTACTTATCAGGAGTTTCCCAGGAGGGCAGTTCAGGAATAAGTTAATCAGATTTGAGGCTTCAGCAGCAAAATGATTATATTGCATATCCAGCTGTATAGAGACAGATAGATAAGACAGATGGATGTAGGTGCAGATATATCTAGAGTATATAGCATATTTAGATGTAAATATGGAAGATGCAAATGTAGGCCTGGACACATATCAACATTATATAGATGTTTCTTTTCTATTTTAACACACTCATTTAGGACACCTCAACACAGGAAATCATTACTTTCATCTTTGAATGATTCCAAAATATATTTTACTCTTTCAAAGTACATTTTGGCTGTTATATAAATGAAACTGAAGGAAAGGTTAGGATTTACATTAAGAGTACAGACTTCTTCCCATATACACTAACTTGAGTTATGCATTTACAGAATAACTGACTTGGAAGACTTCTCAAGGGTTTGTGCCCTGCTGGCTCCACAGTCTGGAGTGTTCTTTTCACAGAGCTCTAAGGCACGTTCCCTAATATCATGCAAAGCTCTGCATTAATTTTGTCTACTCAGAGAGGACTTCCTGACCACCCTAGCAAAAAGAACAGACCCATTCCCAGCCCTTCTCTTCATCACTTTTTAATATTCTGCTTTGTTTTTTCTTACATTTTACCATTCCTGATTTTTTCTTTCTTTCTCTTTCTCATTCTTTCTGTTTCTTTTATCACTTCATTTCTCTTTTTTCCATTCCTTCCTCTTTTTCTCCTTCCTTCCTTTTATTTTTTCAGCTGCCTCTGTCCCTAAAGGACTGGAACTTCATTTGCTTGTTATTGTATTTTCAGTGCCTAGAATATTGTCTGGCACAGAAAAAGTGTTCAAAATATCTTTGTTACATGAGTGAATGAATGAATGAATGAAGTTCAATTTAACTCATCAGATAATGCTACATGAAAGTCTTGTGACCCCCCCATAGAAATAAGAAAACCACATTTTTTGAAGTCAAAGTATATTGTGGGCATTGTGCTAGGAATGGCTGGAAAAATTATTTCGCAGAGTGACATGTGAAATGGACCTATCGTCATATTTCTTGAACTGACTTTAATTTCTGTTTTTGACCCTTATTCTGTTGGTCAGTGAAAACTTCATCTCAATCTGTTTGGGATTCCATTCAACTCTCTTTAGGGTTGTGCCTGTATTTTCAAGCTCAGCGTATGTGAATCGGAAGGAAGGGTTCTTGTGCTGCCAGTCCATGCTGGTGTCTGATGTAGCATCCTTGTTCCTCTCTGGTCCTTATTCATTGGTCCACACAGGTTTCTTTAGTGAGCCTCTCTCAGCTAATTCCTGAGAATCTGAGCCATGGCTGGCTGCCTCAAAGGCCAGGCTGAGACATCACTAACTCTGCTTTCTTGCTTCTTTGAGACTCATGAGATCATTTTGCAGTATCTGAGTAGAGAAGACAGTTAAAGACAGGACTTAAGGGAATATTTAGAAAACATACAGGAAAATGTGCTGTTATCTAGAGCCTTAGAGGTGGTCCAGAGGTAGGATGACAAAATGGTATCATGGGAACCAAAGGAAGAAAGGATTTTATAAAAGAAAGAGATGTCAACAGCATCAAACACCAACAGAAACAGACTGGAATGAAGTAAAAGAGGCATTAGTGTCATGTCTACAAGTGCCCAAACAATGATAACCTAAAAAAAAAAGGAGTAACAAAAAAGGTTAGCTAATATATGGTACAGCATAAACAAACTGACTTACTTATTTGTACGTCTTTTCTTATTAAATAGTTTTGCAGTTTTTCTATAGAAACCCAGTGAATGGTCAGGAATGACCTTCCACTTTTCCACTGTAAGATCAGTGGCCACTGGCTCTGTTTCCTCAGTTCTTAATTTAACTAACTTGGCACACTTCAAAAACATTTAATATTTCATCCTTAGATTTGTGCAGTTTCTCAAATGGCAATGACCTTTTGCTATGGTCATTTTCTCATTTTCTTTCTGCCCATCCCCCAAAGGAAAGGATTTTGTAGAGGCGTTACACAGAACAGCTGCGTGGAACATGCATAGGCCAGTTTACATTAGGCTGTTTTTTCTTGAGAAAGTCATAGTTTAAACAAATGGTTGTGTCTATTTTAATCATTTTTGCCCTCTTTTGAAGTGTTTTTTCAAACAGAAGTTTTTTTTTAGAATAGAGTTTTGCATTATAAATTAGTCTGCTCTGTCATGTCCCTTTTAAACACAGCTGTTACTACAATGTAAACAGAGTTTTTAAAATGTAGATAAACAGTTACAAGAGGAAGAGTTTCAAGTGTTTTTAACACATGGTCAGTTTTTGCTTACTTGAATTCTGTGGTTCGAAAGTTGAATTCGAAATACACTTTTGATTTCACAGATGTCAAGCTATTCAATACAGCTGTTCGTGGACGCCCAATGAGACATTTTAAGTTCACAGCTGGCACAGTTTTGACAGTATCACATTTTTGAAGTCATATCAGTAGTAAACCTAGGATGAATATGGAAATTCCACAATGATACACTATAATACCCCTTTGAGGCATAAACATTGAATATGAAAAGTATCTAGTTGACCTAAGCTAAATTATAAAACTATTTTCCATGGTCACCCATCAACATGAAACACATAGCAAATTTCAGTATGTTCATAGAAGGTACAGTTATAATCCCAGGAAGGGAAATAAGGGAATACTAATTCTTTAGTGTGATAATCTTATATTTTAAGAATTTGTGCCAAAGTACACACCTTAAAAAGTTAAAAATTACACATTATTTGGACATAAAGCTTTTGACTGATCTAAGTTTGTTGTTTTGACAAATTCAAACAAATGAACTTAAATATAGTATCTGTGTCATTTTTCCTGAACATAAAATGCAAGCGCTGGACCTAGGTGCACAAGTCACAAGCATTTGGAACTGGCAGAGCATTTCAGTGATGTTTCTGGGGAAATATAACAATATATTTTAAGTGTATACTTCCATGGTATATTTAGAAATCTACTATTAAAAATATTATAATAGATGAGTATAGACATCACAGTTTAAATTATTATCCAGAAATTTCAAATTCATTGCTTATTTGTGACTTCTGTTACTTCAGTAATACGTTTTGGGATCACAAAATTTTAGATAATTATTTAGCTAAGGAAATTCTTTTAGGAAATTCCACATAAAGTAAAAATGAAAGTAAAATTAAGTTCTATCTAAAAAACAGTTTAGTTAGAAAATACCATCAGTGAAATGTCCAAGAAAAACATAGATATTTTCTATTCATATTGTTCCCAAACCACCAGGCCTGAGTTACGGATCTCTGGGAGGAAGCCATCTTACCAAACCTAATTACTCTGTGTTTGGCTTGGACAAATGGTTACCCGATTATTTAGTTATATCACACAACCCAATATGACCTCATTTTCAATAAAAACATATGATTTGATCCAAAGCCTTCCACAGTACTTCATAATTAGACACCTTATCCATCAGGCTGCAAGAAAACCTTGGTAAAGAGTAAAACAAGAATTTTCATGTGTTAAGTTATACACCAGAGGGAGTCCCATGAATATAATACAAACATACTGATATTGCCAAAGAAAAGTCAATTAAAAATTATATGCACTCTAAGAGTTACAAAGCTCAAAATGTGTTGTATAATTCAGGTTGAATAGCCATTGAGTATAGGCATTCATGAAAATTAGGCCTTATTTATCAATGTTTTCATCTCTGAGAGCTTCTAAGAATTTTCCTAAGTGAATTTTAGAACTGAAGTTAAAAGTATAAAACACATTTTTCTTCATCAGAATGTTCAGAATATGCTTGCAGGTATGAACACACATACTGTATGCTTATAAGTAACGCCATATTTAGAATTTTTAAATTTTTCCTAAAATTTGATCACATATCTGATTTTTTCATGTACATAAATACTCTTTCAAGCTAAATTGAGCTAACTCCCTTAAATAAAAAAGAACCTGAATTTCTTCCAAAAAGTCACCTCTTATATTTATTCACTGTGATGGCTGTCCCTCATACCTCTCTGAGTCATGTAAGTAAAGCCTATAAGTGAAACCAGGATAATTTGCTTCTGTTTCTGTCGATTTCCCCTCCCCCCTCCCCCCCCGCCCCCACCACTTCACTTCTCTTTCTTGTTCAGCCTTATACTGTACAACTGACATGGAGAATCTTGCCAAATACAAGTAACAGTAACTCTATAGGCTTCCATGCTTACAGTCCCCAAAGAGCTTTGAATAATGCTTGAAAATTTAAGATCAAGGAAACCATTGGTAACTTTGTAGGCTCTTCATTTACTTATTTATGTTTTTAAAAACAAGTTTCACTGGGTTTTATTTTGCTTATTACTTCAACCCATTGATATAATTAGTATTAAACATGTTGTCAAGTGTTATTTTATTAACATAATGCAAAAGGATCTTCCAGCCTATAAACCTTTTTTTAAAATCTGTTAAGGGGAAAGAATTAGTGAAACCTTGGTAAAGAGTAAAACAAGAATTTTTCAAGTGCTTGAACATTGTAGGCAAGGTGTTAAATTGCTGCTGAAACTGTAGAGCCTCCTGGGCTGACAGCTACTATTCTTTTGGAGACTCTAACTTACTGGTGGGCTTCCCTGTTTCTTTTAAACATTCTTAATGTGATACTGGAAGGGGCTGCCCTGAGGTCAGGCATTGAAATGTAAAGTTGTGAGGCGATGATTGAAGTGGGAATATTATGAAATCTTCAGTCTACATTATTTTAGCATAGCACAGCCTTAGGCATATATAATCACTTCCACCATATACTAATTTCCATTTTTGTGAAGAAAGTCCAGGTTAATTCAAGGAAGGAGAAACTCTAGGGAATACAATCTGATAAGTATTCTTTCCCCTGCCACTTCCCTGCATTCCTGACCAGCTCTCTGTAGCCCCAGTTGCTGCCCTAAATGCCCCCATGGTCCTTCCACTTAGGCAGGTTAGCTGCCTCCAGTAGATTTGCCCAGCGTCACCTAGTGGCCTTCCTATTCCTTCCTCCAATTCTTTTTCACCCCGACCCCACCAGCAATCAATGTATTTCCTGGAGATTGGTTGGGTTGTCCTACCTTCTTGAAGGGAAACATTGGATTCCCGCCCTCTCCTATCTCCCACGGAACTTTGTGGCACTGTACAAATTCTGTGGTAGTGATGGCATTCTGGCCAAAGGATGAAATAGTTTACACTTTCATGACATAAAAACCAAATGTCCCTGGCATACAATCTCAGCTCAGAATGTTGACCTGCCCCATGGACCACATCATCTCCACTGGGCAGTGAAATGATTCAAATGATAGTTTTCTTTTTCATTTTTTTTTTGTTTGTTTTTTGAGATGGAGTCTTGCTTTGTCACCCAGGCTGGAGTGCAGTGGTACGGTCTCAGCTCACTGCAAACTCCACCTTTCCAGTTCAAGTGATTCTCCTGCCTTACTTCCCTGAGTAGCTGGGATTACGGGTGCCCACCATCACACCCCACTAATTTTTGTATTTTTAGTAGAGACGGGGTTTGCCATGTTGACCACGGCTCTAAGTGACAGGAAAATAAATTAATTCAACCTTGCTTAAGCAACAAGAAAAATTTATTGGTTCAGGTAATTGAAAAGCTTAGGAGTAGGCTAACTTTAAGTGTGACTTGATTTAGGGGCTTGGGTGTTGTCATTGAGATACTTGAGTCTAGGTATACCTTTCCTCCTTTGAACTTCAGACTCCAAGGATACATATTCCCAAAAGCAAGTTGAGAGGAAAACTCGATGCTTCTTCTTGATGGTTTTTACCTAAGTCCCAGAATTCATTCTTAATGGATCAATTTACGGCAAGTGCATATTTGTGAGTCAATAACTACAACAGTTCCACTGACTGGCCAGACCTGGATCGTAAGCACCTATCCTAGAGTTGGAAAGAGAGGCCATCTAATCATGCAGTCTGAGGGGTGATGAAACATGGTCCCCTAAAGCAAGCTCTGGCACTGTTTCCGAATGAAGGGAAGATGAATGCTGGACACTATGATATTCTCAACTCTAGATAAAGACACAAAAGCATCACGACCTGATCTGCAGGTGGGCTTACATTTGGCATCAGGAAAATGAGGCCATGTTCAAAGAATATGAAAATCAGATCTTACACTTCCATTGCATGCTTTAATATCTAGGTGTATTTTAAATATTTAAGCAATATTTTCTGTTTCAAATCAATTCCTTCTCTTGAATTTCCTGATTCTGTAAATAAAAACACCACTTTCCCAACTTCCTAGGCTCATATGATCCAAGGCTAGGGCTGTGGTGAAGAATGAGGTGAGGCACTTGCCTAAGATGGAAAATTTAGAGTGAACTCAGTGTGGTCGGCTAAAAATCAGCACATACCCCCCCGCCCAGACAGACACGTCTTAATTCCTAGAACCTGTGGATGTTACTTTCTATGACAAGACATTTGCAGATATGATTAAATTGAGGGTCTTGAGATGGGGAAATTATCTTGGAGGAGCACAGCAGGTCCCTACATGCAATCACAAGTGTCATGATAAGAGTGAGTCAGGGAAGCTTTCATTCTACTTTGTAGAATGGAGGCTACCCCAATTCATTAAAAAAAAACAGTGAGTCAGACAGAAATTTTACACAGACAGAAGAGGAGAAAGTAATGTGACCACAGTGACAGAGATTGAAGTGGTGGAGGAATGCTGACAGCCACCAGAAGCTACAAGATGCAAGGAAAGCATCTTCCCCTAGAGCCTCCCAAGGGAGCATGGCCCTGCCAACACCTTGATTTCAGACTTCTGGCATCCAGAATTGTGACACAGAATATATTGCTGCTGTTTTAAGCCACTAAATTTGTAATAATTTGTTAAAGCAGTCACAGGATATGAATATACTCAGTAATCAAGATAAGTATTTTGATGCAATATATGTTTTCTATTATTTATTTTTATAACTTTTATTTTAAGTTCAGGGATACATGTGTAGGATGTGCAGGTTTGTTACACAGGTAAACATGTGCCATGGGGGTTTTTTTATACGGATTATTTCATCACCAGGTATTAAGCCTAGTAGCTATTATATTTCCTGATCCTCTCCCTCCTCCTTTCCTTTACCCTCTGGTAGGTCCCAGTGTGTGTTGTTCTTCTCTGTGTATCCATGTGTTCTCATCATTTATCTTCCATTTATACATCAGAACACGTGGTATTTGGTTTTCTGTTCCTGCGTTAGTTTGCTAAGGATAATGTACAACATTTATTTTTAAAAGTCAAAATTAATGCAAAAAAAAAATCCATGATGAACAAAATAACAAAATTTTAAATAAAGACAGGATATCTTGAAGTAATACTTTTAAAAAATATTTTTGACTTTTATTATAGATTAAGGAGTACATGTGCAGGTTTGTCATATGGGTATATTGAATGATGCTGAGGTTTGGAGTACAAATTATCCCATTCCCCATAATACCCAATGGGTGGTTTTTCAGTCCATGACCCCACCCTCCCTACCTCATCTACTAGTTTCCAGTGTCTCCTGTTCCCATCTTTATGTCTGTGTATTTAACTGAAAAGATGCAGTATTTGGCTTTTTGCTCTTGCATAGATTCACTTGAGATAATGGCTTCCAGCTCCATTCACGTTGCTGCAGAGAACATAGTTTTGTTCTTTTTTATGGCTGTGTAGTATTCTGTGATACATATGTACCACATTTTCATGATCCAGTCCACTAATGAAGGGTACCTAGGTTGATTCCATGTCTTCACTGTTGTGAATAGTGCTGCAGTGAACATATGAGTGCATGTGTCTTTTTGATAAATTCTTTTCCTGTGGGTATATATCCAGTAGTGGGGTTGCTGGGTCAAATGGTAGTTCTGTCTTAAGTTCTTCTCTCAGAGTAATTCTTAATTTTGTTAGCTTCCTTACTCCCCACAGCCAGTCAGCTGATTGGTGTAGTGGTTTGAGCCACTATAATTTTTCTTGACTTTCTCTTTTACTTATCTTTCCACTGGGGCCACTTTTCCAGTTCAAATGCTCATGATTCCTCACAGTTATAATTTCAGCAAACAGTAATCTACTTTGCCTGTCTCTACTCTCTCCTCCTTTCCAATCCATCTCATTCCAGATAGATTTTTCCTAAAACATATTTTGAGTCATGTCGTTCTATTGTTCAAAAGTTTTTAATGGATTCTCAAGGCGCTTGGGAATCTGGCTACAGCTTTCCAGTCTCACGTGCCATTTTTCCTTTTCACATAACCTTAGTTATGCAAATACATACCACTCTTCTTTAGCCCTGCAGGATATGCTGGGGGACAGCCGGACAGATTACATTTATGTAGCATGTGTCTTCTTCCCCTATAGGGAGCAGAATGGATATATTTTTACATATTAGTCAGACTTTTCTGGGGTTGTATTTTGCCAGGTGCCAGACACTCACTAGGTAAAAGAAATTATGCCCTGTGTTATGCAGAATCATTTCAAATTAAACAACTTTGCCTCTGATTTTTTCATATTGCATCGCAGGATATTACATGGCCATACATGTTTTTGCCTTCTTTTGGTTTCTGAGTATAGTTCCACAAATTTTGATTTTTAATTAATCTTTCTACTGGATTTCATTACTGTCCCCTCAACACTGGGTTTACAGAGGCCTTAATCTCACTTTATAGCCTAGAGTGAATCAAACTTCTCAAAAGTCAAGTAGGAAGATGGCTAAGGTCTTCATCGTGGAGGAAGGTGCACTGTCTGAGAGCTTCTGTCTCTGAGATTCCATTTCAGATCCTAGTGTGGCTAATGATTTGTTCAGTGAAAGAAGGAGAGGCACTTCAGTTCTTTTGAACTTTTTGTTTCTACTTGAAAAATCCTCAGCATTTGGGGAGTCTTCCTTTCTTTTCCTTTCCTCCATACAAAAACCCTTAAGAAGCAGACCTGGATATGGAGTGAACCAGGCATTGGGTTGGTAGTTGTTAGTGACAGAGGACAGGAAATGATAGAAAGGGAATAGTAGTGTAGTCAGGATCAAGGAAAACATAATGGAGGCAATTGTTCCATTTCTATTTCCTTTCAATGTAATCTTAAGCCCTGGTTAGAGCTTAATACATATTTGGTGAGTTAAATAATATTGCAATCTCCTTGGCTTTGCTGTGGAGCATCAGTAACAAGCAGAAAACATGAATAATGTGCGTACTTTCTTCTCAACAGCTGAGAATATATTTTTCAGACTATTTCATTTGGAGAGAGAGAGAGAAGAAAGAAAATTCCACATTCATAGCAACCGGACCCCTGGGCAAACAGGAGCCAGCGCAACATAATGTGCAGTAAGCTGGAGCTCCAGCACTGGCTGACAGCGTTCACACCACAGAACGTCCTCCTCTCTGCCTCCTGGGACTTCGTGGGAGAATTCTCACATGGGAACATTTGCATAACCCACCAGAAAGGGAGCCATCACCAAATAACTTCACAAAACATAGAATACTAACCTGGGGACTGGGCTTGTTGGGAGGACAATGTTTTGGCATCAAGCACAGCTCCTGCCGCCTATGTGTTATGATGTAGTGTGGACATCTGTTGTTTTTGTCTGCCCGACATCCAGCTTCTCTTCTTATGGTAGCAGCATACCCATTTCCATTCAGGAAATCACTCAGTCACCATCGCACAATATTGGCACGACCAATACTTGACTAGCTGAAGAGTGAGAGGGAGACCCAAACTGAGATTCTCATATTATTTTTTCTCCTGGGAATGTGATTGTAGAGTGGAGTGACACAGTGAAGAAGAGCCAGAGTGAATTCACCTTGACTTTGGTGCCCTTACAATGGCTCATTAACACCCCTTACCTAAATATCCGGAGCCTGTCCTTTCTAAAGCCTGGGGTGGCAGATTTTTCCTTAATTCTGGGAACAACTTAAAACCCTTCTAAGGACCCCTTTGTTGATTAAATTAGCCAGAGTCAGTGTCCTTAGCTTACAACTGAAGAGCCTGAGGAAGTCATCACAGGACAAAAGTCAAGACACCTGGATTCCAGACTGGACCCTGTCTTCAACCAGTCTATGAACTCAGGGGGGTCCCTTAAATTTTTGATCCTCAGTTTCTAGGATTAAATGACTCTAGGGTCTTTTTATTTATAGTGCTCTGGAATTCAAGTTTCCAAAAAAAAAAAAACAAACCAAAAAAAACAAAAAACAAAACAAAACAAAAAAACCCTGTCTTCACAGAGTTGTATTTATTTGTAAACACAATTTAATGAGTTCCTATCATGCTGGTCACTGTGATACAGACATGAACTTGGGGTACAGAGGTTGTAATCTAGTAATGAAATAACTCTAGACCACAAGAAATGCTTAGCAAACATCACACAAATTGAGATAGAGAATCAGTGGGGATAGTCATGTCCAATAGCATGGCCCAGGAAGCCTCTCTCTGTGGAGGTAAATTGGGATGGCAACTAAAAGGTAAGAAGGGGTCAGCCACATCATGAAGGGCAAGAGAAACTCGTTCTAGGTGGGGAGAACAATAATTACTCGGGCCTGAGGTTAGGAAAGGGGCTGGATCCCAGAGCAAAGTGGGGAGTGGAGAGGATGGTAGAAAAGAGGCTGTCAAAGGAGGGAGGACAAGAGCTTGCAGGACCGTGTGGGCCAAGGAAAGTGTGTCGATCCATTTTCACACTGCTATAAAGACATACCCGAGACTGGTAATTTATAAAGAAAAGAGGTTTAATTGACTCTCCGTTCCACATGGCTGAGGAGGCCTCAGGAAAATTACAATCATGGAAGGAGAAGCAGGCATCTTCTTCACAGGGCGGCAGGAGAGAGAGAAGGGCAAGCAAGGAAAATGCCAGATGCTTATAAAACCATCAGATCTTGTGAAGACTCACTCACTATCATGAGAACGGCAGGGGGGAAACCACCTTCATGATCCAATCACTGAACACTGGGTCCCTCCCTAGATAGCTGTAGATTATGAGATTTCAATTTAAGATGAGATTTGGGTGGGGACACAGCCAAACCATATTCAGAAAGTAACTTAAATTGTGTTTTTTTTGTTTGTTTGCTTGTGTTTGAGACAGGATCTCACTCAGTTGCCCAGGTTGAAGTGCAGTGGTTTGACCATGGCTCACTGCAGCCTCGACCTCCTGGGCTAAAGTGACCCTCCCACTTCAGCCTCCCATGTAGCTGGGACTACAGGAGCATGCCATCACGCCCAACTCATTTTTGTATTCTTTTGAAGAGATGGGGTTTTGCCATGTTGCCCATGCTGGTCTCAAACTTTTTGACTCAAGTGATCTGCTTTTCTCAGCTCCTTAAAGTGTGGGGATAGCCTGGGTGCAGTGGCTCATGCCTGTAATCCCAGCACTTTGGGAGGCTGAGGTGGGTAGATCACAAGGTCAGGAGTTCGAGACCAGCCTGGCCAATGTGATAAAACCCCATCTTTACTAAAAATACAAAAGTTAGCCGGGTGTGGTGGCAGATGCCTGTAGTCCCAGCTACTTGGGAGGCTGAGGCAGGAGAATTTCTTGAACCCAGGAGGCAGAGGTTGCAGTGAGCCAAGATCATGCCACTGCACTCCAGCCTGGGTGACAGATCGAGACTCTGCCCCCCAAAAAACACAAACAACAAAAATGTGCTGGAATTACAGGTGTAAGCCTCCATACCTGGCTAAGTTTTATTCTAAAAGATTCAACGTATACATTAAGAGAAGCTCTCTAGATGGTCTGTGAGGTTTAGAATGCCATGAGAGGGGAGCAAGACTATTTAGAAATTTATAGCAACAGTCTAGGTGAGAGAAGATTGTGGCTTAGACTAAAAAGGTGTCAGTGAAGGATGTAGAGTGATGCAGTCATATGTCGATTAATGACCAAGGTACATTCTGAGAAATGTATTGTAGGAAATTTTGTCATTGTGCAATTTTATCATGATGCAAAGATCATAGACTGTACTTACACAAACATATATAGATGGTAGAGCCCACTACGCACCTAGGCTACATGATATAGCCTATTGCTTTTAGGCTACCAACCCGTAAAACATGTTACTATACTAAATACTGCAGGCAACTGTACCACAATGGTAAGTATTTGTGTATCTAAACATAAAAGGTACAGTAAAATTATGATATCATAATCTTTTGTAACCAGCATCACATATGCAGTGCATCATTGACCAACATGTCATTACGTGGTGCATGACTGTAGGTGGATTTGACATAATTTTGAAAGTAGCGCCAAGAGGGCTTGGTAGCATTGGGTTAGAGAAAAGAGAGGAAAGTCAGATGATCCTTAAATATTTGGTTTAGCCATGTGGGTGGAGATGGTGCCCTCTATTAAAATAGAGGAGTCAGGGGAGCAAACGGTGTGTTGTACATAGTGGTGGGAGAGGGCAAGAAGAGATTCGCTTTGCCTGTATTAAAAGTTTGGTATCCTTATTAGATCTCCAAGTGGTGTGGAGATATTACATAAGAAGTTGAGTATGAATATCTGGAGCTCAAGGAAGGGGGCATGGCTGGAGATAAATATTTGAGAATCAACAACATCAAGATGGTATTCAAAGCCATGAGAACAGACGTGATTCATTAGAAACGGAATATAAATACAGAAGAGGTCTGAAAACAAAAACCTCAGGCTCTCCCGCATTAGAGGCCAAGGAGCAAATACGACTCCAGCCAGGAAGACTGGGAATCAGGGACCAGTGAGGGAGAAACAAAACCCCAAGAGAGTATGGTATGATTGATGCCAAGGGTGGGGAGTGTTTCATGAAGGAGGGAGTAGCCAACTGTGCTCAGTGCTTCTGAACATTCCAGAGGTAGGATGTAGCAACATGGAAGCCATTGCAACTGTGACCAGAGCAGTTTCAGTAGAATGGCAGTGACAGAAACCAGAAAGGAACACATTGAAGATCAAGAGAATGGGAGGTGACTCATGGGCTGACAGCATGGGGAGTGAAGTCTGGAGAAATTTCACTCTGAGAGGATCAGAGAAATGGGCTATGGTGGAACAGTTGAAAGAGGGTCATGAAAGGATGATGCTAACATAGCCCTGTGGGAATGACTCAGAGAATAAGAGATTGGTGATACACAGAAGCCAGAACAGCTGTCAAAGAAATGTCCCTGGGAGGGCACATAAGTGTAAGCTTTTTTTATATAGAGATGATTCTTCTACTGTAAAAGCAGGGACTATACATACGAGGTCAGATAAATGTGTAAATGTGTAGGTTGGAATGTAGGGCAGGGATCCCCAATCCCTGGGACTTTGACACGTATCAGTTTGTGCCATGTTAGGAAGTGAGCCACACAACAGGAGGTGAGTGGCAAGCAGGCGGGTGAGTGTTCCCAACTGAGCTCCGCCTCCTGTCAGATCAGCAGTGGCATTTGATTCTCATAGGAGCACGACCCTTCTTGCGAACTACGTGTGTGAGAGATCGAGGTTGTATACCCCTTATGAGAATCTAATGCCTGATGATCTGAAATGGAATGGTTTCATCCCATAACCATGCCCTCCCACCCTCACATCTGTGGAAAAATTGTCTTCCACGAAACTGGTCCCTGGTGTCAAAAAGTTTGGGGGCCTCTGATGTAGGGATTTCCTTTTTCTCTGTAAAGATTAGACACGACCAATGCCTCAGGCAAGGTGGTAGAAATGCACAGTTTGAGGCGGCAGGAGTAAGTATTATATGGTAACCTAAAGAGTGAGAAAGCAGATTATTGCAGGAATGAGTGGGAACTGTTGGGCAGTGATAACAGACTTTTGGAATTTAGGGTCACGGTTCTAAGTAGGCCCTATTGTGAGATCTCAGCCAGCAGCATAGCAGCATGGGCTCTTGCACAGAGATAGAGGAGAGTTGGGTTTAATTGAGGTGTTTTTTTTTTGTTGTTGTTCTTCTTTGTTTTGTTTTGTTTTGCTTTAACCAGAAGACTGACCGGGAGTGAGGAAGAAGGGAGCTGCCGGTGGGTGTTTACAATGATGCACAGTGGAATGTAAACTGAGTAAATGAGGGACGCACAGACATGAGAGGCCATGAAGAATGTGACAGTTGTAGATAAATGAACAGTGAATCAGAGGTGAGGTACTGACGGAGAAAATTGCTGCAATAGGAGGCATCCGAATAGGTGAGGTGCAAGGTTAGGAGGTTGGATTCAGGGAATGAGTTTCTTGAAATCAAGATTTTGGAAGAGGCATGCTGGGCTAATGGATGTGTATTAAAGACTGAGGTGGAGCAGACAAGCAGAAAGGAAAGTACCGTAGAGAGAAAGAGGTAGATTATTCTCTCTTTTTTTCATCTCTTCACACACCTTGTGCTGCCTGATTTTGAGTCAAATCCAACTGGTCAGATTTAGGCCTACTTTCCAAAATCCAAAAAGTTAATCCAAATCTAACAAGGGTCTGAAAGTGTCACATTAAGCTGATACTGGGTGCATTCAGAAAGGAATGCATTTTGTTGCCAATAATAGAAAACTCAACCAGTGGTGGCTTGAACAAATAAATGATTATTTTTCTCATATGATAAGAAGTTTGGACAGAGGCAATTATTGGCCCTGGCTAAGAACCTCTACAATGTGAGGCCAGGCCTGTGATTCTTTTGGCTGTTTTCTCTTGGTCACATGGTGGCTGTTGGATCTTCATCTATTACAACTTCTGGGCCAGCTTTCTGCTAAGACCAGGTGGAATCATTTCAGACTCTGGGAAGACGATAGGAGAAAAGAATCAACTCGGGCAGTCGGCGAGGTCTATAATTCATTATTGAGCTTCTAACCCACTCCTGGTTAAAATAAGGAAACCTTTCCCTGGAATCATTGAATGAGTGCAAATGAGCAGGAAACTAAAAGTGTTTTTAATCCTTTGTCAGCTGTTTTCCCTCCCTCACAATCCCTCCTCCCCAAAAGATTGGTATATAAGTAAACAAACCAGATTAGTCGGAAACCTGTAATGTGGTTATCTTTGGGCAAAGACAATGCTCTGTGTTTATTGTTGAAATTCTAGATATAAATGTAGAACTACAGACAGTCAAAGAAATATGGGTTTCACCTATGAGGATTTTCAGGCCATTTCTGAAACCTTATTTTAGGCAATCTTCTCCCACCATCCATAAATCCTAAAGAATATCAAGTTCCTTATTGGAAGCAGATGGGATGCTTTCAGGAGTTTCCACCTCTGTGTCAATGACTTAAGGTTTAAGTGATTGGGGCATCTGTAAAAATTCTAAAATGGATGAAATGCTGATGAATGAGAGGTAATTAAAATAGCATACATATAATACTAACCACCCAAATTTAGAGGAATCATTTAGCTATTTTCAATTCTTCTAATCTTGCTTATCTAAATAAAAATCAAAGCTGGATATCCTCTCTCTATATTGTTATTTGATCTTTGACACTTATTCTTTTAGAAATACTGTATTTTATTATATTTCTGAATTCTTTACTGCTTTATGACTTCATGATAATCCATTATGCGCATTTATTATTGCTAAATTTCACACTCAAATTAATAAGGTGAGCGGCTTCTGTTGAGAGGTTGCCATTCAGGTTGCTACACATATTTTGTTAGTGGTTGCTACATATAAAATCTACTCTGTATGAATTTTTTTCTTAAAGCATAGATAACTCTTAAAATTGAATTTATGAGAAAGGTCATAATAGCAAAGAGATCTGTTCTAGTACAGGAGTTTAAATAACTGTTAATCTATGGTTTCAGCGAGGTGGATTTCTCAGTGACTCTACACTTTTGTTGTTGACACTATCCTGATTGGGTCACCTTGTTACAGTCACTTTAGAAAGTGCTTTTAAATGTCAGTTGCCTTCCCATCTCACCTATATCATCACTTTCTATTCCAGAACAAAAAGAAAGAAAGTAAATAAGGAAAGCCATAAAACAATGGGCAAGTTTAGTATACAACTTATGTTTGACCCTAATGTTGACCTATGGAGACTAATTATTTTCTGTATCTACAGGGAAAGGGGAAACTTCTCTAATTTACTCTGTTCTTAGCTTGCTAACACTGCGATCTCAAAACACCATAAATCAGTGTACCATCGGTATTGTCATGGTCATAAATAATAACAAACTCTGAAATGCTGAATATATGCCTATAATTTCATTTTTGATCTCTCTTTTTTTTAAAGATATAAATGACTGCATCTACTTTATTCACCATCATTCTAAAGGAAACTTAACGACTTCTAGGAGCTTATGCAGTAATGGAATAACTCATCATGTGGGTAGGATTTATAAGCTAATATGGAAATTCCCCATGAGCATTCAAAAAGACTAATATTCCTATTCATTGGTGTGTGTCTAGTCTTATGATATAGGAACGAGTTTAAATTTTCTTTCTATCCAAAGTTGCAATGGATAATTTTCATGCTGGTTTGGGATGCCATCGACTTCTCCCTCTCTCATAGTTACCTTTAATTTTAACTATAAGAACCGACTTAGTGGCTCCAGATGTTGTTGAGAGAAGGGGGATTCAGATTTTGAGGTAGAGCAGAGATATAGATGGTGGTTCAAAAATAAAAAAGACATTACAATAACACCTATTTGTGGAAAGACACTATGCTAAACACTGGTGACACCGCACAAGACAAACTCTTCTTGGTTCTTACAGCTCATCATCTATTAAACACTTTCCCAAGACTTGGAAGCATTAAGAAGGTGTAGGAAGGAAGAGTAAGATTAAAGCCTAATGAATGAAAGAGTTTTTGATGTTGCTTTTCTTTTCTTTTGATTAAAGGAGTTGCAACGGTTACCCCACTTAGTAGATCAACAGCAAAACCACATTTTTAAAGTACTAATTGCTCTATACAGGATGCAGGTGTCTTTAACCAAGTCTTTGGACTACTAGAAACAGTTATCACCCTAGAAGACTAACAGGTCTGGCTTTGTTGACAAACCGTTAGAACTATTACCAGGTGTTTAGTGCTGTCTTCGACTTGAGCAGTTCAAAACCTAGCAGACGCAGGAAAGTGTTAATAGCTCTCTTCCCACGCTTGGTTGGCATGCCAGCTTGGGAGGCAAAAGACTCTTAGCCTCTCCATTCATGTTAATTCAATTCAATAATGTTCAATTCGTTTAAAATGAATTAAGACCTGACTTTGCTTTAGGTGTTTGGAAACAACTTCATACCCAGTCTATCTACTAAATCTAGGTCTAGCCAACTTCCTACTGGGCTACCTCACAGGCTATCACACCTAAAATTAGACATGTCCAAAGTTCGCTTCCATACACACTGCTTGTTCTGTGTTCCTTATCTCACAAAGTAGAACACTGTCATTGCAGATAACCAAGCCTAAAAAATGAGCATCTCCTTCTCCTTCAACCCCTTATCAAACCATGCATCCATTCACTTAGTAAATATTTCCTGAAGAGGTATTATTCCAGCCCCTGGGATGCAGCAGTGCATAAAACAGATGGAATTCCTTACACTCATGGAGCTTAATTCTAACTGGAGGCAGACAATAAACACAGGAAACAATGTAAGAAGGTGATAAAATTGGTGGAGAAAATGAAGTAGTATAGTAAGAAGGATGGTGAGTATTGACTTAAAAATTTTTTAAATACTCGGTGGGTTTAAGAAAAACTTAAAAATAGCTAGTCAGATGGGTTTAAGAAACAATGATAAGGAACAAAATGATGGGAATATTTAGAGGAGGAGCATTCCTGAGAGAGGGTGTAGTGGAGCCAAAAACCCCAAGACAGGACCTAAATGTGGAGTATTTGAGGAACAGTCAAGAGAGCAGATGGCTAAAGCTGTGAGCAGAAAGTGAGGCGGCAGAGGAACTGGAAATGGGATCTTGCAGGACCTCACAGGCCACTCTAAGGACTTAGGCATTTATTTCAAGTGAAGGAAGTCATTGATGAGGCTTCAGCAGAGGAATAGAACATGATCTGTTATACATTTGAAATCAATCATTCTGTAGTAGTTGATTATAACACATTGAATTAAAATTGAGTGGACATTGAGTCCACTGTGAGATTCAGGAGAAGGAGGAGGCGGAGAAGGAAGGAAACAGGAAAGGGTAGAAAAGAAGAAAGGGAAAAATAAGGAAGATGATTTTTTACTAAAATGCCTGTTACAAAATAGGAGTGAGAATATTTTAAAGTCACAATTTTGCAGCATTCCCTATAATAAATAATCTATGAGAGGTTATTAGTAGATACTAAAACCATTGGGTAAAAGATTGTTGTGGATATTTGAAAGGTGCCAAAGTATCACTCCATGAATTTCTTATTAATTACAAAGAGGAAAATTTATCTTCGGAATGAAGAACTCTGGTGAGTTGATTCATTAACCAAGTGATCAAACAGCACCACAAGTATTAGGACAACCTGACGTTATGTGCCTCTTGATCTGAGGCAATATGAATTACACAACATCATCTGTGAGGAAACTCACAAATTCAGAAAGTGTGGGATATTCTATATGAAAAGGTACATGCCATTAAAAAAGTGGAAAGATTATTCTAGATTAAGAAAGACTAAAAATATGTAACAATCAAATGTGATCAAATTGTATTTGATTGGATCCTGGATCAGAAAAAGAAGCTACAAAAGACATTTTATACTGTACTGTTCTTTGAAGTTTCCTGTATGCCTGAAATGCTTCAGATAAAAGGTGGTTGGTGGTGTCGCATCATTCTAGCTGCTAGATAGAGAATATAGAGTGCAAGGGCAAGGGAGCAGCAGGGAGACGGGTTAGGAGCCTGTTACAATCCAGGAGCAAGATGGTGGTGGTTTGATTAGAGTGGTAGTGGTGGAGGAGGGAGGAAGGCATCTGATTCTTAGTAGATTTTTTTTTTTTTTTTGAGATGGAGTCGCCCAAGCTGGAGTACAGTGGTGCTGTCTCAGCTAACTGCAGATTCAAGCGATTCTCTTGCCTCAGCCTCCTGAGTAGCTGGGATTACAGGCGTGCACCACCACTCCTAGCTAATTTTTGTATTTTGAGTAGAGATGGGGTTTCACCATGTGGGCCAGGCTGGTTTTGAACTCCTGACCTTGTGATCCACCTGCCTCAGCCTCCCAAAGTGCTGGGATTACAAGCAGGAGCCACTGCACCTGGCCTGATTCTTCATAGATTTTAAAGTTAAAGCCAAGGGCAAGTGCTGACAGACTGAATGTGAAACATATATATATATATATATATATATATATGGAGTCAATCATTACCTCAAAGTTTCAGATGTAAGCAACAGAAAGTGGAATTGCTACTAACAAAAAAGAAGACTCCAGGTAAGCCAAGTTTCAGGGAAGGTCTCCCATTCAGATTGGGGTATATTATGTCAAATAACTCTGCTAAACATCCAAATGGAGATGTTGCACAGGTTGAATATTCAAGTCTAAAGTTCAGAGATGTCTGGGCTGGAGACATAAATTTGAGTGTCCTCCTGAAATTGGTTGCGATTGCAAAGAAGTGTGTTTCCAGAGAAAAGAGGAGAACAAAGGATGGTGCCTTTGGGGTGGCAACAGGGATTGGGCTCCAACATTAAGAGTCTGATTGCTAGGACTCTAAATCACAGTCCAGGATTCATTGCCAGGTCTAGTAGTGCTAGCTCCATACCCACTGCTCTTGCTTTCATTCAGCTCTACCCCATCCCCCTGTTGGGTTATGATGAGAGGCTCCTCACTGGTCTTCCAACTACATCTTACTTTGCCCTCATCTAATTTCTTCTTTACTCTGCTGCAAAAGGTCTCATTTCACCCCTCCTTGGAAACCATTCAGGGCTCCTCCTGGATCTCAGGTTAAGCCTAAAATCTGTAGCTTGGCACACATGTTCTTTAAGATCTAGCACTTAACTGCTCTTTCCATTCTTATCCCTTGCACTTTCCCTGCAAATTCCCATCATCTGAGCTTCAGTCACACTGGGCTATATAAGTAAGTCCCACCATCTCCATAAGCGTAACACAAGGTAGACATCCTATAGGTATTTGTTAAATAAATAAATAAATAAAGATTCACTTTCAGAATGCTGAAATTGAGGTCAGTGGCATGTCTTTGATCTGGAAAAAAAAAAAAAACTCAAATGTTTATTGTATCCCTACTTAGACCAAAAAAGGGGCATTGTAGGTCTCTAAAAATAAGAGTTAGAAACTAGGCTAGACCAGTTTAATTATAATTTTGCAAAAAGGTGGGAAGAGGTGACCTTGGAAATGTACATTTCAAAGCACTGGTTACATGTTTCCGGTGTTTCTTGATCCATGTTAAAACTCTGAGCAGCTGGGTGCCACATTACTGCATTTTAAAAGTTGCACTTCGTGATCCATGGCAAAAGAGCCTATGAGTCAGGTGATGATCCATTCATCAGTCATAGGGAACATGAAGCTCTGAAAATTTAATACAAAACCCCAAACCCACAAAAACTAGCCACAGTTTCCTAACACAGGGGATGTGACTCATATCTCAGCAGGGGTACACATACCTTATTATAGTCACAAAAGAAAATGTTTCTCAAACAAAATTTTCCCCCCAACATCATTTGCACAGGGCAGTAATTTGGTGAAAATCTTCTGAAACTTACAAAGTAATTTATTTCTTCGTGGTTGGCCTGTATTGCTATGCTTGGTTCTTACCACAATGACTCTTAATTTAGGGAACAAAATGATGGCAATTAATCCTTTAACTATATTCAGCTGAATCCAGAGTCAAATTGAGAAGGGATGAAAAGAAAAAGCTTTTGGTTGACCTAATCTCTGGACCTCCCAGAAAGTGCTCCCACACTCTAGGGATGCCCCCACCAATACCCAGAGAGAAGATGTCCTGAGCCAGCCATCCCAGTCTCAAGTGGATTCCTATTAATGCACTGCTTTTCTTTGATAAATAAGGAGGAGGTAAAAAGGAAGGGGTATTCCTAAGAGAGAGACATCACAAAATACATATTTAGTACTGATCTGAATGTATAGGAGAGGAATTTTTCTTAAATACATCTTTAAAGTTGCCGTGCAGATTTGATGATTTTATTCATAAAGAACAAGAGGAATGAATGAGTGGGTAGCATGGAGACCTCACTTATATGTCCACCAAGTTATTCAGCAATAATTCATTGCATGTCTATTATGTGCCAAAGACTTCATAGCAAATGGACTAGAACATAAGCCGTGCCCTGGAGAAATCCCATATCTAGTCTACATGAGACAGCCATATAATCAAGAAATTATAGTGATATGATAGACTATTCATACAGGAGCCTTAGAAAAACATAGAGGATAGAAGTACATAACTCTGCCCAAAGGTTAGAAGGCTCCAATCTGTAGGCAATTTTTGTAAGTTGAGTCTTGTAGCATAGGTCTTGAGTTATCTTAGAATATAAAACAGAGAAAGGAATTCGAGGCAGAGAGAACAATATATGCAAAAGTTGGGAGGTAAAATGGCATAAATTGAATTCCACATACCAGATTCAGAGGTCTCAGAATATATTTGATACTAACTTCTTTTGACTGAACATTCTTTGAAGATGTTTTGAAGCTGAGGTTATGAAAACAAACCTTCAAATGGAAACAGTAACAAAATTAATACATTTTTGTAAAAAAAATTTTCTGAAGCAATTTTTCTTAAATCTTGGTTGGTTTCTTGAACAATTTAACAATTTACAGTTTTTCCTTTTAAATTTTTATTTAAATTTTCATTAGGATCAATCTTTTCTTCTCTGGATAGATATTTACAAAATTTGATTCATCAATCAGTTTTCTCATCCTAATGATTTACAGATTCCAGTTTTTGCTAGTATGAGTGTGTTGGGAGCGCGGGGGGAAGCTGGGAACAACTGCTTCAATAAATTCAATATCCCAGGGACAAATTTTATAAACCTAAGTCTTATGGAGTATCACTTTAGTTGTTGTTGATTTTGTGTTATTTTTTAAAAATAATATTCATTAAAATTGAATACAAGATAGATATCCATTTTTTAGCTTATCAACCAGCAAGACTGAGAGAAGTTCTCTTGAATAGTTCAGAATTGCACTCTTACATTTATCTTCTAATTTTTTGATAAATCTGTGTTCACTAACTGTCTGTACTACTGCAATGGCAAATGACAAATGTTGGAAACAGAATGTCCTGCTTCAGATAGGGCCCATCCATGGCAAGTCACATCCCTGCTTCTACCTATCTGATTAACCCGTCGACCAACTGCAAAACACCAGTGTGCTTTTTGGGAATGCTAGGATCTCCCAGAACACAGTCACTCAATTAAACAGTGTATACTGCTAGCAAAAAGGATTCTTTAAGACCATATCTGTGACAATTTAGTCTTGAACCAGGCATTTCATTCTTCCTTGGTTCTCTGGATTCCATCCGTAAGCTCCAGGTGCCCTTTGAATTAGTACCTTTCAGTGTCGAATGTATCTGTGTCAAGTTCAATTCTTTCTTATCATCTGCTCTGTTCAGGCTGTTTTCATCAATTTATTTCCTGGGTCTCAATGTTCCCAGCTGTACTACTTTTCTATAGAATTTATGCTCCTTGGATATTATAAAGAATATATGATTTTTACAACCTGAGATATATCTGCTTTTTAAATTCTCATTTCAACCATTATCTTCTTTGTATATGATTAAGTCTTCATAGACACGGTCTCCTAACATCAAGCACCCTGGTTAGTTATTTAGTCATTTAAAAAACTTTCAGTCAAGTATCCTTCCTTAATGTGTATTGGTAACTCCTAAAATAGAGATTCAACATGTCAGGATTTTTGTTTAATGGGATATATTTGCACTTCTTTTTACTAGAGAATCAGATCTAGTGTTTGAAGTCCAATTAATTATATTTTCAGGCCAGCCACAGTGGCTCATGCCTATAATCCCAGCACCTTGAGAGGCCAAGGTGGGTGGATTGCTTGAGCCCAGGAGTTCGAAACCAGCCTGAGCAACATGGCAAAATCTCATATCTACAAAAAATACAAAAATTGGCCAGGCATGGTGGGGCACACCTGTAGTCCCAGCTACGCAGGAGAGTGAGGTGGGGAAGATCTCCAGAGCTGGGGAGGTTGAGGCTACAGTGAGCTGTGATCACAGCCCTGCATGCCAGATTGGGCAACACAGTGAGATCCTGTCTCAAACAAATAAAGAACTCTTCCCCACAAATTATTTCAGTTACAATCCTTGACCTAAGTACATTCCCATGCATCTATGTCGCTGTCATAGAAGGAGAATCCATTAAAATATTTCCCCTGATTAAATTTCAAGGTAAGACTTGGACATCTCTTGCGTTTTCAGACATTGCTGCTTTCTTGCACAACCCATACAAAGTATGAAAGTCTTGAGACTGGTGGCCTCTGATTCACAAAGAGTTAAGGGTTTACAGTTAATTAACCTGACAAAAATACCTCATACAACTTCCTTTTCACAAAGCAACTTGAATTTCCATCTTCAAAGCATTAGACTTTATCTAAATGGTCTCAAAATCCTTAGGAAGGAAAAAGGAGAAAAGAAACCACTTGATACTTCTCCAAATAACCAGCATGGCCATATCTACAGTCTTTTAAAGGCATTTCCTAATCAAAGAGCTAGAGGTTTGCTCAGTGTTTTTAACATTAATTAGAAATTTAAACACTGAGGTCTTTCAAAATATCCTTAAAGTTTGAATTGGCATCTGGATTTTCAGGTTGTGTGCTCTGATTTTGCCATGGCAGGGATTCTCAATGATTATTCTCCTGGGCACACACAGGAGAAGTTTCTGCAATGATGATCTTGGCATTATATAGACATTCACAAACACCACCACCCCAATTGTGTGTGTGTATGTGTGTTGGAAGAGGGGGTATGGTGTGTTGGAGAGAAAAGGAGATGGTTCTTACAGTCATCTCTTTTGTATTGCAACTGGCTCAGTCAGTAACCTGGCTGTCTGCAATTCATCTGCAAGACCCTGTAGTGCAACAACAAGAATATTTGCAGTTCATGTGCATGTGACTTTGAGTGGGAGAAGGCATAACATGAAATCACCATTTATAGCATTAGCAGTTATGTTCTACAAGCAATTGCAGCATACAGTGAAACAGCATTTTGATAGCCCAATTTCCATTGACTGTTGCAGATTCACTGAGTATTTGACTCCAGTGAAACAGGAAATACTTCTATCTAAAGTCAGTGTAGTCAAGTTGTCTGCAAGGGCACAGACATTTAACAGTCCACTTAATGGCAGCAATTCTGAACAAATATATTTTTCAAAGGAGAGAAGGAGCAAACTGCTTATTGCAGGCTCAAGCCAAGGCCAGTTAGTTTTTTAAAATATACTTTTAACTTAAGAATAATTTTACAGAAAAATTTATAGAAAAATTGCAAAGGAAGTACAAGTAGTTTCCATATGCCCCACACCCAGTTTTCCCTACTGCTAAAATCTTACAATAGTGCCATACATTTGTCCCAATTAATTAATTAAACAAAACATATGCATTATTATTAATTAAAGTCCATACATTATTCAGCATTCCTTAGTTTTTCCCTAATGTCCTTTTTCTTGTCCAGGGTTCTATCTGGTATACGACTTTACATATAATTGACAAGAAGACTTTTTCTCTGTCTGGCTTTTGGACTTGTGTGAGTTGCTGTTACTATCTTGTGGCCATAAGGAAATGAACCTGGCACCAAAGTTGACACCCTGAGAATGGCAGGAAAGAATCTAGGTTTTAATATGCTATAAATCTCTGGGCCCATGAACAGTGGTAGAATCAGCCTTTCTCTGGGCACCTTGATATGTGAACAATAAACCTCTAATTTAAAAATTATTTGAGCTACTTACAACCAAAACCATCCTAGCATGTTAGTATATAAGGGTAACAATGACTAACTAAACGCATCTTCGGAACATACAATCATGTGCTGTTGCGGAAAGGGCACTAGAATAGGAGTCAGGGTGGGTATGTTTGAGCCTGTGCAACTACAACTACCTACAGCCTCTATGATATTGACCAAATGACTCCCTCTCTGCAGTTTTCTCATTTTTCTTCTTCTTTGTACTCTCTCTTAATATTATTATTATTTTTTTTAGGGAGGATCTCACGCTATGGCCCAGGCTGGAGTGCAGCTGCACTATCACAGCTCACTGCAGCCTTACCCTCCCTAGGCTCAAGCAATCCTTCACCTCAGCATCCTGGGTAGTTGGGGCCACAGGTACTTGCCACCATGCCAGGCTAATTTTTGTAGAAATAGGGCTTTGCCATGTTGCCCAGGCTGGTCTTGAACTCCTGAACTCAAGTGATCCTCCCACTTTGGCCTCCCAAAGTGCTGGGATTACAGGTGTGAGCCACCACACCTGGCCGGGTTTTCTCATTTTGAAAGTAAATATTTGAACAGATTGATCTCCGAGGCCTCCTTCCTTTCAAGAATGCTGGTTTCTTGAATAGATCTAGGCCAATCTCTTCTGTTTAATGTAAATAAGGAGAGCTCAGAGACTTAAAACTTGCCCAAGTTCTTCAGCAGATAATAGCAAAACCTTGTTTCTGATTTCTTGACTACTAGTCAAGCACAATCTTTTACTTATGCTTCCACTTGAAGGTATTTATTAGAACATCTGCGATTCATGTAAAGCTGTAAATTATTTTAGAGATTGTGTTATTCAGGGTCCTTTGGTCTGAAGGGACAGAAATCCAACTGAAACTAACTCAAGCCGAAAGGGAATTGATTGGTTGGCATGCTGGGAGGTCCTAGGATTGACTTCACATATGGCTGGTCCTGGGAGTTTGGCTTCACGTATGGTTGGTTCTGGGAGTTCAAACGCTTCCAGGTTTCCCTTTCTCTCTCTCTCTCTCTCTCTCTCAGTCTCTCTCTCTCTCTCTCTCTCCAGAGTCTTGCTCTGTTGCCAGACTGGAGTGCAGGGGCACAATCTCGACTCACTGCAGCCTTGACCTCTTGGGCTCGAGACATCCTCTTGCCTCAGCCTCCCGAGTAGCTGGGACTATAGGCATATGCCACCACATCTGGCTAGTTTTTGTATTTTTTGTAGAGATGAGGTTTTGCCATATTGCCCAGGCTGGTATTGGAATTGGAATTTAGAGAGAGGCTTTCCATTTGAGCCTATCAAATGGGCAGTTTGGAAGTGGCCTGCCACTTTCTTGCACTTCAGTCACCTTGGCTGGCCTCAAGAGGCACATTCTAGCCTTTCTTTGGGATTTAGTTGATTCCTCAACTTTTAGTTCAGGTGGAACCTTACTGTGGTGCTTTTGTAATTTAGGTTGAAATTCCAACCTTCCAGACACTTTGTGATTAAAGGACCTAGATGTTGTGGGTAATAAATCCAAGTCCTCTGGTGATTATTGGCCTTTTGCCTAAGTCCAGATGGCTTTATTCTTTAATGAACTTGGTTCAAGCTGTGTATAAAGCTCTCTTTGACCTCCAGTGGCCGTGCCCACTACAACTCTGGCAACTGTACAGAAGACCCCCACTGCTGTTCTTATCATTTTACTTCTATATCCCCCAAATCTCTGTTTTTGGCTACTGTCTCCAAACGACAAAGAAGCTGGATTTCCCTAAGCATTAGTGTTTATACAATTCAGGAGTGAATGTGAATTTTCAAACAAATCCTTACTTTCTCATTCAAAAGCCCACATTGGCACCCTAGTGCGAACCATATCAAATATATCATATTCTGAGTTTAAAAGCAGTAATTTCTGTTGGGTGGTAAGACATCTAGCATGCTGTGGATTTTTATAAGCTCTTTTCCTTATAGACACCAGGACCTATAGTATCAAATACCTGGGTGGCCAGCCTGGCTTAGCATCCCTCTTGAGCTAAAAGCTGCATAATTTAAGAGAAGAGATCAATGGTAGGTCTCTAGCACAAAACCAAAGCTGGGAACTGTTTCCTTAAAAAGTCTTGATTAGTTTATATCCATAAGGAACTAGCCACATTCTTTAATCTCTTTGCTTGAGTGACAGTGTTTCACCCCAACCTAACAGGGGTACATCTCTTAACTTGTAATAAATGAGTGGGAGTTACACAAAAACAAGTAGTACTCTAGTACATCTAATCTTGTGATTGCCAACATCTATGGTTATTCAGTTCAGTGTTGAATTCAATTTACGTTGAATCATTTCAGGAAATCCAGAGAGTGCTCATTACACATGGTGAGTGTGTTTCCTCAAGGAGGTACAGTACTTGGCATCTCTTAGATGACTGTGGCTCACCACTTCATCTGGCTGCTATACAAATACGTATTGTTTTACTGAATAAGAGGGTAAAAAGTCACATAAAACATTGCATACTACAAATGGCCAGGGAATAATTTGACTTGCCTTGGTGCAACTTAATTTACACATTGGACTTCTAGAAAAAAAGAGACTGTTCAATAAATACAGCTTAGTCTGGGCACATGAACCATGAATTGCTTTGATTATTTTTGTTGTTGTTGTTGAATTCTCCTTGCCTGTTTTGAATTATAATATTTTTCAGAGAGACTAAAGCTACCTTCAGGCAGAGAGAAAATTAAATAGGGTAAAAGGGGTTTGTAGTAAGCAAAATAGGTGAGTAAGGCAAATAACATAGGTTTTTCTCAAACTTTGAAAACATTACCATTTATTCTCAACCCTACTGAATATAATTTCCTTCTTTGCAGGGCTGAAGTTTTTTATTATTATTATTATTAAACTTCTGATTTGTAGCCATATTTAAGGTTTGACATGTTGTCTCCAGAAAGGAATTATAATGAACTTGTTTTACAAGTTCATATCACACCCATGGGATATTGCTTTTAATAGAAGAATCATGCTGGTTTTGCAAATTATGCTTGTTCTATATGATGTCAACATCCCTGGAATTTTACATATGTGAGGATGTTTGGATAAATGCTGTATATACAGAGATTCTAATTTGAGCACTTTTCTTTTCTCTGTCTCTTTTTTTTGAGACAGTGTCTCACTCTGTTGCCCATGCTGGAGTGCAGTGGCACCATTACAGCTCCCTACAGGCTTGACTTCCTGGGCTCAAGTCATGTTCCCGCCTCAGTCTTCCAAGTAGCTGGGACTACAAGCAAGCACAACCATGCTTAGCTAATTGTCAAATTTTTTGTAGAGATGAGGTCTCACCATATTGCCCAGGTTGGTCTCAAACTTATGGGCTCAAACAATTCTCCTGCCTTGGCCTCCCAAACTGCTGGGATTGCAGGAGTGAGCCACTACATCCAGCTGAGCTTTTTTTTGGTGAAGGGTAAAACTAGATGACAACTAGAATATTATCTGGATATTTCCAAACATGATATGAGTTGTCCTGAAATATCTAGCTAAGTGATGCTGGATTGTCTTCTGGGAGGCTACCTGAATTATTTGGAACATTTACAAGTGAATAACAGATATGAATATACGTAGACTCAATCTGCATTTGCGTCTGTACGGAACCAAAATTAAGGAAAGGGGACAGTCACAAAACACGTTCTAGACCTTCTCTTGCTTCCCCCATAGCTTTTCTATGTTTCACCGAGGCAAAGAAAACCTCGTGGTCAAACGGGGTTTCACTATTGGGCTGAGTTGTAAGTAAAATTTCAGTCCTTTTCTTTATTTCTCACATACTGCAAACTTTTTTTTCTGTATTTCAGTTTTTACTTTTTAAGAATTTCTGTATATCAGTGAATTGCATCCTCCAGCTCCTATTCTGGTTTAAAGGTTGACTGGGGTTGTGCCGCGATCTCACTTAGTGCTGTTTTCTGAGATACCCTTTGGGTTGTAGATTGTCCCACCTCGAATTGTCCTGTCAATTGTCTTCCTGTGCCATGTCGAGAGTAGTGCAATCTTTGGTGAGCACCAGGCCTTGGACCCAGCTCCCCTGGAGCACTTTATGACCATCTTCCCTCATCTTCTGGCTTGTCCTCCAGATGGTGCCAGAAGAGAGCAGAAACCCATCCTTCTCCCCTTGAGTTGAAAAATGGCTTCTAAGTTGGTCAACAGCACAGGCAGCAGAGCACCTCTATAAGGTCAAGCTTCCTCCCCAATTAAACGCTGAAGCAGTTGCTTAGCTCACTATGTTGTGTGGCTGCTGAAGAGATGAGCCTGGTCAGGTTAAGGGTCACATAACCTGAGCATGTCCAGATGAACCAGGTATGCAACCACAGAAGTGCATAGAGTGAGGCAAGCGGACACAATTAAGAAGTGGATACCACATGGCAGGATCCAGGATCCAATCAGGCAGACCTCTGACATCACCCCATGGCAGGATCCAGTCAGGTCATGCTTCTGGGATCACCTCATTGCAACATCCAATCAGATCATGCCTCATTACCCTATGCTTATAAAACCTGACCTAGCCTTCTGCTCAGAGAGACATTGCTTTGGGAACTATCTCTGGTATTTTCCTTACTTGTTGCGGGTAATAAAATCTTCTTGCAAAAAAAAAAAACCAAAAAACTGTCTTCCCAGCCTGGCTAAACTCTTTCCCTCTTCAAACTCTCTCCTCTTGCACGTGCTTAGGCTTTTAGGAATAAAGCCCAGGAAGTCCTATTTCGGACCTCCCATAAGGCAAGGAAGTCCAGAATCTTCTGTCTGCTTGAATGCAGGAAGAGAAAATAGAAAATATCTCAAAATGTTATCCTGTCACAAATGTTTTCTTGCATTTGGACTTTTCAGTTCCTGGGACTCGACCATGGTAAATCTGATTTCCACAACATGACATAGATACAAAGGGCTCCTGGGAGTTTGAAATCCAGCTTACTCTAATGTTGCTTAAGAAACACGAGTCCCATCTCCACACACCTGTCAGAATGACTTTTATCAAAAAGAAGAATGATAGTAAGTATTTGCAAGAGGTAGAAAAGAGGAACTCTTGTACACTTGCAGTAAGACTATTAATTAGTATGGCCATTATGAAAAACAGTATGAAGTTTCCTCAAAAAACTAAACATAGAAATATCATATGATCCAGCAATCCCACGACTGGGTATGTATCCAAATACAATGAAATCAGTATGTCAAAGAAGTATCTGCACTCTATATCCATTGCAGCATTATTCACAATAGCCAAGATGTGGAATCCACCTAAGTGCCCTTCAATGGAAAAATGGATAAAGATGTGGGCTATATACACAATGGGATACTCTTCAGCCTTTAAGAAGAAGGAAATCCTGTTACTTGCACAAAATGAATTAATCTGGAGGATATTATGTTAAGTGAAATAGGCTAGGAACAGAAAGACAAAAACTACATGATTTCACTTATATGTGGCATCTAAAAAATTTGATCTCATGGAAGTAAAAGGTAGAATGGTGGTTACCAGGGGCTAGATGGGGGCAGTGGGAATTGGGGAGATGTTCATCAAAGGATATACAATTTCAGTTAGACAAGAGGAATAAGTTCAAGAGACCTGTTATACAGCATAGTGACAATAGTTAATAACAATGTAATGTATACTTGAAAATTGCTAAGACAGTAGATTTAAAATGTTCTCACCACAAAAAATAAATTTGTGAGGTCATGCATATGTTAATCAGCTTGATTTAGCCATTCCACAATGTATACATATTTTATGATGCTATACACCATAAATATATGCAATTTTTATTTGTCAATTATAACCCTTTTTTTAAAAAAAACAGATAACTCTCATAGTACATGGACTTGCATTAAAGACTGGGGTTTGAATTCTGCCCCTTACTAACGTCGCACGATAAGTAATGATCTTGATGTTTCGCCTTCTCTTTCCTTTGCCCCACCTCTCTGCTACTATTTGGTTGAGACCTCCATCATCTTTCACCAAGATCAACGTAACAATCTCCTAACTGGTTCTTCTGTCTCTAATCTTATCCTCTCCAGTCTGTCATCCGTCTTAACGATAAATGGAAATGGGGTCATCCAAAGTCTTCCATGGAAACCCTACAGTGACTCTCTGTTGGCCAGAGCAAAGTTGGAGCTTCAAAGCAATGATTCATGATTAATTCAATGATCCTTTGTAATCCTTCATGATCAACTTCCTCTTTCCACTTAGTGGCAGATACTTGCAATTGTCCTCCAAATTTCATATTCTCATTTTTATTTATTAATATAGCCACACATTTTTAACTGATCTCATTGGTCATCATAACAAGTCTGTTCAGTCCTCAGCGGGTGGTGTGACAACATGACCAGCTCTGGCCAAGGAGCTGTAGGCAGAAGTGTCCTGTGGAAGTTCCTCTAAATCTTAAAAGACGGTACATGGTTTTGTTCTTTTTCTTTTCCCCTGCCCTCTTCCTGCTGCACCAAATGTGGATATGGTGAGTGAATCTAGAGCAGCCATTTGGAGGCGTGAAGAGGCCTTGGAAATGGAGGCCATGTGTGTTGAAAGAAGACTGAACAACTCCGAGTTGCTGAAGACTTCATTTCACCAACCCAGAACCTCTTTGTTCATCACAGGTGAACTTATTCCTAAAGCAAATGCTCTCATTTTCCCTCCTTCTCTAATTTACAACCATGCTGAACTGTGTTATTCCTTGAACTGATCACATGGTTTCGTGCTTCGGTGCCTTGCTCTTGCTGCTCCTCCACCTTATGCTTTGTCTTCCTAGCAAATTCTCTCTTATTAAGATCTATACCTTTAGAGCTTCCAGTTTGGAGAAGACTACTCACTCACAGCCAGGCAAATTTGGTGATTCTTTCCATTTTCTATTATTATATCTAGTCCATCTGCCTAACACAGTACTCATCACATACCTATGTTTTTTTTTACCTATGTGTTCTACATAATAGATGGTGAACTTTTACACGTCATACTTATTTTTTTTTTCATCTGTGCATTTCTATTGCCTAGCACAAAATTGGGTCCCAAAGAATAGGTTTGCACAAATGAACAATTGAATAAAATTATTTTTCTATTATTTCCTCCTCTGTAAAATGGGAGTCAAAATAATTCTGATTCTAGAGATTTTTGAGAGTTACATGAGAAGAGAATGAGAAAGTTCTTTGTAAACATAACACATTATCAAGAAAACCAAGTCATTGTATGTTTATCCAAATTTCTGTTCTCTGGTCAATAACCTTAAATAAATATATTTTCTATATAATCCAGGGTTATTGATGTATTTTATTATCTATAAGAAATGGAAAACAAAGGATGAATTGAAAACAGGACACACTTCTGATCTTAGCCATATAAAAATTAGAAATATAACCAAGAGTTCTTAAGGTCAATTTAATTTCTATTGCTAGGTACTTAAATATATTTGAGTGCAACTACCCTACAAACTCTTAGCTCCAGGTGACCTCTTCAGCCACTGGACAAACATAGCTCCATATAATGTAGTTGTACTTAAAACAAAAGTGATACGTATCAAGCTGATTCCACTTGGCGAAATCACCTTTAGATCACAGAATATGTGTAAGAACCAAGAGCTCAAGACATTCACTTTTTCTTCAAATCAGCTGCTTTAAGAGAACACAGGATAGTCAGAGTTGGAGCTGGAGCAGGGGCAGGGTGTGCTCTTCTTTCAGCTGTATTAAGCTAAGGAACTCAGGAACTCTGGGCATTCTTAGAGAAAGTGGGACCTATGGGGCAATAGGCCTGCTCAGAGTATGCCAACTTCTCTCTTGAGACTAATTATCTCTTCAGACTGTTCTATGCTCCACACCCTCATAAAGTCATCCACCAGAGCCATCATGTGCTTGCGTCTCGCTGTGTTACTTCAACCATCTGCTGACTCTAGATCCTTGCTTTGGTCCTTTAACACTTTCCAGCACCAAGATCTCATGCCTGGAAGTCTAAAAGCTCCCTCATCTTTTTTTTTTACAGCAATCAATTTGCTCTCACCACTTCCAGGGAATCCAGTCTCATTTTTGCCTGTATTTTCCTGTCTGAGTGTGGTAATGGTGGTGAGAGGGTGGAGGATAGATTTAATGTCACCTCTTATATTACGAATCAGTGACATAAGCTTTTAAAGCCAAAAGTATTTGTAAAATATCCTTTTAAAATAGAAGATTTAACTACCTTCACTCTATTTAAACTGATTTCTGAAGGAAATGCAGGGTTCAAAGTGAAGTTTGGGCTCTTCTCTATGTATTTACAAATGCACAAAGCTGAGTCTGTTATGTCCTGTCTGAAAAGCTATCTATTTGTACAGCTTTATGCATCTCTTCACAGAACACCCATGAAGTCACAGCTCATATTTCTGCTTTAAATATTCGATCTTTTGGCTTTAAACACCCATAAGGGTTATTTGTCAAAACGGATCTTAAACTTCGCCCCACAGCTCTGCAGCAGATCTTTAAAGTCATGCTGTCGGGGTGGGAAGGAAAGGGTGGGGGAGACGGGAAAAGTCAGCCATTCAACAAGCATTTATTGAGTGCCAAGTACGTGCAGAGCATATGGTATCTAGTAATAGGTGCTGTGAGAGAGAGGAAAAAGGCATGGAGTACATGTTCTTGCTCTCAAGATGAAGGAGACAGAAACATAAGCACTGTTAATTCAGTCACGGATCTAGATATTTTAACCTTGTTTTCTAAAGATGTTAATATGAAAAGCAAAAACTAGCAACCTCAGGCATGTAAGAACATGTTAGCAGCAGTGGTGTTCATATGTGTGTGTGTGTGTGTGTGTGTGTGTGTGTGTGTGTGTCTGAGAGAGAGAGAGTAGGATTAGGATTGGGGCGAAGAAGAGTCATGCATTATGTAGAAGGTCCTTTCTTGATGTGTTTCTCAATCATCTTCTGAACCAAGATGCCTTCCCTTAGCTTTCTGAGACCCCAGTAGTGAGCTGCCATGGCCCTTTTTTATAGCAATGCACTTGCTCCCAGCACTTTCCTGACCCTTGGGATCCACCTTGTTTTTCCAGGTTTGTGTTTGTTTTTGTTTTCTTTGAAGGCAAACTTTCTTTATTGCGCCTAACCATTCATTTCTGCCACATACCTCTTTGGTTCTTGTATTAGCCTGTTTTCACACTGCTATCAAAAACTGCCTGAGAATGGGTAATTAGTAAAGGAAAGAGGTTTAATTGACTCACAATTCTGCATGGCTGGGGAGATCTCAGGAAATTTACAATCATGGTGGTAGGTGAAGGGGTAGCAAGACACTTCCTTCACAAGGCGGCAGGAAGGAGAAGTGCCAAGTGAAAGAAGAAGAGCCCTTTATAAAACCATCAGATCTCATGAGAACTCATTATCATGAGAACAGTATAGAGGAAACTACCTCCATGATCCAATTACCTCCACCTGGTCTCTCCCTTGATGCATGGGGATTATGGGGATTAAAATTCAAAATGATATTTGGGTGAGGACACAAAGCCTAACCCATATCAGTTCTGAACTATGCTGTGGCTACACACTTGGAAGAACACCTGTCGTGCATGGGCTGTGTGGGTCCTGGAGGGTATCCCCATGTGCTTAAGCAGGTGTGGCCTCCCTTAGCAGACTTGGGCCCCCAGAAGACCCTACCCCCCTGGTTCTCACGCTGTGAATGACAACTTAGATACCACTGTAAGGTACTCTCTAATCCTTATGGAGGCAGAGTCAGACAAGCTTGGATTTGAATCCCACTCCCACTATTAGCTATATTATAAAACTTTATAAAACTACATTGAGCCTCGGTTTCTTCATGTGTCCCTTGGAAATTCTCCCATAGTGTTATTATAATAGCTAAATGAATTAATGCATACAAAGGGTTTAGCATAGTACTTGGTACATAGTAAGCACTCAGTGAAATGTTAGCATTATATTATTAATATAGTTTTAATTAATATTCGTGCATTTACTTTGAGACTTTTCTTTGTGGCCTAAGATATATTCATTCTGTCCTACAAAGCATATGACTAAGAGAAAAACAGGAAATGTGACTTACTCCATCCATTAAACAAGCTTTTTTAAAGTGCTGACTGCATTGCCAAGTACTGTATTAGGTCCCTCCCTCCACCTCCCTTCCTTCATCCTTCTACAAACACTTATTGTGTGCCTATGAGGCACCAGGCATCACACTGGATTCTAGGAATTAGTGGTGAAATAGACAAATATGTTTCCTTCCATCACAGAGCTTATGTTCCAGGGAGAAAGACAGATATTACATATGTAAACCCAGGTGTAGAGCCAGGGATAAGTTCTAGGTGTTACAGGTAGTGCTTGTGAAACACGGAGACCTGCAGGGTCAGGAAACTAGTGTGTTATGAATTTCTATTTATGAAGCTAATTTTCAAAAGGGTAAGTTACTTGACTGCCATTAGGTCAATGGTATTTTTTATTATGTTCCTGCTAGGCATGGCTGGCATTTTCTAAGGCCATATCAATCAAATCCATGATTTTCGAACTCCATATTTTAAGTGGCAAAATGTCTCTAAATTAGAAGATTTGAATATTATTCTTATTGAAAAAAAGACATATAAGGGATCAAAACTTAAAAGAATGAGTTCATAGGTACAACCTGGTGTGTGCTTTACCAATACTTAATAGAGCGTGCTTTTTATTAATACCTTTATTCTGAACTTAGTCACCAAGTCCAGACTTAACTAGATTATTTCTTTGTACATCATCTTCCATTTACTAAGACAAAATCCAGAATATAAATGTTGTTCTAAAACTTTTCAAATGATATCTGTAGCTTTTTTCTGCAGCCAATAGCTTCAATGCCTTATGGAGGGAGCAAAGGGATAGAGAACTTTATTGATAGCCAATTATGTGTGAGTGCCAAATATAATCTCATTTAATTCTCACAGGAACCCTGTAAAATAGGTCTTGTTTTTATCTCTTTTTACAATTAGGAAATTGAGGCCCAGAGAATTTGAAAAAAATTTACTCAAACATGCACACAGGGCTCATATTCAAAGCTGAGACTACCTGATTCCAAAAGGTAGTACCATTTGAAATAGTACTCCCAACTCGGCATGAATGATCTGACTATTTGCAGAAGGGCAAAAGAGTTTATTGCCACGCATGCATGGTACATTTTAATTTATATAATCATGAGACCAGCTTAGGTAACATGACAAAACTCCTGTCTCTACAAAAAAATACAAAAATTAGGCATGGTGGTGTATGCCTGTAGTCCCAGCTGCTGGGGATCACTTGAGCCCAGGAAGCCGAGGTTGCAGTGATTGCGCCACTGCACTCCAGCCTGGGCAACAGAGTGAGACCTTGTCTCAAAACAAACAAACAAACAAACTCTGCAAGTCTAAACAGTCATATGATGATCACAGTTTAGCACATAAAAACCTCATAGTAGTCCCTATGTCACAAGTTGCATGCAATTTATTCTGGGCTCTAAGACTTCCTTCTTAGAGCCCTTAAATCTATTTTTAAAATTCTTTCCATATACTACAGTTAAAGATAACAGGACAATGAAGGGCATTCAACATGTCACAAACAGGAAAAAAAAATATGTTCACTCTTTCTAAGATTAGGATTTTACTTTACTTATTAAAATCTCTCTTTTTAGCATAATAAACTTGCCAAATTGGGCCTCATTCAGTGTGCCTAAAATGGAACTAATCCATCTTATTTCCGGACTGGATTAATCTTGCCTCTTTCCTATTGCTTTCCATGTGATCATCTGTTTCCCCAAGCACCTGGGGTCAAATCTTTGTAGCCATCTTTGAGTCCTCTCTCCTCATTCTCCTACTTTGAGGCATGCACCATTAAAAATGAGAATGCCAGCCTGAATAACATGCTGAAACCCCATCTCTACCAAAAAAAATACAAAAATTAGCCAGATGTGGTGGCGCACACCTGTGGTCCCACATACTCAGAAGGCTAAGGTGGGGGGATCACATGAGAATAATCTCAGTATATCAAGGAGCATTTAATATTCACTTATTCATTTGGCCCAATCTTCATAGCAGCCCCTCTAAAGTATTTGTTATCAATTCCATTTGTTACCAATTCCATCCGTAGATGAGGGAACAACCTCAGAGAAGTCAGAAGCTGATAATTAGTTAAGATTTGAACTTGGGGTCTTTACAGATTCTAAAATACTATTCATTTTTTCTACATCATTGATCTTCTACTCATCTATTCTCTTTCATTACTCATGAACTTGCCTTGAGTCAGACCTGCATTTTCTAAATGCTCAAATGAGTGCTACAGCTTGCTAGCCATTCTCTTTTCCCAACTTCTACCCTAACTCTATGCCTTAAGCCAGATTTGTTTTCCTAATCATTCATCTTTCTCCACTATCTGACATAGTAGTTCTCAAACTATTAAAAATCAAATAATAGTGATGTGTCACACATATACAGAAAAAAATGTTTATTTCTTTAAATTCTGTTCTATTTTAAACTTCTCTCCCTTATTTTTTTTTCTTAAACCACTTGTCCTGACCACCAGCTAATATGAGTATATATGGTTATTTCATATTGCCTGCAAATAGTACTACGGTTTCTAAGACACTGTTGTGTCGATTTGAGAATCACAGCACTAGATGATAAGGGCTTTAATGACAGGCACGTGCCTCTAAATCTTTCCCTGTTTCCTACTACTCTTCAATCCAGCATGCTTCCTTGGCTGCCCAAGGCTGAAGTTCCAGCCCAATACGTGGGACCCAGGAGAATTCACTCACTGCTTGTTGCCCATCAGTCCAGTCATTACAAAGGAAGCGTACTTTGCTGCAGTTCATTCCTCTGCTTTGCTCATATAAGTGGCCCTTGTTCCCAACTTCTCTCTTTCCTCTCCTTGTTTTGCTCTCTTTCCCTTCCTGTTTTAAAAGATCATAGTTAATATTTATTGGATGCTTCTGATGCTCTAGACACTTCCCAAGGGCATTACGTGTATTGACTCAGCTTAGTGTTTCAAAACCCTTCCATTGTGAGTATTTGAAAGATCTTTTTTTCTGACCTCAGTTTCTGAGTTTGCAAAATAGAGATTAAAACAATACTCACCTAATAAGATTGTTGTGAGGGTTAAGTGAGTAAATACACAAAGTTCCTAGGATGTGATAAACATTTGATAAGCATTAGTCATTATTTTTATGAAGCTTTAATTTCATGTAGATTAACAACTTGGAAGTAGACAGTGCAGCTACTCAGGACTCAGCCGTGTCTCCAGAGTCCAAACTCTCAAACACTGGGATCTGCCACCTCCCTTTTTCCATTTCTCCAGCTCACTTAAATAACCCTTCCCCTCTAGAAAGCTGTGGTCACTCGTTTGTGCTCCTAATAAACCCTTTGAATAGCCTGTGGTATGTAGCAGAGTACCACACTCATACAGATGGTCATGTACCTTCAGACTTCTAGCTGTTATGAAATAGTTCCATCTTTGTTTCAATTGTATTAACAATTGAGAATAGACCTGTGCTAGTGACATGATTTTCCCCATTTCCTACTTGTGTTGGGGACTGCCAATACCACTCCCAGGGTCAATGATTTGCTAGGAAGACTTAGAGGACTCAGCACAGAGTCCTAGTCAGGGATGAGTTATTACAGCAAAAGGATACAAAGCAAAATCAGCAGAAGGAAAAGGTGCATGGGGCAAAATGCGGAGGAAACGAGACAGAAGCTTTCAAGAGTCCTCTCCCATTGGAGTCACAGGATGCGCTTAATTCCCCCAGCAACGTGTTGTAACAACAGCTATGAAATGTTGTCCACCAGGGAAGCTCATTAGGGACTCAGTGCCCAGGGCTTTTATTGGGAGCTGATTACACAGGCACTCTCTGCCTAGCATGTAATAAAATTCCAGACTGGGGATTCCTTTGTTTATTCCTTATGGGAATCATGAAAGCAGGTGTCCAGCGCGAACCACATTGCTTGTAGAAACTGTTTAAGTGCAGTGAGCCACTCTTATCAGTCCTGGGAATAATGGAAACCCTCCTGTGATGGTTAACTTTATGTATTCACTTGGAGAGGGGTTTGGGATGAGATTAACATTTAAATCAGTGAAATCTGAATAGGGAGACTGCCCTCCAATATGTGGATAGGCCTCATTCAATCAGCTGAAGGCCTGAATAGAATAAAAATACTGGCCTCCCTGAACAAAAGGGAATTCTTAGCAGGCCACCTTTGGACTGAATTGGCTCTCCTGGGTCTCTGCCTGCCAGTCTTTATTTTTCTCTTTTGTTTTTATTTTATTTATTTATTTATTTCTTAAGACAGAGTCTCATTCTGTTGCCCAGCCTGGAGTACAGAGAGAGATGTGCGATCCCGCCTCACTGCAACCTCTGCCTCCCAGGTTCAAGGGATTCTCGTGCCTCAGCCTCTTGAGTAGCTGGGATTACAGGTGTGCACCATCATGCCCAGCAAGTTTTTGTATTTTTAGTAGAGAGGGGATTTTACCTTGTTGGCCAGGCTGGTCTTGAACACCTGGCCTCAAGCAATCTGCCCACCTTGGCCTCCCAAAGTGCTGGGATTATAGATATTAGTCGCTGTGTCTGACCCCCAATCTCCAGCCTTTAGACTGGAAATGCACTATCTACTCTCCTGGATCTCAAGTCTGCCAGCCCACCCTGTGTATTTTGGACATACCATCATTGGCTTATAATCATGTGAGCCAAATCCTTATAATAAATCTCTCTCTCGTGTATGTGTGTGTGTGTGTGTGTGTGTGTGTGTGTGTATACACACACATATGTATTGTATATACATATATAGTATATGCACACAGTATATATATGTATATACAATACATATGTGTGTATACACACACACACACACACACACATATACATATACATACACATCCTATTCGATATTGTTTCTCTGGGGAACCCTAACTAATACACCATTCAAAATCCAAGTTCCTAGATGCCAGCCAAGGGTCAACCTGGCAAGCAGGTCTTCCTAAGGATAGCAGTCTCTGACCTGCTATATTAACGCTTTTCTGCACACTACTAATTTGTATAGCAGTAGAAGCCATATGGCAATGATGCTATGGAGCAGCAGAGTCCGTGAATAATCAAAAACTATGAGCTGAAGAGAAAGTGAGTAGAAAGGAGTTGGCTGGTAGTGACAGAAAAGTAAAAACAACAGGCCCTGGAGCGATGGCTTTGCTGTAATAGAGGAACATCCTAGGAGGAACTAGGGGAAGGCTCTGGCTGGGTAGAAGGTTGGGCAAGTCACTATATGCTCCTTTACCACACAAGACCTGACCATGTAATTGTTGTGATAGATTAAAGATGTCTGGAAATTCTTTGCCGCTCTACATAATGATATGAAATCTGTTTCCCTTCTTGAATCTGGGTTGGCCTATGATTTGCTGTAACCAATAGAATGCTGTAGAAGTGACATTGTGGCTGTTTGAGACATGAACCTTAAGAAACCCTGGCAGTTTCTGTTTTTGTGCTCTTGGGAACCCTGGGTCCCCACGTAATGGTGGTCAGCTGCACTGCGGGAGAAACCACTGAGAGAGAGTGAGAGAGAGGGAGGGAGAGGTGCCGGACTGGCCCCAGCTGTTACAGCCATCCCAGCTGTGGTGACAAACATGTGAGTGAAGTCATTCTGTATTATTTGAGAGTTAGCCCAGTTGAGACTCCAGATAATGCCACCTGCATGAGTGATTCCAGGCAAGACCAGCAGCAGAATTGCTTCTGAGCCCCACCCAGATTACAGATTTCATGAACAAATAATAAAATGCTGTGGCTTTAAACCACTGACTTTTGGAGCAGCTTTTATTTCCTAGCAATAGATAACTAATATGGTGAAGCAGCCGGAACAGTCTGAGGACAGTGGCTTCATTGTAATTGTGAGCACAGGAAGAGAAACTGAGATGTCTGTAGCTGGGGCAGCAGGATGACTCCGTGAAAGTCGACACAGGATTTTCTTTTCCTTCCAGTTTCCACTGTTTCACAACACTGACATGTGTCACTTTACAAAGAAAACAATCTGTACCCTTCTGAATTAGGCTTTACACTAGAATCTTTTCCAGACCTTCCCAAGCCTCAAACCGAAGTTTGTGAACAGTTGATTGAGGTCCCATACACAATGAGTCATGTTTGTCTTCTGAGTGCCGATTGCCTTAGTGGAGACCTTAGATCATCAAATCCCATGTCCTGAAGCTTGTTTCTTCATGCAGGGAGCCAAAATACATTGCATAACCTCATCTCTGGCAAAGATTCTCAACATGCGTCTGACTATGTATGTACAAGATGCCAAATCAGTGAGTCCAAAAATGTAATAATTACCCCCAAAACCAGTCTAACCAATTTTATGGACAGAATTAATGCACCATTTTGTTGCAGCAGAAACTGGACCTATGACCAATTGCTGCAAATTTTTTTATGTCTCTTTTATAGATAAGAAAACTGAGGAAGAGAGACAGAGCTCATGAATTATCAGTCATTGAACAAGTCAATATCGAAGGCAGGGACATCATTCATGGCTCCCAAAGCTCCTTCAGGGCCTTCTCCACTATCGGTAGCATTAGTTTTCATTGCGTGTATGTATATTGCTGTGCTGGAGAGGACGTAGTTAGAGCCTTGTGCCTTTTTTTTTTTTTTTTTTTACCTTAAGTAAAACATTTTTCTTCCTTGTGATATCACTGTTTTACCCTGGACACTTAATTAGTTTCTTATGGACAGTCTCAGTCATCTCTTGAAAAAAAAAAAAATCCTGGTCAGAAGTAAGCTTCCAAAAGATCTTGTACGGAGAAAGAACATTTAAACCCAGCCAGTGGGGTGGGGCAGAAGGGAAGAGGAGTGTGGAGAGGCTCTCCCTGCTGATAATCTTGGAAGAAAGAATTGCCTGACTTAGAAATGTAATATTTTTCTAGGCCATCTCATTTCTTCTGATTAAAAATATAAAAGAAAATGAATGAAAACATAGCTAGGAGGTACCCTAGAATGGTAAATCACGGAGAGTATAATCTACATGTGCATATTCAGTCATTAACACTCTGTATTTATAGCATGTGGAGAACTCATTCATTCATTAATTTACACATCACCTGTCCATTGACCCGTTTACTTAACAAACATTGGACACCTACCACAGGTAATGTCCTATGGAGATGTATAAGATAGAGACCATACTTCCTCTCTCCAGGGATTGCTTTTATAGTCTCATAAAGGAGATAAGACAGAAACACAAAGAACTATGATCAAGGTAATAAATGAGTAAGCACCACAGGAGAGAAAAATAAAGTGAGATGAAAGTTCAGAAAAGGGAGACATCACTTCTGGCCAAAGGAAATATAGAGTAGAAAGATTTCTTAAAAGTATAATCTATCACCCTGCAACTCCTAGTTTAAAAGCCTCACACAGTTATTAGCTCTGTGACCTTGGGCCAATCATAAATTTTCTGCGTCTTAGTTTGCTTATCTTTTAAAAGAAAGGGTTGGACTAAATGATCTTGAAGGTCCTTTCCGCTCTAAAGTACTGGGATACATAATTTTTCATGTGAAGACCCAGCTAAATATGTGACAAACTGTTCTTTATACAACTAGAGGAACTCTTTAAACCTAAATAAGATCATGTTACTCATGGCTTAAAAACCTTTCATGGCTGCATTTCAAAGAAAACCCAGACTCTTTCAGATGACCCACAAGGTCCCACAGAGTCTGATCCCACTCTCTCCAACCTCATCTTCTCCATGTCCTCCTCCTACCGCAGCTCTTCCACTGCCGGGTCCTCCTTGCCGCTCCCCTGAATGCACCGGTCAGAACCTTCACTCAGGCTCTTTCCTGTGCCGGAAATGCTTTTCCTCTTCTGTTAAAAAAAAAAAAATGTGTGTGTGTGTGTGTGTGTGTGTGTGCGTGCATGTGTGTGTGTAAAATTTTTATGAAAGGAGTAAAAAATACAGTTTTAAAGCCAAATGATACTACCACCGGATTATAACCCAAACCTGTACGGTTGGTGCAGCTGGAAGGATCAGAAATCATGTTTCAATATCTGCACTTGTGCTTAGACCCTATTCTTCTGCACCTCCATTTCTTCTGGAACCGGCATCCTGGGTATGGAGCCACTCCACTTTAAACTTCTCCACAGAATAATAAGATTCTGGCATCCTGGCAAGGTGAGGAGGAACACTTTCCTGGGCCTGAATAGAGGAGAGGGAGGAGAGGGTCCAGGGGTTTACCTGTGCTTTGCACTGACTTCCAAGCCATCCTCCTGATTCCTCCCCTCAACTCCACCCTTATCTTCCACAGACCAGACACCTTCAATGGCTGAGACTTACTAGTGGGGTTTGATGCTGTGACTTGGCTCCTTTGACATTGGCATCTGGCTTGCTCAGACTTGGTATTCAGAATTCTTATTTTTACTCATTCCTCCTTCCACTTTTTATCTTCCGAAAATATGTTCACTCTTTGCAATCACAGCTCTCTCTCTCATCCATTCTCTTTGTCCTTCTGAGTTTCTATGTCATTAGTTCCTTTTATACTCAATTTTAGAAGGGTCTGTGGAAGGGTAAAAAAGAATGTCTTGTGTCTTCCAGGTTTAACTGAAATGCCTCTTCCTTTATCTCATTTTAAAGTTTTCATTATTTTAGTATCAGCTTAAATTTGCTATCGGACTTCACTGATTGTGTCTAAATAGATCCTCCTGGGATCATCTATGAGAGCAACCCATTTTTTACTTTCATAACATTTCTTATAATTTTAAGCTATACTTATTTGTTGACTTGTTAACTTTAAATAAATATATTTATTACCCTTTTTAAGGTCTGTTGCTCTCACTAGAATGTACACTCAGGGACGGCAGAGACTATGTCTGTTTTCTTCAGCCAATTTATGCTGAGTGCTTAGCATGGTGCCTCGCCATAACAGATGCTCAAGAATTCTGACTGATGAATGTTGACAAACAAGGGGGCCAAATATTAGACTCCACTGACAGTACCTCCAAGGCAACAGCAGACTCGAAAGGCAAAAGGCAAAGATGAGCAAATTGCACACAAGCATGGATTCTCGATCCAGACTTTGTCCAAACCCAGAACTACCACTTGCCTAATGTGTAACCTTGCAGATAAATTGCATAAAAATGGAGAATAGATAATGGTGCACCAACCTTATGAGGCTATTTTAAAAACTAGAATTAGTCAGTAGAGGCAGAGCACTTAGAACAATGGGAAGCATATAGTGCTCCATCAGTTTGGCTATTAGGTGTCAGAATATTTGGCTTGGTCAGGGAGCAGTGGTTCATGCCTGTAATCCCAGCACTTTGGGAGGCCAAGACGGGCGGATCACGAGGTCAAGGATCGAGACCATCCTGGCCAACATGGTGAAACTCCATCTCTACTAAAAATATAAAAATTAGCTGGGTGTGGTCGTGCACGCCTGTAGTCCCAGCTTTTTAGGAGGCTGAAGCAGGAGAATCACTTGAACCTGGGAGGCCGAGGTTGCAGTGAGCCGAGATTGATCACGCCACTGCACTCCAGAGCCCGTTAACAGATAAAGACTCCACCTCAAAAAAAAGAAGAAAAAAAAAGTTGGTTTGGGAGGGCCTTGATTTGGTGAGGATCCTCTTTCCAAGGTTTGCTCTGAAAACTTAAAGCTAAACTTCCGTAGAAAACACACATGTTGGCATTGTATGTCTGAAATGTTTAGAACCCAATTTTGACTTCTGGATTCTACTAAGGTTTTCATTATGGTCCTACTTACATTGAGTAATTTGTAAGGTGTTTGAGAGTTCTGATAAAGCAAACTCCTCCTTGGGAATGAGGTATGTCAGGGAATATAGGGTAAAGGATTACAGAAAGGAGATAACTTGATAGGCTTAAAAGAATGGAAGGTTTGGAAGGAGTGGGATGTGAAGGTGAAGAAAGGGGGTTTGGATACCAGACTTTGGTTGAAATGCCAGCTCTGCCATGACGAGCAACATGTCCATGAGCAATCTGCTAGACCTCTTGGTGCCTCCACTTCCTTAGTCATAGTAAATATTACACGAGATAATATACACAGGAAGTGTAGGCCAGTACCTGGTACAGAGGAAAATACTCTCGTACTTAAATTATCATTACTGTATTAGGAGTAGTCAAGGTTCTGCCACCTCTGAATCTGACTGGCAAAGTGGCCTTAAAATATTCACTTTCCTTTCCTATGTCCAAGAGGCTCATCTATGAAATAAAGTTGTTCTTTATATTTCTTTGTGGCTTGTAAGTCAGAATTCTGCCAAGGGCTGTCTTTGGAGACCTCTCCCTGACGGCCCTCAGCAACATCCAACCACACATACACAAATTCCCAGGATCATAGGTCTTTTCCACATTTTTCTAGAATAGTATTTCCATATTTTTTCTGTTGCTATATAAAGTTAATCTACATTACAGTGTAAAGGGTCAGTGGAAGCTGGTCGCCAAGACGGGGCCTTCGTTGATCCCCATCTCCTGGTATTCACACCTGTGTTGTCCCCGCACACAATGAATGGAGCTGAATTGTGTAACAAATACAATTTTTCAGAAATGACAGTGAAATTTCTGAGACCATAGGGTGAAAGACATTGAGACTTCCACTTTACTTCTTGGATCCCTCACTCTTGAGGAAGCCAGCTGCCATGTCATAAGGACACTCAAGCAGCCCTGTGGAGTGGTCCATGTGGCGAGGAACCCAGTCAATGACCAGCATTAACTTGCCAGATGTGAGAGTGTGCCTGGGCCACCCAGCTAAGCCACTCCTAGAACCTAACCCTCAGAAGTATAATATGTGTATCATCTGTGTGTGATAATACATGCTTATGGTTGTTTAAATCCTTTATATTTTAGGGGGACTTGTTAGGCATCATCAGATAACTCATACAGGGTTCCCTGGGGACATGTTATGCACAGTTGAGTCCAAGTGCAGACCTTCTGGCTAACCTTAGCACTGGTAAGAATCCTATGAACCTTCCCAAGATCTCACTAATTTCTCCTCCCTTTTAGGTAACAGGCCTTTTTCTCAGATCTTAACACTTTGGATTACAGTTCCTTTTTGTTACTCTGAGTTGTTTTTGTTGTTGTTTTTCTTTCCAAGTCTTATTTTGAGGTTTCTTGAATATCAAAGCCCACTCCACAGCCTGACAAGTTTCAAGGCCCCTTCCTTGTATAGTAATTTTCCAAGGCCCTGAGAGGGGCACATGCAATGTGTTCACGTGATCACATGGATAATAAAATTTGTGACAACAATCAGTTGAGATCACCGTCTCTCGACTTCAACTTCTACTCTGTCATAGTCTCAGCTATACTGGAGAGGACATGGGCATTTTTAGCATTCAGCTAAAGGGAAGTTTAATTTAGGCTTAGTGGGATGTACTTTTGTGGTTCACAGGCACTTCTGTGTGGAATTAAGCTATTTCTATCCTTCTCGGTTTTGGAATGGTTTCCAGCAACATTCCCACCACCTAGTGTGCTGACACAAAGGTACATAAACAGAATCACCTACTGTGCTGACACAAAGGTGCATAAACAGAATTCTTACGGTAAGAAGATATCTTGCACTGTATCAGCCTGGCACCAGTAGTATAGGGACTGAGGAGGAGAAACAAGGTTAGAAATTCACAAAGCTGGAAGCTAGTCTGTGAAAGTTCTTCCAAGCTTCAGATATGTAGAGTGACTAGATCTGTACCTAGGTCAACACTACCAAAAATAATTTTTAAAAAACCCAAATTGTAATTATTCATGCCACAATAAAGAATAAATTATTGGCTGGGTGTGGTGGCTCATGCCTGTAATCCCATCATTTTGGAAGGCCAAGTCAGGCAGATCACCTGAGGTCAGGAGTTTGAGACCAGCCTGACCAACATGGAGAAACCTTGTCTCTACTAAAAATAAAAAAGAAAAAAAAATTAGCGAGACATGGTGGCACATGCTTGTAATCCCAGCTACTCAGGAGGCTGAGGAAGGAGAATTGCTTGAATCTGGGAGGCAGAGGTTGCGGTGAGCCGAGATGGTGCCATTGCACTCCAGCCTGGGCAACAAGTGCAAAAACTTCATCTCAAAATAAACAAAACAAACAAAAGAATAAATTATTGTTTTGTTCACTGTATTGATAACTACATTACAAAGTCATTTTTCTACAAAGAAGTGAATGGCCAGTATATGCACAACCAAAAAGAAAAATTAGCAAAATAAGTATAAAAGTGTGTCAAGCAGAAATAGAGGTGTGCAGGGCAGTTAATTAGAGCAGCTACTATATTTTTTTCTGGATGTTGCCATATTTGGGGTATTTGTTAACTCCCAGAGATGTGTAATGCATTGTGATTTCTCTTTCTAAAGTATCGCACACTTTCAAATCTGATTTTATATTTATAATTTGGTCATGAACATGGGATTTAACCCATCTAACCTGGCTCTGTTCCTGCTGTGTCCCACTTAGCTCCAGATCCCTGTAGGAAGGGTTCTTTCTTTTCTATACCCCCTTACTCTGGCTTTGGGTTTGTGCTGAGCTGCTCCCCTCTCACCACTCACGCAGCCCTCGTTCCCAGCCAGTCTCATAGGACCTTCTGACTCCTCTTAGTTCTGAACCTTCGTTTTCTGGATGCATGCTTCCATCTTGGTTAACAAGTACTGCATTCTCTCTCCTTGAAGCCCAGTTTATTTTTGAATCCTTCACATTCTTTTTCTCTGACAAAAGCCAATGGCAACCCCAACTCATCCCCTGACAAGGAGGGTCCTTCCAAGCTGCTGTTTTTTTCACCTGCCTCATGACCACCATTACTCTGCCCACCCTATGAGAACAAGAAACACATCCATCTTCCTCAGTCATGCTTGAACACTGCAGGCACACAATAAATGCTTGTTAAAGAAACAAATAGGTGGCCGGGTGCAATGGCTGACGCCTATAATCCCAGCACTTTGGGAGGCCGACGTGGGCTGATCACCTGAGGTCAGGAGTTTGAGATCAGCCTGACCAACATAAAAAGATCCTGTATCTACTAAAAACACAAAAAATTAGCTGGGTGTGGTGGTGGACGTCTACAATCCCAGCTACTCAGGAGGCTGAGGCAGGAGAATCCCTTGAACCTGGTAGGCAGAGGTTGCAGAGAGCCAAGATCATGCCATTGCACTCCAGCCTGGGCAACAAGAGTGAAACTCTGTCTCAAAAAATAAACATAAAGTAAAATTTTAAAAAAGAAACAAATAGGTATATAAATTAATATCTAATGCCATAAAGATAAATTTTATGTGGTCAATCATAACTCACAGTTCAAAATCTAGCTCCAAAGAGGCAAATTGCCCCCAAATTCATGAGCTTTAGGGGAAAGAATGTTTTCATTGTAGAGATGTCCTCTTAGCTTTTAAACCATTGAGACTTATCACTAAGTGTTCTTCTCCTTTTTTTTCCTACCATTTCCCCTAGCCTCTCACTCCCACCTAAAGTGTGTGTGCACGGGTGCGCGCACCCACACACACACGCATGCGTGCGTGCACACACACACACACACACACGAAATTGGTTGTGAATTGCTGGAGGCTTATGGTTAGAGTTATTTAATTTACCACTTAAGTTTGTTGGCCAAGTTGCTGTCCAAGTGAAATCTGGCAATTTGGTAGGAACAGAAGAAATTCTGTAGTTAGGGATAAGCAATGCTCTTGTGAAGGTAGGAGAGGTCCCGTTCCAGCTGACAGTTTGCAGGAGATGAGAAACACTATCCTTAAAATGGGCCTCAGGAGAGAAAATGCATGTCTAGGGATAAATCTCTGTTAGTTTTCTCACTGGCTAACAGGAAGGATGCCTTATTTTCCCAGTAATAATACATTTCCTTCATTGTGATAAGTGACTTCTAGCTTTATTTCCTTGCAAACTAGATTATAACCATCTAAAATGAAACACCTCACCCCATGATATTTTCATGGAATGGAGTGGACAGCTGTTGTATTTGCCTGTCTAGTATCCATTACTTGTTATTCTGATAAGAGTCCACTGGGTTTATGGTGGTGGGGGCTCACTCCATGTCTGGATCCTGGGGTAGGTTCAAGATTCAAGCCATGTCAGACATTTTTGCCCCAGAAATAAAACTTGGGTAAAGTGTCAAAAAATAAAAATTTGTGCACTTCTTTTATCCCAATGTCGGTGGCCTCAAGAAAATGTCCATTTGTTCCTGGCCCCATTTATTTGAAGCTATTCAAGTTCCTGTACTAAGACCCGGTACTTGTGTTTTCGCTTCTGTTCCATGTGTTAGCTCTAAATCTCTTTTCTTTTCTGTTTTTCTTAAGTCTCTAGAGGTGAGTATCTCTTGTCTGCAGTCAAAGAACCTAGCAGATACAGTGATAGATGAAATAGATGAAATGGGTCTGAGATGTCAAGAAGACCAAAATTTGAGACCAGACTCAGTTATAATTGCATAGCAGGGAAAATTTATTTCTCTAAACTTCCATGTCTTTTCCATTTTTGCCTTGCTCTGAAGCCAAAAATTCCTATCACCATACCACCACTTCCACAAACACTCAATGCCATGGTGCCCTCCCCATTTTCCTAGTAACACCTAAAGTACTGATCCTAGTCATCATTTATTTGGTCGATATTTTTTGAGCATGTATTATATGTCAGTTATCATTCTAGGTGCTTAGAATGTGTCAGCAAAACTCCTGTTGCAGTGGGGCTTATATTCTGATGATCGAGGATAGACAATAATCAAGTAAACAAACAAATTAACAAAATAACTGGGGGCAGTGATAAGTGGTATAAAAGGTGATGTGATAGAGATGAGTAGGTGGTCAAGGAAGACTTCTTTAAAAAACGGACATTTAAGTTGAGACATGGATCATTTGTGGAGACCAATCATCTCAGAATATGGCGGGCAGGGGAGGAAAGCTCTCCAGGCAAATTAAACAGCAAGAGATCAGGGACATATGCAGGGCATATTCAGGGGCCAGATCATGCCAGGTTGTGTAGACCATGGGAAGAAGTTTGGATTTTATCTTCATTGTCATATAAAGCATTAGAGGAGAATGACATGATATATATATTTTAAAAGATCATTGATTACAGAATAAATAATCAATTGTCAAACAGAGAAACCAGCTGGGAGTTCATAATAGTAGTTGTCACAGGAGATAACGGGGCTTGGGCAAGAGTGGAGATGGAGGGAAATGAGATGGTATAAAACATATTTTGGACATGGAGCTGCAGGTGCTGGAATAGGAGGAGTGATGGTCCCATTTGCTGAGATAAGGACAATTAAGAGGTAGTGGTGTGATGGAGGAGGCAGAATCCTGAGTTTTGTTTCAATTATGTTAAGTTTGAGATTGTTCATCAGATATCCAAGGGGACCTGCCTGGAGTCCGGTTGAAGAGTCAGGACTGATGTAAAGTTGGGAGTCATTAGCATATGGATGGTGTCTAAGGCTTGAACAAAATTTCTAAGGAAAAAATGTAAGGACGAGAGAGGGCTATAGACCAAGCCCTCGGACAGTTGACTATTCAAAAAAAAGAGCTGTCATTAATAAATAAATAAATTTTATTAATAAACTTTTCAATGTTCTTAATCAAGATCTTAAGCCAGATCTTTGACCTTGGATGAGTTCACAATCTAGCATAGTGTTTTAAGGCATTTATTCATTTATTTTTTAAAGATATAATATTCCTCAAAAGAAATCTTAGGGCTAAATATAACATTGAAAATTGGAAGTACTCTGGTTGGGGTGTCAGGGAGTGGAGGCTGTTCCCAAGCCCTGCCTGGTGAGGGCCCGCTCCACTACCCCCTCCCCAAGAGTTACATTTGAAATGCTCTCTGGCTGCAGACCCTTCATGAATCTCTATGGCTACGTGGGCAACAAAGGGAAAAGTCCCTCACCTCCTTCAAGCCTCTGCTCGAATGTGAACTTTTGGCAAGGTCTACCTTCTACCCTTTTTTTGCATTACAGAAAAGTCATAGACCATTGCTAACCCCTCCTTAGTCCTCCTAATACTTTTAGCCTGATTTTGTATAAAGTCTATATCAGATACTAATGTACAATATGTTTTGCTTATTATTTTTTCTTTTTATAGAAAAATATGTTGCCAGAATATAAATCCACACAGGTATTTTTGTTTTCTGTAAATTGATGTGTATCACTCACTTATAAATACTGTAGTGCCTGGCACACAGCAGCACTTAATATGTAGTCCTTAGAATGAATGAGCTAATGTTACTAAAGGACAGTTTCTTAGTGGACACAGTATTTATGTATCCCTTAAATATTTACCATCTAAATAACTTATCCTATACTAGATAATACAAGAAAACCAAAGGCATTCAGAAAATTAAATTTTAAATAAAGCATTGTCTTATTCTAGGCATCTTGGAGAATTCAATAGTTTCATTTCCAATTCTATAGAAAAGTAACATTTTCTTTCCGTTTTAAATTTTCACAAGTAGTAGGTTGGAATACTAGGCTCAATTCTTCATGCTCACCCTACAAACGTGTTTGCATCCACACCCCTTGTCATATAACTTTGCAGTGCTTCTGTAGAGCAGACAAGGCATTCATCCCTGGGGTTGGAGTTTGCCATGTGACTTTTTCTGGCGAATGGAATGTGAGCAGATGTGTTCTGAGCAGAGGCTTCATTGCACTTGCCTGGTCTGGTTTACCCTCTTGGGCATTTGCCATCTGCCATAAGACAAGTAAGTCCCAGTCAGCTACCAGAGTGAGCAATTAGATAGTGCAAACCTGAACTCACCTAGAGCCTGCCAGTGCACAGATCCTCAGCCAAAAACTGAATTTTTATTGTTGTACCCACTAAGATTTCATAGTTGTTTTCTACCCGGAATTAGTGTATTCAATCTGACTAATGTAGCCACAGATAAACATAACTAACTTATTAATAGTAGCTGTCCTAACTGGAATTTAATATGGAAAGAAAATTTCACCTTTCATTAAAATTAAAAGGCATTTCATGGTTTTTCTAAAATTTCCTTGAAAGTGAGCACATTAAAACATGAAAAGTGAGGCATATTTCCTAAAACAAACATGATTTAAGGCACTATTCTAATGAAGGCAAAATGTTCTGGCAGTGAAAGAGCACAGGAGTAGGAGTAGAAAGTGTGTCCTAGCTAGAGTTATTCCCCTTCTTCCCCTGAGTGAGCCATCAGAAGTCAAGAAATCCCTGGATGTTCCTACATCTAGAATATGAAGACAACAAAGCAGATGGTTGCTAAGGTGGCTTTCTCCTCCAACATCTGATTTGCCATTTTTGTTTATAATCAAAATTAAAATTATTTTATAGCAATAGAAGAAAAGTACTCTACTGATAGATGGAAACAAGAATTTTAAAAGAATTTTAAAATACCTCATGGAATCGAATTATTCTATTGTACATAGAATTTAAAAGCAAATGAAAAGAAAAAGGACAGCCGAAATCAAATCATGTCAAAAGGATAAAACTCTTATAAGACAGCTTATTCTACAGAATGGCTTGTGGCCATTTTTCTTTGATAAGAAAATAAGTGGAGAAACAAGAGTGTCATCTTTATTTTTATTTATTTGTTTTTACTTAAATTGATATTTATTTAGGACTGAGGAGGGTCATGGAGATTATGGGGGAGCTGAAAACTTCATGGTGTTCGCTTGGACATTTTCTTATTTTCTTTTTCCAAAAAATAATTCAGCTTGTATTTTATATACAGGGGGTATACATGTGCAGGTTTGCTGCATGTGAATATTGCGTGATGCTGAGGTTCAGAGTACAGATCCCATCACCAAGGTAGTGAACATAGTACCTGATAGGTAGTTTTTCAACCCACCCCCTCTCCCAGTAGTCCCCAGTGTCTATCTCTCCCATTTTATGCCCACGTGTTCTCAATGTTTAGCTCCTACTTGTAAGTGAGAACACGTGGTATTTTGCTTTCTATTCCTTGGTGAATTCACTTAGTACTACAGTTTCCAACTGCATTCATGTTGCTCCCAACAACATAATTTCATTTTTTATGGCTTCGTAGCATTTTATGTATCACATTTTCTTAATCCAGTCTACCAGTGATGAGCACCTGGGTTGATTCCATGTCTTTGTTATTGTGAATAGTGCAGTGATAAACACACAAGGGCATGTGTCTTTTTGGTAGAATGATTTATTTTCCTTTGGTTATATACTCAGTACCAAGTATCATTTTCATCAATAAGAATACATTTTTAAAAATAACAAGTCACTGGGAAGTAAATCTGTTGAAAGTTATTCTTGTCTAACTTTGATGTAGCAAACGCATGGATCAAGTATCTGGGTTGCTGTCTGTTTTATCCATATTCACTATTCTTAGAACCACTTCTGTCAAACTGAGGTACTAGCCTCGCTAAGCTTTGCTCCAGGTTATAGTCTGCTTCTGTAGGCATGAACAGAGCTGTAGAAATGGTTGTCTTCTGAAAGACAAATTTTATGGGAGGAATTCCTTTTTAGTGTCTTTTTTTAACTCCTCTTCAAGAAAAATGATCTGTCTCGGTAACATGTCTTGTCTTTTCCTGATCACTTTTTGCAATCTGCCTTCCCCCAGCAATCTGCTACAGCAATCGGCTTTGTTCTGCCAAGGAGCCCTGTCATCTCTCAAGGCAGAGAGAATCATCAATGGCATCTCACTTCAACAAATTAGCCTCAGTGTTTACACTGCAAGTCCTGTAGGCTGAGCTTTCTTGCATTTCAAGAAATTCCCAGGATTCTAATGTTTTTCCAAGTGAGAAGGTTTTGATCCAATGCATTTTACTTCTCTGGCTTAACATACATTACTATATGACTGCCTACTGAATGCTTTAAGCCAAACTCTTAGAAACATTAATGTACATACACACATACATCTATTGATGCAAATAAAGAAGGCAGTACGCTACAGGGAGAGAAACTGATCTGAAAGTTAGGAAACTTAGAGATTTACATTCTAGTTGTGGTTCAGGTAAGCCAATCGTTAACTATGTGACTTTTGGCATATCACTTCCCCTAAGATTCTCTTTCCTCCACTGCAAAATGAAGAATAAAAGGGGGGAGTTTGGGTTAGATCATTCCTAATAACTACTCCAGCTCTAGCATTCTGTAACTTTAGACTTCTAGTTGGTAGCTAGATAGGGATAAACTTTGTTGAGGCAAGGCAGTGGAAGCCACTGTGAATAAGTCCAATGATTAGCTTTTACTCCAAGCAGAAGCTGTCACTTGTCGGGGGCTGATTAAAAAAAAAAAAAAAAAAAAAAAAAAAAAAAAAAAAAAAAAAAAAAAAGATGTTCCTGAAAGACTCACAAAACCCTTGCCTCAATTCTCACACATTATTATTAATATTGCTACAAAATGGTGGCATCACAAGGTGGCTTCTGCTGCCACTACTATATTTTATTAGTTGTATTGGTGCTCATGCAGAGCCCAAGGGTCTGAGCATTTGAAGAGCTCATATTATTGGGACCAAGGCTAAGGGAGCAACAATAATAATAATTTTAAAAAAACACAGTCAGAGATGACCTTAGCAACTTCCTGAGGTTCCTTTTAGGCCCATGAGTTAATGTATAGGAAGAAAAAGCTTATTAATCAAAAAATGCTGATCTGCTCAATGTCTAATTATACTTGTCACTGTTGTTGCCCACACTCAGGCCTGATATGGTTTCTTCTCCGAAGTCACATGGCTGCATTTTCAAGCCAGTTTCTAGTTGCTCTGTGTATTTTCTGTGTGATACATCTCTTCCATGTGACAGTTCAAAATTGTCCAGAAAAACACTAAAACCCCTCTAAAGAACAACCCAGCAACCCAGAGACCATACAACCCCTTTCTCTTCTCTCCCTCACCCTGCCCAGAGCCTCCTGTTAAATTTCCAGCTGTCTCTCAAGGCCAAGCTCAAACCTTCCTCCTCCAAGAAGCCTTTCTTGATCCCTTCCCATAAGTCTTAATCCCCCCATTTCTTATACTCCCCAAGCACTTTGTACCTCTATTATTTTAGCACCTACTTACCAGAGTCTGTCTTACATTAAAGTTATTTTGTGCATATGTTTTTCCTATGACATTTCAAGCGTTTGGAGGGAAGAAACAAGTCTGATTTTTCCTTTCTATTACCTGCAACATCCAGGAAAAGGCTTTGCTCACAGTAGGCACTTAAAATTGTTCCATGAAGCATGGAAGTAGAAAATGAGTGAAACGAGAACCATGTCTTACTTATTCTTTTATTTTCACATTCACAAAATGCTTTTTATGTAATAGAGTTCTTAAAATTGTTGGATAACCTATAAATACCTAAATAATGCAAAAATACTAAAGTAGAAAACTAATTAGCCTTGTAATTTGTTCGCATTGCCATTATAATAAATTTAGTCTATTTAATCAATGTCAAGAATGAAATTTGCCAGTAATGGTCCTTTAGAAGTAAATGCTCCTTTCATTCACCCAATGAATTTATTTATAACGAGTCTCTGCACACTTTAATTTGGAAGGAATGCATATATTTAATGAAACACTCAGAGTATTTAATTAATCATTTACAACAAGTCATAAAAGACATGAAAAACCATCTTTCCATTTATATGACTATTTCCTAGTATAACAAACTTTTCCAGTACTACTCATAGCAAAGCTACAGTAATTTCTGTTACAGTATTTTACATTTGTCAATTTCACCATCTCCTCATTCATTTTCTCCTTTTTTCTCTCCGTTGTCTCTATCAATTAAACCAAATCATAGGTTGTTAAAGTGATCTTGGTCTATTTCAGACATTCTCTGCTCCTTTCTTCAATAAACCTAATGTCACAGCATCCTTCACATATACTTCTTAAAATTCTCAAAAAAATTCTTTTTTTGTTTGAGCTTTTCAGACTTGTAGAAAATTACAATATCTTGCCTCATTGTCAGTTTTCACACTTCTATTATGTGTTCTGTGCAATACCCTAAAATTCAACTCTCTTTGGATGACCTACATCTTTTGGGCAAGGTTAAGCAAGAATGTTCTCATTCTCCTCATTCTCCCTCTCTGTTTGCTTGTTTGTTTTGAGACAGCATTTCACTCTGTCACCCAGGCTGGAGTGCAGTCGTGTGATCTCTGCTAACTGCAACCTCCACCTCCAGGGTTCAAGTGATTCTTGTCCCCCAGTCTCTCCAGTAGCTGGAATTATAGGCGTGTGCCACCATACCTGGCTAATTTTTGTATTTTTAGTAGATACAAGGTTTTGGCATGTTGGCCAACCTGGTCTTGAACTCTCAACTCAAGTGATCTGCCTGCCTCAACCTCCCAAAGTGTTGGGATTACAGGTATGAACCACCGCAGCTGGCCGAAAATGTACTCATTCTCTAGGACATTTATACATTGTCTTTTCCTACAGCAGGGCTATTATAAAATGGTGAAGTTAGTTTGATGTTACCTAATGCTTAATCTAATACTAACATAGAAGAGTTTCATTGGAGGAGGGTTCCATTTTGTTTTAGACAAAAGACAAACATACTACATATACTATAAATTTCTGAGAATAACCATTCATTCAGAAAATATTGGCCAATTATAGAGCATCTGATTTAAAGTAGGTACTACTCTAAAAGGGCTTACAGTCTTGGGGAGAGATATGATCATGAAATTTTGCAATACAATACAGTTAATGCTATCATAGAAGTGCATGCTAGAAATGGGGAAACAAAGGTGAAAGTTAAAATAATCTATGAAATGTGAGCATCTGACTCAGTCGCCCAGGCTGAAGTGCAGTGGCATGAACATGGCTTACTGCTGTCTTGACCTCTTTGACTCAGAAGAATCTGCCTCAGCCTCTCTGGGACCACAGGTGTGTGCCACCACACCTGGCTAATTAAAAACATTTTTTTTTTTTTTGTAGAGAAAGGGTCTCATTCACTGTGTTGCTCAGGCTTGTATGAAGTTTTACAGAATATTAATAGAAACAGAAATCAGACCTTTAAGAGTTGAGAGTAAGTAGGAGAGTTAGGATTTGTACTTACTAACTATTACATAGTATAGAATCTATTAAATACCAGAAGAAAGATACAGTCATATTGTTGCTTTCACATGGAAACAGGGGGCACTTTTCCAGGAAGAAGTGGCATCTGAGTTTAACTATGAAAGCTGAGTAAAGTAGAGATGCATTAAGATGAGAGGGAAAGAGAGAAAAGAGGCAGTGCCAGTATTGATGACAGCAGGATGACAAACATGACCTTGCCCTGCTCTTCATCTTCCCAAGCAGGCACCAGATACTATAATGTTGCCTTTTCCTTTTAATAACGCAACTGTGCTACCAAATATGCATGACCTGACCAGCCCTTGGTTTCTCCCCTTTGACCTCCTCATCTGCTATTAATTATGAGAAAACTTACATTGGAGATAGAGCTTTATTGTAGTCCTATTTAATAGCCAGGGAATAAAGAATGGCACTACCTGAGTGATTTGCTCATTTTCTTCTATAAATGTATATTTCACATTGTTTATCATAATTAAACAGCAAATGCACCAGGAAGGGTTGCTGTTTTACAGAAGAATCTCTGTATTCTTGGACCTTGCTCCTTCAAAAAGAAGAAAGAGAAAGAGAAGAAAAGAAAAATAATAGAAAAGAAAAAGAGAAGAGAAGAGAAAGGAAGGGAAGGGAAGGAAAGACAAGGAAGAAAGGAAGGAGAAAGAAAGAGAAAGAAAGAAAGAGAGAAAGGAAGGAAAGAAGGAAGAAAGAAAGAAGGAAAGAAAGAAAGAGAGAGAGAGAGGGAGGGAAAGAGAGAGAAAGAAGAAGGAGGGAGGGAGGAAGAAAGGGAGAGGAAAGGAAAGAAAGGCAGCCTGGGCGCGGTGGCTCATACCTGTAATCTCAGCACTTTGGGAGGCCGAGCTGGGCGGATCGCCTGAGCTCAGGAGTTTGAGACCAGCCTAACCAGACAAACTCCGTCTCTACTAAAAATACAAAAATTAGCCTAGGGTGGTGGTGCATGCCTGTAGTACCAGTTACTTGGAAGACTACGACGGGAAGAACTCTTGAGACCAGGAGGTCCGGTCTGCAGTGAGCCAGGGTAATGGCCACTGCATTCCAGCCTGGATGACAGAACAAGGCCCTGTCTGAAAAACAAGCAAACAAAACACAAAGCAAAGAAAACCACAGCACAGTGATACAGAGTATGGACTTTGACTACAGCACTGGTTATGGTGGTCACTAGTCACATGTGATTACTTAAATTGAAATTAATTAAAATTAAGTGAAAGTAAAAGTTCAGTTTCTCAGTTATACAAGCCACATTTCAAGTGCTCAACAGCTACCTGTGTCCACTATTGGGCAGCACAAATATAGAACACTTCTGACATCAGACAAAGTTCTACTGGACAATGTTGCTCTAGAGTCATTGTGCCCAGTGAGCAACCTTGGGCAAATTACTCTGTACCTCGGTTTCCTCATCTGCAAACCGGGATAATAGTACAACTCATTTCACAGGATTCAATGACGATTAAATGTGTTAATATTTGTAAAGAGCTTAGAACTGTGCGCAGCACATGGTAAGCCCTTTAAAGCATATGTTAAACAAATAAAAACACATTTTACGTATTTGAAATATGGCAGTCAAGTCCAAATAACATCCGACGTGTATAAAAGGAGCTGGGGTGGGGAAGCAATTCCTATTGTTTCCCACCAGCTGAGGTTCTCTTCCCACCTCTTCCCTCGACCTCTCCTCATGTTTGTTTTTGTTAAGCTGGAAAGACCACCAAGCAGGAGCTCTTCTCTATTGCACAGTGAGTGCTTGATAAATATTTATGCTAGAAATAATAATGATGTATATGGAAAAGAATCGTTCCATCATCCTGGAATTGTAGCCACTGCCAAGAAGTAGATGACTTCAAGCAACTCGGCTGTGCTCCATGGCAGATTAGGAGAGGAAGTGAAAAACTCAACTTGTTTGGGGATTTATGATGAGAAATAGTTCTAGTAACCAAAGTCTCTTGGATCCAACCCAGGCTGGTAATCCCACTTGGATACATATTTGGGTGTTTTATCATAAATACAAAAGAAAAAAACTCTCTTTGCCTGAGATACTCTAAGTGTGTGTTGTTGAATGGAATTCTTCCTCACCTCCCACCCCATGGGAATGATGGACAGATTGTGAAGAGAGAAACTGATGTCATTTGGGTACATGTCCAAACTACAGACATAAACTTCCTCCTGCCTAGGCACTTTCTGTATCTGTGTAGACTATGAAATGCACCAATAACAGGCATAGCCCTCTTTATCAAATGACAATTTGCTTTCTTTAATGTCATTTCTTATGCCAAGTTTGCCTTCTTTTCCACCACTTCCTACTGTTCAAATTCTCTTCATCATTCTCGGTCTTTGTAAAATATCCTTCCCTCTAGGAGGGCTTCTCTGATCAACCCCAGCTGGGCATACTCACATTCTCTTCTGAAATCCTTGTGCAACTAACAAACCGCCACCATATTTAATAGCTGTGTGCTTGCATGTCTATTTCTCCTATTGATCTAATGTCTTCTTGCATCCTTTGCCTGTAGCACTGTGTTTTTAACATAGCAACAGTAGCTCAAAGTCTCAGACTGCTAGCTGTGTACTCCAACATTCCTTTCTTTCTTTTTATTTAGCAACAGAACCCTGATTTTTAGCTGAACCTCTCTGTAGATTTTTTTAAGTTTTGTGTAAATTCAATAGGTAAAAAATTATTAGACTCCTTCACAGGTAGATGTAACCATTTGTCTAAGTACCTGACCAATAAGATAAAAGCAGAAATATAATATGAAACTTCCTGTAAGTCACCATTTAAGGGAGGAAGCATGCCAGTATTTCCTCCTTCCTCACTCTCTGCTGTATAGAATGCAGATATAACGGCTGGAGTTCTCAGACCAAGAGATGGGAGTCAAATGCTGAGATGGGAGTCCCAGCAAAGCCAGAAGCCTTGGTCCACAAAGTCTCTGTGGAGTCACCATTCTAGCTCCAGACTGCCTACTTCTAGGCATATTTTATATACATGAGAAAAATATTCTTCTATCTTGTCTAAACCTTTTTTGTTGTTATTTTTCATGTTGTGTACAACTGAACTTAATTCTAAAGCGTGCATTAAACAATTATTTTTATCAATTTATATAAGTATATTCACTTCCTGCTTCATAGCTTTTATTTAGATTTTAAAATTTATCTATTTTTAATTAATAAATTTCATGTTTTTACAAGTTTTAGGCTCATAGTAAAATTGAGCAGAAAGTACAGTTTCCACATAAACCTCCCCAGTCACACATCCAGCCCCTTCCACCACCAACATGTCACACTATGTTTTGTTACAACTGATGAAGTAATATTGATGCATCATTTTCAACCAAAGTCCATAGTTTTCATTACAGTTCACTCTTTGTGACCAAAGTCCACAGTTTACATATGGAGTCACTCTTTGTGTTGTACAGTCTATGGGTTTTGACAGATCTATAGTGACATGTAGCTACCCTTACAGTATTATTCAATATAGTTTCATTGGCTTAATAATCCCCTGTGTTCCCTCTATTAATCCCTCCTTCTGTCCTTCCCAAACCCTGGCAAACACTGATTTTTTTACTCTGTATAATTTTACCTCTTCCATAATTTTACCTCTTAGAGTTGGAGCCATATAGTCCCTAGCCTTTTCAGATTGGCTTCTTGCACTTAGTAAAATGCCTTTATGCTTCCTTCATGTCTTTTTTGTGGCTTAATAGCTCTTTTTCTTTTTTAAGTGCTCAATACTATTCCATTGTGTGAATATATTACAGTTTATTTATCCACTCACCTATTGAAGGACACCTTGATTGCTTCTAAATTTTGACAATTATGAATAAAGCTGCTATAAGCTTTTGTACACAGGATTTTGTGTGGACCTAAGTTTTCAACACATTTGTGAAAATATCAAGGAGCATGATTGCAGAATGATATGATAAAAGTGTGTTTAGTTTTCTAAGAAACGCCAAACTGTCTTCCAAAGTGGCTGGACCACTTTACATTTCCACCAGCAATGAAGGAGAGTTGCTTTTGCTCTACCACTTGGTACTGTCAGTGTTTTGGATATTAGCCATCCTAATAGGTGTGTAGCAGTATCTCCTTGTTGTTTTAATTTGCAGTTCCCTAATGATGAATAATGTGGAGCATCTTTTTATAATCAATTCAAATAATCATTCCTTCTTACAATGTTGTGAGGGAAGGTTGCCATTGCTACTACTTCTACTTGGAAGCAGAGGACTAAGAGACTCGGAAAGCTTCCTGAGTTGTCTACAATCTTTATAGGTAAGGAATGATAAATCACAGTTAGACTTCTCAGCTACTGAAGGCTTCATTGTTGAACTACCAAGGGTTGTTCTCTCTGTTTAATGGGGACAGGAAGCTTCTCAACATTTTGAGTGGTGACTATGTTTGACCATGCCTGTGAAATACAGAAGAAAGGTGGCATTTGGTAAATTACCACCTGAAATGAAGGAGCAATCACTGAGCAGCCCACACTGGTTGCCAGAAGCACATCAGGCTGGGGAGAACCACTCCAGCTCATTTTCAGGCAAATCTTTTTTCCTTGATCTGGGAAACAAAAGCAAAAAAGCCCCCAGATGAAACCCAAAAACCAAAACACAACACACGTCACACCAAGTCCCTTACACATGAAGCACCATTTAGAGCAGATCCTCATAGCATTGCAAAAAGTATTTTTCTGGCAGACTTTTTTTCCTCTTACACACTTCAGCTATGAATGCTAAATTTTTGTCCCTCAGAACAACGGAATTTCATATACACTATTTTCAGTACTAAAATCTGAATTCCTTGGTTACTCATCAGCTCTGATTCTGGGCTTTGAGCTCAGGATGGTCGGGTTGATGGGTGCAGCAAACCACCATGGCACATGTATACGTATGTAATAAACCTGCGTGTTCTGCACATATATCCCAGAACTTAAAGTATAAGACAATTTTCTTAAAAAAAAGTCTAACAGATGTAAAAGAAAAAGGGTATATCTTCAAATTAAGTAAGTTACAAAACATGACACACATCATAATTCCCTTCTCATGTATAATGAAAACATCTCAAGAAGGGAAATTAGGATGGAAACTTTTGAAATAAAGAAGCTAAAAAACTGAATGCATTCCCATAGAGCAGAATTTCTCCCAGCCTTTTGAGTTGTACCATTTCCAGTCACTTGGTAGTATTGGATTTGTAGTTTAGGGTATGCGGACTAGAAGATATGCCAGTCTGGGAAGGCACTGTTTTCAGAGGATGGAAGCCGTTAGTCATCAGAGGATGTGAACTTTAGGCACTGGTGGTGGGGGAGGGGAGATGGTTAGATTCCTTTGGAGCTTAACTAAATTTCTGCTTATTCAATAGAGCATGTCCTGACATTCCAAACATACATTTTTGGCGCTGCTCTGAGTTCATCAGCCAGCTTTCTTTTTATTGCTTTACCATATTGAAGAATTAAGTAACATCAGAATTGGCAAAATGAAAAGGTAAAGGAGGTTTTCTGAAGCCAAAGTAAGACACAAAGAAAAGGGTAAGATTGTGGGAAATGAGAACAAGAGGAAAAGAAATCTTGTGTGGAATTTGGAGCAAAATCCTCCTTTTCTTTCTCATGTTGAATTGCAGCCTACAGGATTGCTGCTTCTTAGTAATGATGAGTGTGTTCATAACCTTAGGCTCTGACAACATTAGCCATTGAATTCTCAGACAACCAACCAGCAAATCCCTGGTTTGCTATTTTTTTTAAGAGAAGTATGCCAGTCTACATCAGGGAGTATCGGTGATTGGAGATGACCAGAAGTCACAGGCTGTGTGTTTCTCTGGGGTTCTGTGCTCTACTGGAACACATAGCCACCTTTTCACTGGATGTATTAAACAGAAGCCTTTGGGATTTAATAGAATATCCATCTAAAAGGCACTTCAACAAGAAACCAGCAGGCTTATGGTCCCAGGTTTGTTGTATTAGGGGCTCAGTGATATCATTACAAACTCAAGATTTTTCTCCCCTTTTATCTTGTCAGTGCTACCACGGTGCCTTGGATCCTCAGGGTTGTCAACTCATGGTCACAATATAATTGCTACAGTTCCAAATATCACATTCTTTCCCCATTACATGAAAGACAAAGAAGGGATAGCCAGAAAAACAAACAAGTGAGCAAACAAACAAACAGAAAACACAACTCTCCTCCCATATTTCTCTCCTTTTATTCTAAAAAGAAAATATTTCCTAGCATCCTCCAAGCCAGAAATGGCCAGAACTGAGTCACACAGCCAATTCTAGATGCAAGATAATGCTGGAAAACTAGATCCCTATTTGGAATTTTAAGCTTTAGAGGTCAGGTACAGTATGGTTTATGCCTATAATCCCAACACTTTGGGAAGCTGAAGTGGGCGAATCACTTGAGGTTAGAAATTTGAGACCAGCCTGGCCAACATGGCGAAACCCTGTCTCTACTAAAAATACAAAAATTATCTGGGCACGGTGGTATATGTGTGTAATCCCAGCTACTTGGAAGGCTGAGTTGGGAGAATTCCTTGAGCCTGGAAGGTAGAGGTTGCAGTGAGCTGAGATCATGCCACTGCAGTCCAGCCTGGGCAACAGAGCAAGACTTCATCTTAAAAGTTTTATCATGAGAAGTGGGCTATGCTAGGGAGGAACGGATAAGAGAATGGAGTAGTTAGTGTTGTATAGACAACCATTGCCACAGGTTCAGAAAGATTACTGAGTATCAACAGGAAAAATCCTTCCCGAAGCAAATGATATTTATGGTTCATATTGGGATTCAGGGCTGTCCCCCAACCAAAGAATTCATAGTTGAAGAAAGGGTCAACTAAAATCCTATAATGAAAAAAGCCCACAATCTCTGATCTGATTATTCTTGTAATCTTAATGCAGGAAATCATAGCACTGGTTATACAATGAAAAGCTAACTTTTTGTACCATGGGGCTGGTTTTGCTATTCCTCTTGTCTGTCTCCCGTAGTTCTGTTTCTTAATTCTTCTAGTCCCAGATGGGATTCACTCTATAAAACTTAGCTCCCGTTCATTCCCTAGGGCCCAAATGCTTTTCACTGAACCATTAGGGTTGAATATTTTCACAAAATTTCCCATGGAGAGATGGCGGGTGAGAACCCACCCAGCCCAATAAAATCTGCCATCCCCTCTTCCAGGGACTTCAATCATCACCAAGCTCAGAATACTGCAGCTCAGAAACACATTTTACTTTTATGTTTAAGGTAAAAGGAGTATTTTGAAATAGCCAGTACTTCAAGACTGGATTCATCTTTGCTCAAGAGTCTCAACTAATTAAGATGATCTTACCTTACCTTGCAGAAACCCTCTGATTCTTTTTATTTGCTTGAACAATGTGTTGGTTGAGAATTTTAAATGCTAGGAATGCAAATATTCTTAGCTCTCATAAAATAATCTTCTCTTAATAAAAGAACAGAGGGATCACCCACAAAACAAAATACTTCGTCTAGGTTCAACTTGAAGAATTGAAAATATTTGTGTTATCTTGGTTTTCAATAGGAGTTGCCCTGTGGGATCAAATCGCTATTTGTCAGGGCTAATATCCCCACCTTCTGTTTAGCCAGAATCAGATGTACCAGAGAAAAGGAAAAGGAAAATAAAGAGAGAAAGTCAAGCCTATTGCACCTGGTCCATTGTGTAATATCCCACACTGGATTGTGAGGTGGGAATTCCTTTTTTGCCCCTCCTTCCATATGTGATCAATTTACATCCTGGAACATGAGGATTCATTTCCTTGTATCTTTTTTGTTCTAGCTCACATAACTTTAAATGTTAGTCACGCTCATAAAATTTTCTAATCCTTCCTCAAATCCAGCTCTACCCTGCTTCAGCAGCTCCCTGTGGTAGTAAATGTCACAGGTTGACTATGCCGGTGGGGTTGAATAGAAGTGAGTTTATTTGCACCTCTCTTTCTTCTGTTTGTATTTTTTACCTTCCAGGTGCAATGAATGTGTCCTGCTCTTATTTGAGATAAGTTCAAAAATAAATGCAATTTTAAAAAATCTCCTGGAAGTCCCATTTGATCTTGGTTACATAAGCTTATTAGAGAATTTGGTTGTTCCCAACATTAACTGGGAAATGTACTCCAAAAGGTGAATAGACTAAAATGGGACCAGGGTGCAGTGGAGAATGAGAGCTATTATCTAGAAAACCTGTCTCAGGCATGTTTCAGCACACTCTGCTCCTGATGATGGCTGCATCATCAAAGAGTTCTGTGGTCAGATGTATGGGATATGCTGCATAGGCTCCATATGAGCCTTCAAATTGTAAGTTAAAGGCTTTGAGAGCTTGGCAGCAAGTAGAAAACTCCTGGTCACATTTGTTCAACCCAGTGATTCCCAAACTCATTTGGCCTTGGAACTCTATTTCTTGGGACAGTTATTAGCTGCTGGGGGAGTCAATGTTCAAAAAGTACTCCCTGGACAATTTAGGCAAAACACCTTTTCTATAAATAATTTAGTCATTAGTCACTCTTATAGTATTTATGCCTAAAGGCAAAGAGTACAGTATTTGGAGTCAGAAAATCTTGGTTCTAGCTTAGGTCAAAGAATGTAATAACTCTTAAGGCCAGTTTCTTAGATTGTGACACAAAATAGACTCATCAAGTTTTCTTAGAGAATTGAATAAGGTAGGGAAGCAAACGGTTTGGGAGAACGGTAAAATATGAAGCAAATTTTAAAAATTATATTCTATTTGACACTCAAAATATGTTATCTTGAATTCTTTTACTATTTGTATAATTTTCTGTTGTTAGTTGGTATACGGTTACCGCAAGTATAGATAACCTTCAAATCTCAATACCTTTATGTAATAAGAGTCTTATCTTTCTCACTGACCCTGTTCGTTTCAGGTGTTTCTGTTCAGATAATTCTCTTGAGTGGTTCCCCTATAAGCAGAAACTCAGGGGCCCAGGTTCTTTCCATCTTGTGGCTCTACTGTATTATGGCTTCAAGGTCACCTTGGCACTATCCAGCCAGAAGGCAGCAGGGGAAGGAAGAATTGATGGAGGAATACACAAATGATTTGGGGCCTAGAAGTGGTGCATACCACATTTCCTTCCATTTCTGTTGCCAGAACCAACCATGTAATCCTTCCTCAATGCAAGGGTCCTTGTTATTTCTATATTCTAGGAGGAAATAAAATAGCTGCATAAACGCAAAGCATTGTCTCAGGCACAAGGCCTAATTCTCAACCAGTCTATAAGCCCTTCCATTCTTACATTTGAGCCTTAGCTCCCAATTAATGTTAACAATGAAACAAGCAAGTTTTTCTTCTTGCATTGTTTACAATGACCTCAATCAGTTAACTTTTGGGACAAAGGGCTTCCAAGTCATTGTGCACAATCACAGAGAAAATATAGGGAAGACACTCTTGTGGAAATACAGTCTGATGAGGTTGAGAGAACCCACATAAATATATCTAAACACCAACTACAGTCTCTGCCAAATATTTGAAACCAACTGCAGCTGTGCAGAGGAAACATAAATCTGTAGAGAGTGAAAAAGGAAATAAAGGAAGTGGATAAGCTGGAGGTCTGAATTAATTGGAGCCAGAAGGAGATCATCTGAGAAGGCTAAACTTTATCCAGTATTTTTCAACAGCATGTAATTTTCCTAATTTTAAAAGGTACAAAATTTAGGATGCACAGAAAAATACAAAACATTTTAAAAATCTTTAGAAGCCCAGTACCCATCTGCACTCCACATACTTTTTCTTTGTTGAGGTAATTATAATGTACTTTTTGATGTACGTTCTTCCCATCTCTTTTCTATGCATGTACTTACCCTCCCAAATATGATACTCTGCAGGTTTTATGTTTTTTTTAATACTCACTAATACAATCTTGATATTTCCCAACATTCAGAACATGACTTAATTGGCTGCATAGTCAACCATGGTTGGGCATAAATTGTTTCTAACTTTTTACTCTTATAAAAATGGCATATGGACATCTTTTTTGCAACCATCTTTGAACATATCTCTGATTATTTTGTGCTCTAAAAGAATTTTAATCATGTGGACTAACATTTGTTCATTTATTGACTTTTATAATGTGTTTACTCTGAACTAAGTTCTTTACATGCAATATCTCATTTAATTCTCAGAACAACTGTTATCTCAGAACTATTAATATTGTATTTATATTCTAGGTGAGGAAACAAGGATTTAAGAATGTTAAATAGCTTGCCCAACATGACACAGCTAGTAAATGATATAACTGGGATTTGAACCAGAACTGGCTGACTTCAGAATCCAAGTTCCATCCACTGTAGAATACTCCACCCCAGGAGTTCACTTAAATTCTCACTAGCAGATTAACCTCCATGGAAAGTTGACAGAGTAATGGATATGGCTCAAGATGGGGCATGTATAATCAGGAAGAATGGTTTATGTGATACTTAGAGAAGAGAGTGGGTAGAGTTTTATGAGGGATATTAACTTTTGCCAGGTTGAAGTTAAAAAATATGAGCTAGTATGTCTAGAGTGGTAAAATCATTTCAAATGAGGGTCTCCAAGCCAAAGTTCAGGAGTGTTTAAAAATTATTTAGAGACAATGGGAGTGCCTGTCCAGTTGTACAAATGGGAGTGATGTCAAAACAATGCTTGAAAAAGATGTACTTTGTTTCATTCTTTGATTTAGGAAACTGGCCTTTGGCTTGTGGAATGAGATAAGACCCAAGTTTCAGAGGCCTTTGGGGAGACCTTTTGTCATAATTTTCCTCCAGGCTGACACGTTCTCTGTGGGAATGCAACTCTCTTCACAGTAGCTGTAGAATTTGAAGGGAGCCTGAAAGGCATGACCTTGGATACCTCTTCCATTTCCAGTCTCCATGCGCAGCCACTTCCCTGAGTGCATTCCAAATCCCAAATGGAGTCAGGGTATGAGCGACTGCTGACAAGAGATAAAAATGTTGACCAGAGAAGGTTAGGACAGAGTATAGCATGGCGGTTATGAGCACAAGGTCTATCCCCACACTACCTGTGTTCACATGGTAGCCACAACACTTACTAGCCATGTGACTGCAGACAAATTACGTATCCTTTCTGTGTCTTAGTTCTCAACTACACAATGGGATAATAATAATAATACTGGTACCTATTTCATAGAGTCATTGTGAAAATTAAATTAGTTATAATGAGTCATAAATGCTATCATTATATCTGCAAGGTAAAGGGTGATTACCAGATAATTTTTGCAGTTAGTCCTATATCAAGCTCTCGAAACACTGTAGGTTTTCCATAGATGTGTATGGATACAAACTGAGAGTCCAGGTCTTAGATCAGGTAAGTCTTGTCCCTGAGTAATACCTTAAACATAAGTTTACAGAGTACCCTCTCACACTTTTCTTTTCTTTTCTGAACTTTCTAGAAGTCATCACTACCACTTTGTGAACAACACAGAGAAGTCTCAGATCCATGTCTCTTCTTATCTTCTTTCTTGTGTGTGCCTCAGTTTCCTCATTTCTTCATTGTTCACTGCTTAGGTAATCTCTGCATGCACATACATGCACACAACTTTAACTTCTTTGCTCTTTTCCTTTTCTCTCATTTCTTGTCTTATTTTCCTGATGGTGGTAGAAGTTGAACAGGAGCCAGGGGATTTTCTCTCTGATTCCCCCTTTAGTCATAAGTAAGCAGATGAGATTAAGTATCATCTATTTTTAGAGTTTCCAAAGTACCTAAAAGCCGTCTACAGAAATGACATAAAAGTCTCCAACTACTATCTCAAGTATCTATAATTGAAACTGGTTTTCCTTATGTCAGCATCTAAAACAACCTCTAAATCAATCAGTCACTTTTAAGCCAGTTAATTAATAATAACAAAATTAAAACCATAGTTTTGAAGTGCACAGTAGGCTGCTACACTGTGGGTTAAACAGCACTTAAAGGGTGGCCTGGGAACTAAGTCCTATGGGTAACATTGTTTTTATGGGAAAATACACTCCAAATTCCAGACAACCCATTTATCCACTAAGTTTTGGAATATGACCCTTTAGCAAGTTGGAGACTGACTAAAAATACCAAATATTTTGGTGATTTTTTATCAATGCATTAAAAATACATTCTTATGTTTTATCTTAGTAGACTGAAGCAAATTCTAGACTCTTCCACAAGAATTGCTTTTCTGACCTCAGCAGCATAATTGGAAGAGGAGTTGTAGATTTTCTGCAAAGAAAGGGCCTGGCTATTTTAATTAGCTTAATGTATGTAAGATCAATTATTTTGAGACAGTAGACAAACAAAATCATTCATGACGTTGGCAGGTTTGCGCAAATGATTTCACAAGGGTAAATCATTTTTAGGTTACATAGGACAGATGTGTGCAGTGTATGTGAGAATGTTTGGAAAGTATTCTGGACTCTTTTCAAAGGCACACACTACATGTGGAATTAACTGGAATTGGCTTCTTTAATTATTTCTTTCTTACCCACACAATAATGATGGGTTCCTATTTACAGGGTGATGTGGCATTTATACGCCTACAAGTTTCCTTTCCTTTTGACCATTTTTTAAAAGATGCAATATTTTTCCTTCAACATTAGAAGTTGGGTCTCCTGTAAGGTCTTACACAAGAGAGTGAGAGTTGAGGAAATACATTTTTGGTGGATGGGCTGTTTGAAACTCATTTTAGCTGAAACAGAAAACTGCAGCCTGTGGAGGGGCAAGGACCCAAAATTGGCCAGAAGTCATGAGTTTTGGCTCTAACTCCTGAACTGAGTGGCTTTGAGCAAGTCACTCGCCTCAGAGCCTCGTTATTTTTATCTGCACAATGAGGGGTTTGGCATCTATGACTTGAAATTCCTTTCCAGCACTATGTTTTGTTTCTGTGGTTGGTAACAATGTAAGAATTTGGGGGGATGCATTCTTCCAAACTCTTGTCTTTCCACTCACATCATTTCAGTGGAGAGCTGACTGCCAATATCACAATAACATTGTTTTCGATTCACATCAACTTCAAAATGTGTTTTTAAAAATGGAAGTTAGGCGTCCGAGAATAACAACTGATATTTTCCAAAGTTTTTCCTTCCTTCCCTTCCTTCCTTCTTTCTTTCCTTCATTCTTTTTCCCTCTCTCCCTCCCTTCCTTGCTTCCTTCCTTCCTTGCTTTCCTTCCTCCCTCCTTTCTTTGAAAGCCTTTTAAGAGGTGAACACAACAGTTTTGGCTTGGGACACAGCCCTGCGGGTCAGGATCTAACAAAGGGAAATCCCCCATGTGCTGGAACCTTACAGCTCCAGGAACCAGCTGTTTATGAAAGCTGAAGTACCGCTAGAGTGAGCAAAGAAGCCACTTGTGATTCCAGCCAATTGTCCCCAGTCCAGACCATTCAGAGGAAACGATTCTGCTGGTCTTCTGTGTCCAGTTGCCAAAACCCAGGAGGTGCAGCACCTGCTTAGGAAACTCACAGTGTATGGGGAAATGACTGCTGAGGGGGTCACGCTTTCCCTTTTGAATTGGCCAAACTGCCTCTTTCTTACCTTTTAATACCCTTTCTCTGGATTTTGAGAATCTATTTAAAGACTGCTTTCATACATTTAGTCCCCACCCCAGCCCACCCTGGCTCCTGTAGGTATCTTAATTTTTAAAACTTATGATAAATGAGGGTGGGACTGAGTCGGGAATGGGGTACATGAGAGGGCTGGAAGGACTGGGAGAGATAGAGTGGGGGGATGAAAGACAAGGGTAGGGTGGAGGGGGAAGGGAAGGGTGGAGACAAAGGAACGAAAATATAAATAACCCAGTGAAGCAAATGAATCAAGCAGCAGCCAAATAAGCAAAGAAAACAAATCTTTATTGATAGTCTATGACTTGCTAGGTGTTGTGATAGGCACCAGGCAAATAGCTGAGCCATGCAGCCAGGTCCTTGCCTTGTGAATTTTACAGTCCAAAGAGGGCGGATATTAAACAAATACTTTAACAGTTACAACTGTGACACAATTACCATGAAGAAATACAAGGGGCCCTCGACCTAGTCCAGGAGGTGAGGAGGATGATGTTCAAGCTGGGTATTTCCATGCCATTTTCCAAATTGAAATCTGAAAGCAAATTATATTGCAATATGATGTATGTTTTTTCCAAGTGAAACCCAAGCACACTTCCTGCTCTGCCCCACCCTCCACCCCCACACGGGAAGCTCCCTCCCTCGTCTCGGGATCAGCCTGGGTGTTCTGTGGTTCTGACGCCATCCTGAGAGCTCCACTGCCACGCTCCTTCCCCTGCCTCCCAAGTTCGATGTCGAGCGCCACCTAGAGTTTGGCTGACACATTCCCATAACCATAGGGTACAAGAATGCTTTGAAATCTAGGATATTTGCTAATTTTTGAGAATTGAATAAATAAACCGTTGAAAAAATGAATAACAGAATGAGTGAATGAACAAAGCAGCAGGCAAATATACAAACAAGACAAACATTTTCATTCACTGTCATTGGCATCCAGCGTGAATTCAAAAGACTCCAAGTTTTCTAAGAAGAATGGCTTTCTCTAGGCGCTTTCCAAGATTTGTTTTGCAAAGCTGCCAAGGAGAATACTAGACAATGAATCGGAAGTAGCAAGTCTCACGGTGATATCCAAAGTGTTTTTCATCCAAACCTCAGAGCAGGAAGGTTCCAAAAGGATGCCTAAGTCAAATTAAGATGTTAAGTCAAATTTGCCTCGTTCTTACTAATAACTACCCGATAATTTATTGAACAGTCTATATTACTGAAATACCTATGGCAGTAAGATAGAACCAACTGTTGTGATTTATGGAGTAGGCTAGCATTGCAGCTGTTAAGGAAATGAAAAAATGTATGGGATCTGTAATTTTTAAATCACCTTAAAACAAAATATCCAGCTCTGTTACCACATTCCAATTAGCCTTACAAGAAAAGCCAAGCGCAGTTACATTTCAAAATGTTATCGCATATATAAAGATAAAGAAGGAATTTATTTTTCTCTCTTACGTTAGACCTATTTTTCTCTCCCAAAAACTTGCTCTAGAGAAATACATTCAGGAAAAGGAAAGTCATATCCATCCCCTCCATTCATTAATTTTATTTAATCAACATTTATCGATCACCTTCAGTGGTGCTGTGGAGATGTTGGGACATCCTGCTGCAGAGTGCCTGTGATCTAATTGGAGTACATAGCAGACGCCAAGAAAGTGGACATCACAAGACTATGCTATTTCTAAATGCTATCTAGAAATAGGGAGAAACACAGGGTGGCAAGGACACTGCTGAGAGGCTCTGACCAATTTGGAGGGGTCAGAGAAAGCTTCTCCCGGATTATAGTGCTTCGAGTATCAACTTCCCAGAAGTGTAAGTTAAACAAAAGAAACTTACAAACCCAGAAGGGTGAAGATACAACTTTTACTGAAAACTTTTCCATCTGAGATGTAGTTATCTGGGCCAAAAGCCAGGAGCATAATGAAAATGAATACTTCTGGAGTATAAGTTCCAGGAGTATAGAAACCATTCTGACCTTGTCCGCCCTGTAGCACTATCACTCTCCGTACTGTCCAGTATATAATAGGTGTTCAGTAAAGATTTGTTGAAAGCTGGACGAATGCGGAACAGAAACCCCGACATGCATAGTAAAAAGACAAACCAGGAGATGTATGTTTCAGTCATCTGTAGTTTAGTGACAGATGGTTTCTCTGCATGTTTTCTGAAAAGCTTTCAATGGTTATTTTATACACAGCCAAATTTCAGTGCTTCTACCTATTTTTAAGTTGCCTGCCTCAATCCACTTCCTTTGTGTCTCCCAATGTGTCTCCTCCTACTCTTCAACATGAACTGCCTTTGCCATTCATGTTTGGTTTGTTTATGGTTTCGCCAACACCATGTACATTCCTATTTGCAAAATTCACTGTTTTGATTTCCCTCACCTAGATGCATCCTCCCCTCCTCTTCTCCTCTAACCCACTCCTTCCCCCAGATCTGTGGACATTCTCCCCATTCTTCAAGAACCATTTTGAGCTCACAGTGCTTTCTCTGACTAATCCATTCTCTCTGTCAAATTCATATAAACTCTGCAGTCTATGCCATATTAATGAACCTTCATTACCTAACCCTCTTACTTCGTTCATTTTTATGGATTTAGTCTTATTTTCTTAACTAAACCCTAAACTCCTAAAGGTTATGGTTCATACCTTATTCTTTATCTATATCAAATACCCTCTTGGCTGGCAAAGAGATTCTGAATGAGGCAGTGGTGGAAGATAAGAGTGGAAGAAAAACTGGGTCTAAATCATGGAAAACCTTGAATGCTGTATCAAAAGATTGTCATTAGTTTTAAGGCGGAAATAAGATCGTGTTCCTCCACCATGTCAGTCAGAAGAAAAAAGGCAAGCCTTTCTGAAAAAGAATCCTCCTCCATAGTTGCTTCACCATTATCAGTCAAGTACCAGTCACTAGATTTAAAGACAAAATATGGAGAGGAAAAAATTTAATAAATACCTTTTCTGGGTTTTTAGCATCTTGATTTCCATGTTTCATAGAGTTTTCTGAAAGTGGCCACGTGTGTTAGCCAAATAGTTAACTGAATATTCTGCATTTAATTTCTCCGGTCTCCATTATTAGAAAAGATTAGGTCTGCTGATCTCCATGAGATTTCAAAGGATCTGTGTTCCACCCAAGGTTTGGAGAGAGTTGGCATGGCTGGTGATTCTGCTCTTGACAGAAATGGGCAGAGCAGGTATCTAGGTCATTTGGAAGAAGTGATAAAAAATGAAAAATTAAATTCAATAACGGGCTAATAGAATTGTTTGTTTAATGAACTCTTCTCTAGCGAGGCAAAAATTTCAGTAAGAACATAATTAAAAAGAAAATTTTAAAACTTCAGAGATAAATGCTCTTGGTAAAAACCCTCTTCTATGTGGAGCAGCGCCATAAACCAAAGCTGTATCTTTGAATCTAGATAATTTAAATGAGCAAAACCTTAAAGAATTTATTTAGCAATTATCTAGTTTTTGCATTCAAATATTTAGGCTGAAAGAGCAATGTTTCATTTTTCCTCTGAAATGTGGGATTTTTTCCCCCTAAACTAGCTTAATAACTATGTCAGGAAGCCATCAAACCTCATTATTTTTATTATAGATTCTGTGATTACAAATTTACCTACTCAGGAAAATGTATTTGTAATTCTAAAATGAGTACTCAGAACTTTTTCAGTTATTCACAGGCATGCACAGAATGACAGAAAATTTAAGCCACCCAACACTTGTGCTCCAGCTGGGATTAAACAATGTGACACTATGCCTTCAATGTTTTAGCTTCCAGACTATAAAGAAATGTCATTTTTGTCATCTACTTAGTGTCAAATTTTTGCATTTTTGTATTTTTTTAATTGATGATTTTGCTGTTCTAAATGTCCCCCAAATGTCTGGTATTCCTAAGTGCAAGAAGGCTGTGATGTGCTTTATGAAGAAAATATGTGCATTAGATAAGCTATGTTAAGGCATGAATTATAGCGGTGTTGGCCATGAGTTCAATGTTAATGAATCAACAGCTTGTATTAAATAAGGTTCCTTTAAACAAAAACACGCATAAAGCAAAGTTATGCACTGATTGGCAGGAAAAAAAATGTGATCAGCATCTTGTAGGAACTTAACCCTTTCTTTTCTGTTGGAGCAGTGGTTCTGTAGTATTCATTAATTCAGTGTTCATGATAACTTTTTAGAACATAGCTTCTTTAAGTAGCAAAAAATTGCCTGCATATGAATTAAAAAGCTCCACAGTTCTTCATTTCCCATTTCCCATGATCAAGACTAAACATTTGGCAAACATTCTACACTAATGTAGTGTAGTGCCAGAGCTTCAGTTTTGATGTCAAACAGATTTGGAGTTGAATCTCAGATCATCTATTCACTGACTGAGAGACTTTATACAAATCTCTTTACCTTTCTAAGGCTACATTTCAAGTTTATTAAGAAAATTAAATGGAATGATGTGTATAGTGCCTAGCATATAGAAATCCCTTGCTAGAGTGTTGCTACCGATTGTTCTACTTTTTCTTTCAAGAAGTACAATCTCCATCTCAATGGCTCATTACATTAGAAGGATGAGAATGACTTTCTGTTGACAGTACTCATCCCCTGCAGTGGTCTCACAGAATCCTTCTTACATAGAATTGTATGTTGAGAGCCAGACAGGAAGCTGGAAAACCAATTTTCAAGTTACCTGCTTACTGTTTTAACCTACTCCCAGGCAATTCTGGCCTCAAAGGGAAATCTCTAAAATTTAATCATGCTTTTATTACTGGGAAAATTCACCTCCAGTTAGCATATGTCCTTTACCTTGTTATTCTAAAAGATTCCCTCCCAGCCTCGAGTTCTGTTTGCAAAGTGCCTCTGCTGTCGTCTCACCTCCATAGTGGGTAGTCCCCAGGAAAGGAAAGGAAAACCCATCCCACCTCACTTGCTTTTCAGAAAGTTACTATTTTATCATTTTTAATAAACTTGCTTTTTCCTCTTTAACCTGGTACAATGAATTATCATTTCTTGTTAGAGGTGGAGAGGGGAGAGATTAAGGAGACCCTGAGAACAGGGAGAAATATCACATATAGTCCCAGAATCTTTACTGATTGAACATTGCTGGGGATATTAATCATAAGGGCTTATTTTCCAAAGAACATCATAGCACATCTGGAAATTAAATAAAAATAATAGGGGTTCAAATCAAAGGACATTTTTCCAGAGAATTCCTCCAGACAATTAATAAGATGCTGCCCACAGAGGCACAGAGAAACTTTGATTCTGCTGTGTCTAAGCAAGCCTTAAAAAATAAATATCCAAATCCATCTCAAGTAGTTTGGTTTTTATTAACTGCCCTCTCTTGAGGAGCTTTGCATACAGAACTGAAATCTGCCTTCTTTGTGTTTGTTTCATTTGATTTGTTTTTGCCCACATTGAATGGATAGGTGGCTATTTCTAAGAGATCTTTTGACAGTACAAAATTATGACAGCCTAAGTTAGGCTGAGCCCAAGGAGACTATTTACTGGGGGAGGCAAGGAAGTGAAGACCACATCCCTTCTGAGAAATACTCTAATTAGGTGAATCTCGTCAAAGAGCCAAAGTCAAAATTAAGTCTGGACTAGGCTTTCCTGTGACAAGAGGGAGGAATTCATTTGGAGATCTTCTTTGTTAGCAGGATGGTTGTTAGTGCAAAGGCAGAGAAAGGAAGTGACTTCAACCTCTTCCTTATCTGTAAAAAGCAATGATTATTCCCTGTGGTTGGGTACAGCCTGTCTTTCAAGGATCGTGGAGTCGGGCCAAATCAAGGCAAGAGCAGGTAAAGAGCCAAGTCTGGACTCTGCAACCCCTTTGCTCCTCTCCTCCTCCCTTGCTATGTCTCCCCATCCTGCTGCCCTCCAGGCACCCAAGAACCTCTGACAGCTCACCAAATGCTGTGGGTCCCCGAATCCTCTTTGAGAAACTTAACTTGGGTCTTAGGAGCTGAATTGATTCTCGCAAAATTCCCACGTTGGAGTCCTGACCCCCAGTACCTTAGCATGTCACCTTGTTTTGGATATAGAGTTTTTGCAGGGGTCATGAAGTTAAAATGAAATCATTAGGATTGGCCCTAATCCAATATGACTTGTGTCCTTATAAAAATCAGGGGCAGAAACATATACAGCGTTCAGAACACCAATGAAAACATGAAGACAGCCATCAACAAGTCAAGAAGAAAGTCTTGAAGCAGATCTTTCCTTCACTACACTCAGAAGGAGCCAACTCTGCTACCTTGACTTCAGACTTCTAACCTCTATAATGGTGAAACACTAAATTTTCATTGTGTAAGCCACTCCGTTGGTGGTCCTTTGTTATGGCAGCCTTGGCCAACTGTTATAGTACTTAGCTATGTGGCTCTTTTTGCTGTGCATTTGGTTTCCAAAGTGTGAAGTTCCAACCTAAGGGAGCCTTGGAATTCTTGCCAGCTTCCTAAGATTTATGTAGTCATGTCATCCTTAATTTAGAGCCATGTAAATATGCCATGAGAATAACACATATAGATTGCTCATGATTGTCCTTTGCATTCCTTTCTAGATTTAACTCTTTCTCTCTCTCCCTCATTCTCTCCCTCCTCTCTCTCTCTCCCTCTCCTCACTCTATTCTTGCTGTACTTTGTACTGAGCTACTCATTTACTGGAGGGAAACCTGCCCTCTCACCACAGAACCTTTGCATATGCCGTTCTCTCTTCCTTAAAATACCCCCACACATGCCAAGTTTTGGCCAACTGCCACTTATACCTTAGTCACAAAGAGATGATAAGTTGCCACATATCTGGGGAAGTTGTTCCTGAACTCTGCAAAGATTAAGTTAGATGCCCTTCTTGTATGACCACACAGTACTATGTCTCGCTTCCTTTATATCAACAAACTCTTTGTTGATCACCTCTTTGCTTGATTACTTCACCCATTAGACCAGGGAGGGGCTATTCTATTTTTAATCTCATGGTTCCAGCACCAGGCTCAGTGGGTATCATGAAACTCATTACAATAATGCATCAAAATTTTTTTTGTGAATTTTTTTCTTTTTTTTTTTTAATTGTACTTTAGGTTCTGGGGTACATGTGCATATCATGCAGGATTGTTGCATAGGTACATACATGACAATGTGGTTTTCTGCCTCCATCCCCCCCATTACCCATACTATGACTGGCATTTCTCCCCATGTTATCCCTCCCTAACCTCCCCACCCCTCACTGTCCCTCCCCTAACCGTCCCCAACAGACCCCAGTGTGTGATGTTCCCTTCCCTGTGTCCATGTGTTCTCACTGTTCAACACCCACCTGTGAGTGAGAACATGTGGTGTTTGATTTTCTGTTCTTGTGTCAGTTTGCTGAGAATGATGTTTTCCAGATTCATCCATGTCCCTACAAAGGACACAAACTCATAATTTTTTTATGGCTGCATAGTATTCCATGGTGTATATGTGCCACATTTTCCTTGTCCAGTCTATCGTCAATGGGCATTTGGATTGGTTCCAGGTCTTTGCTATTGTAAACAGTGCCATTATGAACATAAGTGTGCATTTGTCTTTATAATAGAATGATTTATAATCCTTTGGGTATATACCCAGTAATGGGATTACTGGGTCAAATATAATTTCTATTTCTAGGTCCTTGAGGAAGTGCCACACTGTCTTCCACAATGGTTGAACTAGTTTACACTCCCACCAACAGTGTAAAAGCATTCCTATTTCTCCACATTCTCTCCAGCATCTCTTGTCTCCAGATTTTTTAATGATTGCCATTCTAACTGGCTTGAGGTGGTATCTCAATGTGGTTTTGATTTGCATTTCTCTAGTAATCAGTGATGAAGAGCATGTTTTCATATGTTTCTTGGCCTCATATATGTCTTCTTTTGAAAAGTGTTCATATCCTTCGTCCACTTCTGGAGGTGTTTGTTTGTTTGTTTCTTGTAAATCTGTTTTAGTTCTTTGTAGATTCTGGATATTAGCCCTTTGTCAGATGGATAGATTGCCAAATTTTTTTCCCATTCTGTTGGTTGCTGGTTCACTCTAATGATTGTTTATTTTGCTGTACAGAAGCTCTGTAGTTTAATTAGGTCCCATTTGTCTATTTTGCCTTATGTTGCCAATGAGTTTGGTGTTTTAGTCATGAAGTCCTTGTCTATGCCTATGTCCTGTATGGTTTTGCCTAGGATTTCTTCTAGGGTTTTTATGATATTAGGTCTTATGTTTAAGTCTTTAATCCATTTGGAGTTAATTTTAGTGTAAGGTGTCAGGAAAGGGTCCAGTTTCTGCTTTCTACACACTGCTAGCCAGTTTTCCCAACACCATTTATTAAACAGGGAATCCTTTCCCCATTGCTTGTTTTTGTCAGGTTTGGCAAAGATCAGATTGTTGTAGATGTGTGGAGTAGACTCCAGGGTCTCTGTTCTGTTCCATTGGCCTATATTTCTGTTTTGGTACCAGTATCATGCTGTTTTGATTACTGTAGCCTTGTGGTATAGTTTGAAATCAGGTAGTGTGATGCCTCCAGCTTTGTTCTTTTTGCTTAGGATTGTCTGGGCTATGCAGGCTCTCTTGTGGCTCCATATGAAGTTTAAGGCGTTTTTTCCGAGTTCTGTGAAGAAGGTCATTGGTAGCTTGATTGGGATAGTGTTGAATGTATAAATTACTTCGGGCAGTATGGCTATTTTCATGATATTGATTCTTCCTAACCATAAGCATGGAATGTTTCTCCATCTGTTTGTGTCCTCTCTTATTTCGTTGAGCAGTGGTTTGTAGTTCTTGAAGAGGTCCTTTACATCCTTTGCTAGTTGTATTCCTAGGTATTTTATTCTCTTTGTAGCAATTGCGAATGGGAGTTTGCTCATGATTTGGCTCTCTGTTAGCCTGTTATTGGTGTATAGAAATGCTTGTGATTTCTCCACATTGATTTTGTATCCTGAGACTTTGCTGAAGTTGCTTATCAGTTTAAGGAGATTTCGGACTGAGATGATTGAGTTTTCTAAATATACAATCATGTCATTTGCAAATAGAAGTTGCTTATCAGTTTAAGCAGATTTCAGGCTGAGACAATTGGGTTTTCTAAATATATAATCATGTCATCTGCAAATAGTCAAACAATTTGACTTTCCCTTTTCCTAATTGAATACCCCCCCTTTTTTTTTTCTTGCCTAATTGCTCTGGCTAGAACTTCCAATACTATATTGAATAGAAGTGGTAGAGAGGGCATCCTTGTCTAGTGCCAGATTTCAAAGGGAATGCTTCCAGTTTTTGCCCATTCAGTATGATATTGGCTGTAGATTTGTCATAAATAGCTTTTATTGTTTTGAGACATGTTCCTTAGATACCTAGTTTATTGAGAGTTATTAGCATAAAGAGCTGTTGAATTTTGTGGAACGCCTTTTCTGCATCTATTGAGATAATCATGTGGTTTTTGTCTTTGGTTCTGTTTATGTGGTGGATTATGTTTATAGACTTGCATATGTTGAACCATCCTTGCATCCCTAGAATGAAGCCTACTTGAGTGTGATGGATAAGCATTTTGATGTGCTGTTGCAATCAGTTTGTCAGAATTTTATTAAAGATTTTTGCATCTATGTTCATCATGGATATTAGCTTGAAGCTTTCTTTTTTATTTGAGTCTCTGTGGGGTTTTGGTGTCAGGATGATGTTGGTCTCATAAAATGATTTGGGAAAGATTCCCTCCTTTTGTATTGTTTGGAATAGTTTCAGAAGGAGTGGTACCAGCTCCTCTTTGTAAATCTGATAGAATTCAGCTGTGAACCCATCTGGACCTGGACTTTTTTTGGTTGGTAGGCTGTTAATTGCTGCCTCAACTTCAGCCCTTGTTACTGGTCTATTCAAGGTTTCAACTTCTTCCTGGTTTAGGCATGGGAGGGTGCAAGTGTCCAGGAATTTATTGATTTCTTCCAGGTTTACTGCTCTATGTGCATAGAGTTTTTTTGTAGTAATCTCTGACCGTAGTTTGTATTTCTGTGGAATCAGTGCGGATATCCCCTTTATCATTTTTTATTGCATCTATTTGATTCTTCTCCTTTTTCTTTTTTATTAATGTGGCTAGTGGTCTATTTTGTTGATCTTTTCAAAAAACCAGCTCCTGGATTTATTGATTTTTTGAAGGTTTTTTTTTTGTGTCTCTATGTCCTTCAGCTCTGCTCTGATCTTAGTTATTTCTAGTCTTCTGCTAGCTTTTGAGTTTTTTTGATCTTGCTCCTCTAGCTTTTTCAATTTTGGCAATAGGGTGTTGATTTTAGATCTTTCCTCGCTTCTCATGTGGGCATTTATGCTATAAATTTCCCCTAGACACTGCTTTAAATGTGTCCCAGAGATCCTGGTATGTTGTGTCTTTGTTCTCACTGGTTTCAAAGAACATCTTTATTACTGCCTTCATTTCATTGTTTATCCAGTCGACATTCAGGAGTCAGTTGTTCAGTTTCCATGAAGCTGTGCAGTTCTGAGTTAGTTCCTTAATTCTGAGATCTAATTTGATTTCCCTGTGGTCTGAGAGACTGTTATGATTTCCGTACTTTTGCATTTGCTGAGGAGTGATTTACTTCCAATTATGTGGTTAATTTTAGAGTAGGTGCAATGTAGTGCTGAGAAGAATGTATATTCTGTGGAACTGAGGTGGAGATTTCTGTAGATGTCTATTAGGTCCACTTGGTCCAGATCTGAGTTCAAGTCCTGGATATCCTTGTTAATTTTCTGTCTCGTTTCTCTAATATTGACAGTGGAGTAATCTCCCACTATTATTGTGTGGGAGCCTAAGTGTCTTTGTAGGTCATTAAGAACTTGCTTTATGTACCTGGGTGCTTCTGTATTGGGAGTGTATATATTTAGGATTGTTAGATCTTCTTGTTGCATTGATCCTTTTACCATTATGTAATGCCCTTCTTTGTCTCTTTTGATCTTTGTTGGTTTAAAGTCCATTTTATCAGAGACTAGGATTACAACTCCTGCTGTTTTTTGCTCTCCATTTGCTTGGTAAATCTTCCCCCATCCCTTTATTTTGAGCCTATGTGTGTCCTTGCACGTGAGATGGGTTTCCTGAATACAGAACATCTATGGGTCTTGACTTTTTATCCAATTTGCCAGTCTGTGTCCTTTGATTGGGACATTTAGCCCATTTACATTTAAGGTTAATATTGTTATGTGTGAATTTGATCCTGCCATTTTGATGCTAGCTGGATGTTTTGCCCATTAGTTGACACATTTTTTTCATTGTGTCAATGGTACCTTTTTTGAGTGGCTGGTATTGGTTGTTCATTTCCTTGTTTAGTGATGTAAGGCAGGCCTGGTGGTGATGAAATCTCCGAGCAATTGCTTGTCCATAAAGGATTTTCTTTCTCCTTCACTTATGAAGCTTAGTTTGGCTGGATATGAAATTCTAGGTTGAAAGTTCTTTTCTTTAAGGATGTTGAATATTGTCCCCCACTCTCTTCTGGCTTGTAGGGTTTCTGCAGAGAGATCCACTGTGAGTCTAATGGGCTTCCCTTTGTGGGTAACCCGACCTCTCTCTCTGGCTGCCCTTAGCATTTTTTTCCTTTATTTCAACCCTGGTGAATCTAGTGATTATGTGTCTTGGGGTTGCCCTTCTTGAGGAATATCTTTGTGGTGTTCTCTGTATTTCCTGGACTTGAATGGTGGCCTGCCTTGCTAGGTTGGGGAAGTTCTCCTGGATAATATCCTGAAGAGTGTTTTCCAGATTGGTTTCATTCTCTCCATCCATTCATGTACACCTATGAAATGTAGATTAGGTCTTTTCACATAATCCCATATTTCTTGGAGGATTTGTTCATTTCTTTTCACTCTTTTTTCTCTATTTCTTGCCTTCTTGTTTTATTTCATTGAGTTGATCTTCAGTCTCTGGTATCCTTTCTTCTGTTTGGTCAATTTGGCTATTGAAACTTGTGTATGCTTTGCAAAGTTCTCGTGCTGTGTTTTTCAGCTCCATCAAATCATTTACACTCTTCTCTAAGCTGTTTATTCTAGTTAGCATCTCATCTAACCTTTTTTCTAGATTTTTAGTTTCTTTGCATTGGGTTAGCACATGTTCTTTTAGCTTTATGAAGTTTCTGAAGCCTGTTTCTGTCAATTCATCAGATTCATTCTCCATCCATCTTCTATCCCTAGCTGGTAAGGAGTTGTGATCCTTTGGAGGAGGAGAGGCATTCTAGTTTTTGGTATTTTCATCCTTTTTGCACTGGTTTCTTCCCATCTTAGTGGCTTTATCTACCTGTGGTCTTTGTAGTTGGTGACTTTTGGATGGGGTCTCTGAGTGGACATCCTTTTTGTTGATGATGAAGTTATTTCTTTCTGTTTCTTAGTTTTCCTTCTAACAGTGGTGCCCCTCTGCTGCAGGACTGCTGGAGGTCTACTCCAGACCCTGCTTGCCTGGGGATCACCTGCAGGGGCTGCAGAGCAGTAAGGGTTGCTGCTGGTTTCTTATTCTATTATCTTCGTCCCAGAAGGGTACCTGCCAGATGTCCACCTGAGCTCTCCTTTATGAAGTGTCTCTTTGGATATATGGGGGTTGGGGAGCTGCTTGAGGAGACAGTCTGTCCCTTTTAGGAGCTCAAGTGCTGTGACGGGAGCTCCCTTGTTCTATGCAGAGCTGCTGGACAGGTACTTTTAAGCCTGCTGCAGTGGAACTCATAACCACCTCTTTTCCCAGGTGCTCTGTCCTAGGAAGGCCAGCTTTATTTATAATTTCCTGTCATGATGCTGCCTTTTTTCATAGATGCCCTGCCTAGCATGGAGTAGTCTAGTCACAGTCTGCCAGCAGAGGTGTTGCTGAGCTGCCGCAGACTCTGCCCAGCTGCTGTGTGAACTGCCGTGGTAGTGGCGGACTGCCTCTGTAGTGGTGGTCACCTTCACCCCACTGAGCTGCACCATCTTGGGTCCAGCTGCACTTGCTGTGAAACTCTCAAACCAGAGCGTTTCAGATTCCTTGTTTTGTGGGGGTGGTACCTGCTGAGCCAGATCGCCTGATTCCCTGTCTCTGCCCTTCCCTTTCTGTTCAATGTGTTGCTCTGTCTCCCAGGCATTCCAGGTGCCAGTTGAAATGGCTGCCCAGATTTGTGTGAGTTTCTGTGTGCCAGCCTGGCACCGGCTGAAACTGCCATGCCAAAAACTCATGGCACTTTTCGGCCCTGGAATCTCCTGGTCTATAGGCAGGGAAAATTTGTTTGAAAATGCGGTGAACACTCACCCTCTGCATTTTTGCTGAGAACTGCACTCCAGAGCTGTTCCTATTCGGCCATCTTGGTGGCCGGGAGAGTAAGAAGGGAGTGGGAAAGGGGAGAAGGGGGGATGGGCTGGAAGTGGGTTGGCGGGGGCATTGCAGCAAGGGCCACATAATCCCCAGTCAGAATTGTCCATCTCTAGGCAACAGGATATCAAATCATTGACAGTGACATATGAAATACTGCTTTATTAATGTTCTTTCTTATCTGTAAACAACTTCAGAAAAGAGAAAAGGTAGTTTCATCTTAGAACATATCCTAATCACTCTGAGTTCATGCTACATTAGGGTTTAAATAAAACGAATTGCTTGGTAGATTTATTTTAGAGGCTCTCAAGAAAAAAGCAATGTGCTATGTAGCTCAGGCTGACAACAAGGACGTGGTGACACAGTGCCCTTCCAAGTGGAAGTCCCCACAGGAAGAATCTGTCTGCTTATGGGTGAATTCCCTTTTGTTCTCCTTGCCCCCAACACTCCACTCCCCTTCTAGATAAACTTCCCAGAGGGACACCTTTAGTGTTCTCTGAAAGCTCCAGTTCGAATGCCAAGTACAGCTTCCCTGTTTTTTTTTTTTTAATATCGTCTCACTTTTTAAAAAATCCCTTTTATGATCCTGTTTTCAAGGCTGATACAGCCTGTTTTCTGTCCACAGTTACCCTTTCTTTCCTCCCCTTTTGCCAGTTTTTAGTCCAATATGCCGATTGTCCTACACTTCCATGACTTCAGACCTTAAACATTTCAACCAACAGTGGAGAATTCTGTAGAGCACTTTCTGAAAAACTCTATAATCTCCTCCCTTCCCCCAACCAGCTCACTGGGGCAGTGATTTCCTCAAAGAATTCCAACAAATTAGTTAGGCACGACTCCCCTTCCTGAATGATGTTAGCTGTCTTTAATCAAGCTTGCTTTTCCAACTGTTCCCCATTTGATACCTTAAAGTAGTTACAGAGTTTTCCCTCTAACTAAAGCTACACTGACCGATTTATCCTCTTATTCCCTGCATACCCACAAATATTGATAGTATTTCGAAGAGAGGCTGTGGGTGACAAAGAGGAAAAGGCTTCCTTAAGTCTTCTAATTTATCCTATTCTTTTCATAGACAGAGTTTTTTTTTTTTTTTTAAGCCCAAAGGTAAATGTTTAAAATCAAAATCCCAGCAAAAGGCATCTTAAAATCATCCCTGGTGCTTTAAAAAATGTTAGTACTTCTTCTATACATTTGAACAAATGTTTAAACTAAGACCATCTTAATTTTTTTAATGCCAACGGCATGAAGTTCCTACGCTAATCATGCCTGGTATTTACTTGGTGTTTTCAGTGCCAAATCTCAACTTCTGAAGTCAAGAGGTTAAGTTATAAATACCCACCATTAGATAGCCATAAAATATTTGCCTGAAGGCTTTGATAGTTTAGAGCTTTCCATTATACATATATACAGATATGTATATTCTTGTAGATATGTATATTTTAAGATACATATGTATCTTCACAACACCTCATGTGTGGTCACGATATCCATCACATAAACTTCTGCATTTTCCAAACCCTGGGATACAATTTCAAACCATATATAAACTGACTTTATACTGCACACATGCACCGCACCGGGCCCTACCACGCAGATGGCATCATTATTTCTGTCTGATTTGCAGTCCAAATCCAGGAGAGGGTCTCAAGAAAAAGACCTTTTAGGACCAGGCTTCCAACTTGAAACTCTCCATGGGAATTTCCAGAATAACTCTGATACTTCAAGGGGAAAAAAGCGAAGAAGGGCTGAAAACCAGAACCAAAACCAAACAAAAGGAGCAGCATTAAAAAGTTATGTGATGAAGTGGGATGCTATAAAGATTTTATTATGACTTGTTTGGAAAGAGCTTGCTTAACAAATGCAGTCATCCTCTATTCAAATGCACAGCAATAAAATTTTTTATAGTCCACTATCACATGCCATAATGTGTACGAAATGGTTAAGCCCGATCAGATCTTGGAAAAGAATGTTTTCTTTGCTCTTCTAGGAAAGTTTGCCTTGCAAAAGAAAAAAAAGTGAAGGAAGAAAGAAACTTCTACAGAGTTATGGGGACAGGGAATTGTCTGGAAATTATATCAATTGAGGAATGAGTACAGAGAGGGGAGCCATCTCTTCACCTGGAAAAGAGAAAACTAATGGGGGAAATGAGAACTGGCTTCACATATTTTAAGGGAAATTATGTAGAAGAGTTATTAATTGTAGAGTTATGATGTGAACCTATAAAGGACAGAACTAGGGCCAATGGGTAAACATTGGGGTGAAGAAATGGAGGTAGACTTGACTCTATAATAAAGAACTTTCTGACATGATAGCTTCTCAACAAAGAAACGTTCTGCATTGGAAATCACTGAGTTCTCCATGCCTAGGTCAATTACAATCCAATTGTTCCACAAGTATGGGATTCTTGCAACAGGTAGACTCTGAATGAGTTGGCCTCTATGATACCTTCTATGTCTAGATGTCTATGATTCAAAGATCTGTTTAAAATTCCAAATTTACCAATTATTTATTGGAGGCATTTCAGATCTCCTGTGAATCGGTGGGCATCTGAATAGGATTTTCATTCAAAAAATTAAAATTTAGAAATCTGTTCTCATTGTCTAATATTCCTTAAGAAGAAAGGCATTTAATTTTTAAAGTAGGAAATGTCAGAAGCAAAGGCTTTTAAAAGTCTCAAGTTTGGAGCACAGGGTTTTTCTGTTGTTTATTCATATAACCCATGTTGTCAAATGTTTTCAGGTTGGGAGTCACAGTATGTTGAAAGGCTGTGGGGAAGCTGCAAAAGGTTTGAGTAAATCAGAGCTGCCAGAATCTGAACAGAAATTTGATGTAAAATGCATTAGTAGAGGCTTTTCCCTCCACAGAATCACCTCCAATTCCCCTTTTCTAAATCACAGATCTGCCAAAGGCCCCTTTTTCTTTGACACCACCCTTTCTTCATTTTCACTTTCTATGCCTCCTAGGTCTGTTCTTGTCTGCCTTAGCATGTTTTCCTTCTGAAGCAAAACAAAGGAAAGCTATTCCTACAGTTCTCCCCATAGCAGGAGAGAACAAACAGGCTCTCTGAAGGGATAAAGGATGAGAAAGTCAGAGAATTACTGAGCTAGTCTCATTATCTCACCCTTTATTTATTGTCAAGCTTGCCAAAACATTGCCCAGGAACAGATTTCCTGCCCCATTACTTAAGCTGAATCCCTCTTTCTTCTACTTTCTTGCCAAGCTTACTTAATGATACTAGAGATGGAAGAGGGCAGTGTAATAAGGCCAGAATGAATTTCATCCTTATTAAGTACCTCTCATTCCTCAGAGTCCCCAAAGGCCTGGCAATCTATATTTCACGCCCTTCTCCCTCACCCCAGAAAGCTGGCCTCAACGCTGTGAAGGGGATACCCAATGAAAGCAGAGGTAAGCTCTGTTCACGTCCCATCATCACTTCCATTACACATGAGCATTTCCGTGACACTCTGTATTGATCAATGTTATGTTACTTAGTCTATAAAGGAGGGAAAAGAGTCTATTAGTAAATGGCATTTCCACACACTTCCCTCTCTTTACTTACCTTCTTTTTTGGGTTTCCTTTTTGTGTTCTAAATTTTCCCTCTCATATAGAATTCTTCTTGTTTAGTTCCATCAGAATCCCTTTCAGGAAGAAGTTCTATGAAGGCAGCATCCATTTTACAATGCACAAAGCAAGAGGCACACAGTGAAGTTTTCCTTTAAGTTTTTCATTAAGTAGAAACACATTATGAAATAAAAGCAGTAAATACGAACAGCACATGATCTTACCTTAAAGGAAAAGATAATCTTATTTACCAAGTGGAGGAAAGAGGGACACAGTAACCACACCAGTCTAACCACTATCCATGAAAACATTAAAATAATTGATAAAGTATGTGCTTTATAGATATCACCTGTTTTTCACTTGTTTTTTTGTTTTTCATTTTGAGACAGAGTCACACTCTGTTGCCTAGGCTGGAGCGCAGTGTGTGATCTCAGTTCCCTGCAACCTCTGCCTCCAAGGTTCAAGCAATTCTTGTGCCTCAGCCTCCCAAGTAGTTGGGATACAGGAGTGTGTCACCATGCACAGCTACTTTTTTGTGTTTTTAGTAGAGACAGGGTTTCACCGCATTGGCCAGGCTGGTCTTCAACTCCTGATCTCATGACCTGCCTGTCTCTGCCTCCCAAGCTGATGAGAGATAACTGCACCTGGCCTGTTTTACATTTAATATCTTATTTATTTCTCATGACCATAGAATTTGTTTTGTTTTTTTTGTTTTTTTTTTTGTTTTTTTTTTTTTTTTTTGACGGAATCTCACTCTGTTGCCCAAGCTGGACTGCAGTGGCACAATCTTGGCTCACTGCAACCTCCACCTCCCAGGTTCAAGCAATTCTCCTGCCTCAGCCTCCCAAGTAGATAGGATTACAGGCACCCACCACCCTGCCTGGCTGATTTTTATATTTTTAGTAAAGACAGAGTTTCACCATCTTGACCAGACTTGTCTTGAACTCCTCACCTCGTGACCCACCCACCTCGGCCTCCCAAAGTGCTTGGATTATAGGCATGAGCCTCCATGCCCAGCCCAACCATAGTATTTTTAACAAAATAGAGAAAAACGAAACTTAGGGACATTAAACAAGACTTGTCCAAGGTCATGTCAATCCTTTAAGTGATGTTATACACAAGATTCTGACTTGAGAATCTATTACCATTTCCTGTTATTCCTCCCATATTTTTTTGAGGGCAAATATGAGAAAGAGGCCATTTCCACTTCAAGCGAACTCTTCTACCTGCTTCTATCTCTATTTTGGGTAAATGCGACTGTTCTCTGGTTCTGGCTCTTGGGTGAACCCCCAGGCATTTGGAGTTCTTCATTACGGAGTGATTCCTGGCCTTTGACGTCTTTATTCAGGCTTCACTCCATTTCCACTGCTCTTCTCAGGCCAGGCATCTCTGAAGGGTCTGTGATTGAACTTGGGGCTGGTGGGGGTGGGGACAGAGTGCAATGCAAGCATACACTTCTCACTGAAAGGGCAGCTGTCCACGGAGTTCACACAGTAACTTGAGTAGGTGTGTTACTTAATACACCACAAGAAAATGCCCACCCCGAGATTCTAAAATTGTGGACTTAATAGGCCTCCTGCTGCTGCTCGGCTGCCTTCCAAAGGCCTGCTGAATTGCTTCCTCTGCAAGCAGGACCTTCTGTCAGAGGCTCTGGGGGGCTGTGGTTGTGGATCGGTGGTGAGAGGTGACAGGTGGCCACTCTGCAATTGTGGGATGTTAAAATGGATGCTAAAATCTTTTTTCCAAAGGGTGACTAGAGAATAGGTAAAGAAAGAACGGCTGTTTGGTACTGCATCCCCAACTTTCTGTGCCTCTGGAGAAGATATGCTGGTTCCTGACCAGCTTTCCACACACGGAGACCTAAATCCTCCCAAGACTCGTTCTAGGAAGATCTTGACATGAGGACACACTGGCTATGCCCGGGCTGGGCCTTCGTAGAGGTTTGCTTAGGTGGGACCCCTCACCCAACTAAGCCTCCCCACCTGCGTCAAGGAGGTGGCTCCTAAAAGAGTGTAAGTACTACTTTTGCAAAGGATCTTGCCTTTTATGCCCTCAAGAATAGCAAGGAACTACTACAAATGGCCCCAGACATGGTAATTTAAGAGGCAATAGGCCTTTTCATTCTTGACCCAAGGCAGAGCAAACTTCATTTAATGGCTAGGAGTTTTTTACAACTCACCGCATGAATTCATTCCCCACTGTGGAACAGTGGAAGGTGGGAAGTTCCTCAGCCCCCAGGAAGGGCTTGGTACATGAACTCTAAGAATCCAAACATGCTCTCAAATGGGATGAATTATATCCAGTTCATCTCCTAGAGACAGGATGGGCCATTTTTGGAAGCATTGTTTGTTGTAGAGAAGTGAGAAATGTTTTGAGAGTCCAATTAAGACATTTATTGTATGTTTTATATCAATGGCTATGCTTTTTTTTTTTTTTTTTTAAAACAAGTTTCTGTTGTTGAAACTTTCCTAGAAGAATCTGCTGCTTATGCCTGAGATGTGTTGCTTTCCTACTGCTCTGATCGGTCAGGATATTCCTGAGAGGCTGTGCAACTTTTCCTAAAACCAGGAATTCATTGGATAGACTCTTTTTCAAATACTTTCTTAAAGACAAATCAGACTCAACCTCTTATCTTTGAAATTAGCATCTGTTAGCACTACTATGTCATGGCAATCAAATGTCACTCTTTCTGGTTGTCCAACGAACATCAGAATTTCTTGCCCATGTTTGAAGAGTTCCATGCTTTAGGATCCTTGGAAGCTATGTTATCAACTAGTACAGAAGCTAAAAATGCTGCATACATACTTATTGTTTCCCAAATTTCTCTACAGCTAGGCCCAAGCATGTGACCCAGGTTCTCCAGTAACATGCACCTGTTGCAGACTTGGAATCTAGAAGTCATGATGCAAGAAGCTCACATTGCAAGGAAGTCTCTGGTAGTGGGGGCAGCTGCCCATAGAGTCTAGGGATCATAAGCAGCTATGATGTCCTCACCAGAATGGTTCTGCAATTTGATTCTGAGCATTGTTCCTGGCTATAGGGTTCAGAATATTCTCTAAGTCACCTGGCAATTCCACGAGCTACTCAAAAGCCTTTTAAGAGCTGGATGTATTGGCTCATGCTTGCAATCCTAGCACTTTGGGAGGCCGAAGTAGGAGGATTGTTTAAGCCCAGGAGTTTGAGATCAGCCTAAGCAACACAGCAAGACCCCATCTCTACAATAAATTTAAAACTAGCCAGGTGTGGGGGTGTGTGCTTATAATCCCAGCTACTTGGGAGGAAGGAGAATCACTTAAGCCTAGGAGTTCAAGGCTGCAGGGAGCTATCATTGCACTACTGACTACTGCATTCCAACCTGGGTGACGGAGTGAGACTGTTTATCTAAAGAACCAGGGGGAGGCCTTTTAATAATTTTTTCCCTAGAATGTCTGTCTACTGTTTACAACTAAAAATCTTGACTTAAAATGATAGAAATAAGTTTTAAATAGGTAGAAGTTCCAATTTCTTTAAATAACAAAATCATCTTAAAGTATAAAACTGCACACTAATATGGCTCAGTCTTCAAACTTTATAAAGAGTGCATTATGAATATAAATACACATATGTTTACATATTCATGCAGATATATGTATGGAAACATAAACATGTACATGTGTATATGTGTGTGTGCATGTCCAAGTCACACAATTCAATATGTTGCATTAGAATTGGAAGCCAGTGGTCTCCAATGCCAAACTTTAAATTCTCTTCTGCAGTTGTTAGGCCACCCTTCTCTCCACAGTCAATTGCTTTCTGTTCGCTCCCTTTTCATTGAAAGAATGTACTTTATTTTTATCAAGCTGAACAGTGTTCTCCTCCTTTTCCAACCAATTTCAGCTGAGCTAATCACAGACACAAAATGAACAAAGACCAGTGTGGGCTATTGACCCACACTAGCCATGGGGTGACATTCATTTTGAAGCAGAAACACTAAACATTAAGTGAAATGTGCAGTTGTTAAAAGGGAAGTGTGTGCCGCATACCCTCAGGGACATGTGCTGTACTTGTTAAGGAAATCTGGAGGCTCTGAAAACCTGGTTCACAAAGCACACACGCTTTTCTGCAACAAGAAATCTAATAATGCAGAGAAAACTGAAGCAAACTTCCCTGGAATCTCCACTTAACTAAGTGCTTTCCAAAGCTCTTAGCCAAAGCATGAGAATGTTTTCAAAGCTTTTCCCCCTTATAGATTATAGCATTTAATCTTCACTGACTCTGGAGGGTGAACTAAGGCAGGCACTATTACCTCCATCTTAAAGATGGAGAAACCAAGGCCAAGGTCAACAGTAAGTTAATGGCTGAGCCAGGACTAAACCCACGAATTTCTGGTTCCTAATTCATTGCTCTCCCCACTTCACCATGCCATTTCTCAATGTTTCAGAGGTGTTTTTCTTGTTTCCTTCTTTTGGCTGGAGAGATGTGTATGTGTATGTGCATTTATATTTGTGTAAATATATATCCATATTGTATGTTTTAATATTTTGCTAAAATATACAAATGTACAAAATATATAAAATACTATATGGTGAAGGACTTTCAGTCAAAGGAAAAGATCAAGAAATTGCTTATGTGTTCATCTTCAGGAAAGAGTAACTAGTGGCCTTTAGATGAGCCAACCGCAAGCCTGGGCTCATCATCATCTCCTGCTTACCTCCATAATGACCATCCTTGCTCCTCTTGCCCGTGGTAACCCCCATTGATTCTCCACTGTTCAGCTTAAACATATCTCCTCCTGGGAAGCCTCCTCCAATCCCCCTGTCTAGGGCAAGGTCCTTTCATTATATGTGCTCTTAATAGCGTATTCGTTTCTCACTTTTTTATTCATTACATATGAGTTAGCATAACTAATCTCTTTTTTGAAGCAAGGTTTTACTCTGTTGTCCAGGCTGGAGTGCAGTGGCACAATCATAGCTTACTGTTGCCTTGACTTTCTGGGCTCAGGAGATTCTCCCATCTCAGCCTCCCAGGTACTATAGACATGTACCACCACACCCAGCTACTTTTTAAAATTTTTTGTAGAGACAAGGTTTTGCCATTTTGCCCAGGTTGGTCTTGAACTCCTGGCCCTAAGTGATCTGCCTGCTTTGGCATCCCAAAGTGCTGGGATTACAGGCATGAGCCACTACGCTTGGCCAACTACCTCTTTAATATCTGTTTTTGCATATCATTTTATCCCAGAACCTAGCCCAGACACAGAGTAGGTTCTCAGTGGATCTTTGCTGAAGGATGGCATGAGAGCACAGGAGGAGGCACTCATCCACAGCAGGTGGCTCTCCTCTGTCAGTACAGTGCAGCAGGTAAGATGGGTTCTGTAGTCAGAATACCTGAGTTTGAATCCTGGCTCTGAGACCTCCTGGCTGTGTGACTAAGCAAGTTGAACTCTCTGTATTCAGTGGCCTCATCCAATAAAATGGTAATAATATAATTACTTACTACACAAAGCTATTTGAGAACTAAATGAGCTTATATATGTAAAGTACTTAGGACATTGCCTGTAATGTAATAAATGTTTACTAAATATTAACAGTGATTACTTTTTATAACTAGGTGGAGAAAATGGGTTTGGGTAAGGCAGGTTTATAGGTTCAGTGGTGAGAAAGATGAGACTTCTCTCTTTTGGCCAAATTAGAATGAGATTGAGAGAAAGTTTGAGTGTCAGAGAGGAAAGGAGAGTGATTCAGTCGAAGATGCTGCACAGAAATCCTGAGTATGTCGCTTTTGCCATGGAACTGCCTCTCACCACTTTTCCAGGCCTTCCATTCATGCTCTCAAAGTCAGCTTGCCTCCACACAGGGTGAGCAATCAGAGAAGTTTTGCTAATTCTCAGGAGTTGAAAGGTCAAAAGCCTAATGTATCTAGTACCTCAGAGCAATAATTTAGTCTGCAACACCAAGGCCTGAGAGTTTAATGTGAATTTGGAATGCACCAGATGCACAATTAGGAAATAGCTTTTGTGTTCTGGAAGAATCTATCCCCTTTGCAGTAGTTCTTAGTTTCTTGAAGTTCCGAGATTTTATTGTATCCTTGGAGTCATCAACTCTGTTTTCTTAATGTGTACAACGGCAGACATCCATCTGTTGGGACAGTCGACCTAACCTGTCACTGGGTGATGGATGTTTTCCTATTGCTCTGCTGAAGAGCATTAAGTTAAGCCTTTACTTCAGCTCCACAGATAGTTGAGACAACAGATGGCCCCCCCTTTTTTTTTCCAATTCTGGGGAATTGCTGCAATAGGAGGTTCAAAAGAGTGGCTTCCATTTCTTGATGGCTTAAAATAGACTAGGCAAATAAAGAACTATTAGTGTTTTGTATTCTAGGGAGGATAGTAGCTAATGAGAGTGGAGTTGGAGGAAAGGAGGGAAAACCTGGTCTAGTTGCCTTCCTGACCTTGCAGGATGCAATAAATTTAGGGTACAGTATAGATGAGTGGAGCCAAAGGAGTTTTGAAGCAGTCAAGTTCTATCAATAATGCTCACAAATTGAATATCTTTCTGGAGACAAAATTGTCTCTTAACAAATACAACTAGTGTCTCAAACAAATACAACTAGAAGACAGAAATGCAAATCCATCCTCAAAAATTACTGGTGTGCTTCAATGAATACTTTAAAAATACTGGAACCTGTACTTATTCACCAGGAATCTAGAAACGGACCTTTTGCTCTCTTGAGGTAAATGGAAAGATTTGAATATCTAATTAAGCAAAATGACAGTCTGGAGGTATACAGACTAGATTTAAATTACTTGTCCCATTTTATGAGATTTCTATGATCAGGTGAGGCCTTCAAACTATCTTGAAGCAAGTAAATAGGGTATCTTTGATAGATGTATACTTTGCTTCTGATCATCGAGGGGACTCAAACATTCACCATGAGAAGTATTCAGTTTTGTCGGGCATGGTGGCTCATGTCTGTAATCCCAGCACTTTGGGAGGCTGAAGCAGGCAGATCACCTGAGGTCAGGAGTTTGAGACCAGCCTGGCCAACATGGTGAAATCCCATCTCTACTAAAAATACAAAATTTAACTGGGTTTGGTGGCAGGTGCTTGTAATCACAGCTACTTGGGAGGCTGAGGCAGGAGAGTTGCTTGAACCCAGGAGGCAGAGATTGCAATCAGCGAGATTATGACACTGCACTCCAGCCTGGGCGACAGACTCTGTCTTACACACACACACACACACACACACACACACACACACACACACAGAAGTATTCAGCTTCATATAATACTAGAATATTGATGAACTTATGGTATTATTGGCTGTATGTTGCCTAACTGAAAGCAGTCATTATTCAGACCTATAACCTCATGAAAAGAGTGAAAAGCCTGGTTGGAAGCTTACTATTCATATTGCATTGTAGAAACTTGGCTGCCATCTTGACACTGCAATTTAGGAACTATTCAGAAGGCAAGTTGCAGGATGGCCTCAAGCAAAATGTGCCCATTGATTGAATGGGATTCTGCATTTGTAATGTCTCATAAAAGACAGTGAAACTAGCTCATTACACATATTAGAAATTAAAGAGACAGCCTCATAAAATTCTCTCAACCACATGCATGTAGAGAGCCCTTACTAATCCCAAGGGGAGGAATTACAGACTGTAATATCTCTGGCTTATCCAGCTATACCAGCCATCCTCCAGTGGCAGAAAATTACTCTGCAATCCACTCACTGATTAATGATATAAAGTGTAAAGGCTTTTACCAGATGCTTTGGATCTTGAAGGCATATGTTGTTCATACCTCTTTAAAAGCAATCTCCAAAACTACTGTAGAATTTCAAGTTGTCTGGCATTTGGGAATTTCAGTTATCTTTTTTCATGTGAAAGTAAAACCAAGAACTGGGTCATAAAAACACAGCCCAGTGCAAGACAGTTAGCAGTATACATAATAGAAGTTAAATTCACTTAACATGCATGCAAGGTGAGCATGATTATGTGTGGATAACAATAAGGGTTGCCAGCTACATGCGTGATTGTTCCAAAGAGAAAGGTAGGAGGGAGGAGAGCTGCTTCTGTTTCCAAGCTCATTGATCAGATAACTCACTGCACTTTTCCTGGGAAGGAGTTATTGGGAATGTGGGGAATGACCTACTAATGGGTATTCTGCAGTAGAGATTAAACGTTATAATACCCTCCAACAAGATCCTAAAGCACAAAGTCAACAGAGACACAGGCAATCCTTTCCTGCCTGCCTAAAGGTAGACTTCAGAATTCTGGTTGTCTTCTTGAGGACACACCTTTTCTGATGATAAATGTGAGGAATGTTCACTTTTTCCAAGTAAGACTACGTCTACCTATATGTATAAATTTTGTCCTATGAATTTATAACCTGAGTAAAGATAATATTTTATTATCTCTCCTGTTGCAAGTGTATCCAATAGATATATTTTCAACTGCATTGGTTTTTCTACTTACTTTTTAAAATTTCAGTAGAATTTTGGGTTACATGAATAAGTCCTTTAGTGGTGATTTTTGAGATTTTGATGCACCCATCACCTAGCAGTGTACACTGTACCCAATGTGCAGTCTATTAACCCTTACCCCACTCCCATCTTTTTCCCCAAGGCCCAGAAATCCATTATATCATTTTTGTACCTTTGAGTCTGCATAGCTTAGTTCCCACTTATGAGTGAGAACATATGATGTTTGGTTTTCTCTTCCTGGGTTACTTCACTTAGAATAACGGTCTCCAATCCCATCCAGGCTGCTGCAAAGGCCATTATTGCATTCCTTTTTACAACTGAGTAGTATTCTAGGGTGTATATACCATATTTTCTTTATCCACTCAGTGACTGATGGGCATTTGTGCTGGTTCCATATTTTTGCATTTGGGAATTGTGCATAAACATCCATGTGGAAGGATCTTTTTCATATAATGACTTCTTTTCCTCTGGGTAGATCCCCAGGAGTGGGATTGCTAGATTAAATGGTAGATCTACTTTTAATTCTTTGAGGAATCTTCACACTGTTTTCCATGGCGGTTGTACTAGTTTACATTCCTGCCAGCGGTGTAAAATTGTTCCCTTTTCACCACATCCACATCAACATCTTTTATTTATTTATTTATTTATTTTTGTTTTGTATATGGCCATTTTTGCAGGACTAAGGTGGTATTACATTGCAGTTTTGATTTCCCTGATAATTACTGATGTTGAGCATTTTTTCATGTTTGTTGGTCATTTGTAGGTCTTTTGAGAATTGTCTGTTAATGTCCTTAGCCCACTTTTTGATGGGATTGTTTGTTTTTTTCTTGCTGATTTGTTTGAGTTCTTCGTAGATTCTGGATATTAGTCCTTTGTTAGATGTGCAGATTGTGAAGATTTTCTCCCACTCTGTGGGTTGTCTGTTAACTCTGCTAATTATTTCTTTTGCTGGGCAAAAGCTTTTTAGTCTAAGTCACATCTCTTTATCTTTGTTTTTGTTGCATTTGCTTTTGGGTTCTTGGTCATAAATTCTTTGCCTAAGCCAATGTCTGGAAGAGTTTTTCCAAAGTTATCTTCTAGAATTTTTATGGTTTCAGTTCTTAGATTTAAGTATTTGATCCATCTTGAGTTTATTTTTGTATACGGTGAGAGATAAAGATCCAGTTTCATTCTCCTACATGTGGCTTGCCAGTTATCCCAGCACCTTTTGTTGAACAGGGTGTGCTTTCCCCACTTTATGCTTTCGTTTTCTTTGTCAAAGATCAGTTGACTTATGTATTTGGCTTTATTTCTGGGTTCTCTGTTCTGTTCCATTTGTCTCTATGTCTGTTTTTATACTAGCGCCATGCTGTTTAGTGACTCTGGCCTTATAGTATAGTTCGAAGTTGGGTAATGTAATGCCTCCAGATTTGCTCTTTTGCTCAGTCTTGCTTTGGCTGTGTGGGCTCTTTTTTGGTTCTATATGAATTTTAGGATTGTTTTTATCTAGTTACGTGAAGAATGATGATGATATTTTTATGGGAATTGCATTAAATGTGTAGATTGCTTTTGGCAGTATGGTCATTTTCACAATATTGATTTTACTCATCCATGAGCATGGGATGTGTTTCCATTTGTTGTGTTGTCTATCATTTCTTTCAGCAGTGTTTTGTAGTTTTCTTTGCAGAAGTCTTTCACCTCCTTGCTTAAGTATACCTTAAGGTAATAAAAACCATCCATGACAAACCCACAGCCAACATTAATACTAACGGGGAAAAGTTAAGAGTATTCCCCCCAGAGAACTGGAACAAGACAAGGATGCCCACTTTCACCACTTCAGTTCATCATACTACTAGAAGTCCTAGCCAGAGAAATCAGACAAAAGAAAGAAATAAAGGACATCCAAATTGGCAAAGAGGAAGTCAAACTGTCACTGTTTGCTGATGACATGATTGTATACCTAGAAAACCCTAAAGACTCATCCCAAAAGCTCCTAGAACTGGTAAATAAATTCAGCAAAGTTTCAAGATACAAAATTAATGTACACAAATCAGTAGCCCTGGTATACACCAACAGCAACCGACTTGAGAATCAAATCAAGAACTCAACCCCTTTTACCTCAGCTGAAAAAAAAAGTATTTGGTTTTTCTATTTATTTTTAATTTGTCTCAATCCAATTTGCAAGCAATCAATGTGCGTTATCTACCTAGGTAGGTCTCTTTAATACTTTTTAATATTTTATTTTATTGCTTTTTAAAAACAGCTTTATTGGAGTAAAATATATATGGTAAACTGGTACAATTTGTATGATTTGATCAGTTTGGACATATGTAAGCCCATGAAACCATCACCACAATCATGAGAGTGAACAGCAATTGAAGGATAAAAGATTAATATTTTCCCCCTGCCTTTTTATAATCCCTCCTTCCTATCCTTCCTACCCACTCCTCCCAGGCAATCACTGACCCACTTTCTATTACAATAGATGTATTTATATAGTACTCTTTTTGGTTTAGCTTCTTTCACTCTGCATAATTATTTTGAGATTTATCTCAAAATTATTTGTGTGTAAAAATAATTCATTCCTTTAAATTGGTATCATTTCATACTATACAATATGTTTGTACTTATGAACATTTGGTTGTCTCAAATAAAGCAGCTATGAACATTCATACATGGGCCCTTGTATGGATGTATGCTTTCTTGTCTCTTGAGTAAATATCTAGGCGTACAATGTTTGGATAATATAGGAGGTTTATATTGAACTTACAAAGACATTACCAAACTATTTTCCAAATTGGTAATAATAATATATGAGGATCCAGTTCCTCTATATCTTTATTACTTGATATGCTTAGTCTTCTTAAATTTTAACCTTTCTAATTGGTGAATAGTGGCATCTCATTGTGGTTTTAATGTTCATTTTCTTAACAAAATGTGCCTATTCACCATTCATATACAGGTTGAATATCACTTATCCAAAATTCTTGTGATCAGAAGTGTTTTGTATTTCAGATTTTTTAAAAACTTCTGGAACATTTGCATACACATAATGAGATATCTTGGGGTTGGAACGCAAGTCCAAACATGAAATTAACTTATGTTTCATATGTGCTTTATACACATATCCCAAAGGTAATTTTATATAATATTTTAAATAATTTCATGCCTGTATCACATGAGGTCAGGTATGGAATAATTGTGCTCAAAAAGTTTCAAGTTTTGGAGCATTTCAAATTTCAGACTTTCAGATTAGGGATGCTCAACCTGTATCTTCTTTAGGGAAGAGCCTACTCAAATATTTCTCCCATTTTTTAAAAATGAGCTTTTAATTGGGTTGTTTGGTTTTTATTATTTAGTTTTGAGAGTTTAAAAAATATATTCTGGAATATAAGTCCTGTATGAGATAAGTGCTTTACAAATATTTCCTCCCAGTTGGTGGTTTGTGCCTTAATTAATGTCTTTCAAAGAGCACAGTTTTTAATGTTGGTATTTTTAATGGTTCATCATTTTCGTATTTTTCTTTTGTGTATCAGGCATTTTATGTTGTGTCTAAAATGTCTTTGTCTATGTCTTATATATTTATAGTCTGAGGTTTACATTTTGGTCTATGATCCCTTTTGAGTTAAGCTCTATATTACTACAGGTATTGATCCAAGTTCTCTATTTTTTTTTTTTTCGCAAAAGCTTCTCAGCATCATTTATTAAAAAGATGTTCTTCCTCCCCTGAATTGCCTCTGTACCTTTGTTGAATATTGCTTGTGCATATGTGTGGTACCCATATATCCATTAGTTGTCATACGTGTGAATCTGTTTCTGTACTGCCTATTCTGTTCCATTGATTTATTTGTCCATATTTACAACAATACCAAAGTGTCCTGATATATTATCCTTTTCATGTACTTGGATTCAATTTTCTATAATACGTTTAACATTTTTGTGTTTATGTTCATGAGGAATATGGTTACATTATTTTCTTATCTTATAATGTTTTTGTTTGGTTTTGATATCAGGATAATATTAACCTCACAAAATAAGATGGGAAGTATTTCTTTCTTTTCAATTTCCCTTAAGAGTTTGTGTAAGATTAGTATTATTTGTTCCATAAATATTTGGTAGAATCTATTAGTGATGCCATCTAAGCCTAAAATATTTTATAGTAAGGATTTAACTATAAGTTCAATTTTTAATAAGTATAGAACTAATCAAGCTATCTAGCTCTTCTTTTGTGCACTTTGACAGTTTGTATCTGTCTTATGTCATAAACCACATAGCACATTGCTGTAATTTGTTTAAATAGTCATGTATCTTTCTAAGAATTTAAATTTAAGAAAATAAATCTTATATAGTTTCCCATCATTCCAATTTATTGTTCTCCTTGATTTTTAAATAGATTCAGATTTTCGTGTGGCACCAATTTTCTTCTACTTGAAGGACTTATTTTAACATTTCTTGTATTGTGGTATTAATGGTGATCAATTAATTCAACTTTTGTATGATTGAAAGAGTTTTTATTTCGCTGAATATAGATGATAGTTATTTTTCCTTCTAAATATTTTGCTCCACTGTCTTTTGTTTGCATAGTTTCAGATGAGAAGTTCACTGATCTTCATATCTTTGTTCCTCTGTATGTAACACATGTTCTTTCTCTGGCTACTTTTAAAATTTTCTATTTAACACTGCTTTGGAGAAATTTGATTATTATATTCCTTGGTGTAGTTTTCTTACTTTTTTTTTTTTTAGACAGAGTTTTGCTCTTGTTATCCAGGCTGGGGTGCAATGGTGCGATCTCGGCTCACCGCAACCTCCGCCTCCTGGGTTCAGGCAATTCTCCTGCCTCAGCCTCCTGAGTAGCTGAGATTACAGGCACGTGCCACCATGCCCAGCTAATTTTTTGTATTTTTAATAGAGACAGGGTTTCACCTTGTTGACCAGGATGGTCTCGATCTCTTGACCTCGTGATCCACCCGCCTCGGCCTCCCAAAGTGCTGGGATTACAGGGTGTAGTTTTCTTAATGTTTCTTGTGATTGGAGTTCTTGGGAGTTGTTGGATCTGTGGGTTTATAGATTTTATCTTTGCATGGACATGGACGAATCTGGAAACTATCATTCTCAGCAAACTGACACAAGAACAGAAAACCAAACACCATATGTTCTCACTCATAGGTGGGTGTTGAACAATAAGAACACATAGACACAGGGAGGGGAACATCACACACTGGGGTCTGTTGAGGGGTGGGGGACTAGGGGAGGGATAGCAGTGGGTGGGGAGATTGGGGAGGGATAACATTGGGAGAAATACCTAATATAGATGACGGGGGTGTTGGAGGCAGCAAACTACCATGGCATGTGTATACCTATGTAACAATCCTACAAGATCTGCACGTGTACCCCAGAACTTAAAGTATAATAAAAAAATTAAAAAATAAAAATAAAATTACATGTGAAATTTTTAGGTATAAGGAATATATAGTAAAATTGTAGGTGTTTGTGTGGGTTTTGTTTGACATTTACATACAGGCTGTTTCCACTCTCCAAAGCAAGATACAAGGCATTTTCATAACCCCAGAAAACTGCCTCATTATCATTTCCAGACAGTTTCTCACCCCAGGCAACTATTTTCTGATTTCTGTCACTATAGACTCGTCTGTTATTAAATTTCATACAAATGAAAAAAAAAATTGGAAATTTCCAGCTATTATTTTGTCAAATATTTTTTGCCTTCCCCCACCCCGACTCTCCTGGGGTCTCTCATTACATGGATATTAGCCTGATAAAATTTGTCTCACAACTACTGAAGCTCTTATAATGATTTTAAAATACTTTTTTTTCCTCTCTGTGTTTTGTCTTGAGTAGTTTTCTACTGATGTTTACAAGTTTACTAATCTTTTCTTCTGTAATGTTTTACCTGCTATAAATCCCATCTGGTGTGTTTTTCATCTCAGACATTATAGTTTTTAGCTCTAGCTGTTTGATTTTTTTTTTTTTTGTATTTTTTTATAATATATATATTTTTAGCTTTTGGAATGCTCTTAAATTAACTTTTCAAATGTCTGTTTCTAATAATGCTGACATTTGTGTCAGTTCTGTGTAGGTTTCAATTGATTGATTATTCTCTTCATTATGGGTCTTATTTTTCCTGCTTCTTAGAATGTCTGGCACTCTTTCATTGGATGCCAGACACTGTGAATTTTACCTTGTTGGGTCCTGGATATTTTTGTATACTTATAAATATTTTTGAGCTTTGTTCTGGGATACAGTTAAGTTCCTTGGAAACATTTTGATCCTTTTGAGTCTTTCTTTTTAAGATTTGTTACGCTGGACTAGGGCAGCATTTAGTCTTGGTAATTTATCCCTTAGTACTGAGACAGGACCTTTCTAACTATTATACCCAATGCTCCATGAATTATGAGATTTTTCAGTCTGGCTATTGGGAACAGACCCCATTCCCAGCCTTTTGTGATTGCTGAATACTTTTTAACTAATACTATCCCCAGCTTTGGACCATTTTCTCACGTACGTGTGCTAATCAGCACTCTGCTGAATACTCAAAGGGAATCCTCTGAGGATCTCCAGAATTATTCTCTCCTCTGTCCCAACTACTCTGTCTTACACACTCTAGCTACCTTGGCAGTTGTTTGAGTCAGAGAGCTAAATCTGATCCCTGTTATTCCATCTTGGCCACAAGTGGAAGTCAATTATTTATTTTTAAATGAAATTTACAGAAAATTTGCAAGATATGTAAAAAACTCCCATATCTCCTTACCCAAATTTCCCAATTATTAACATTTTACCACTTTCCTCTATCTGTCTCTCTCATAATTTACATTATTCTTTTATAAACCATTTAAGCAGTAATTGCAGACCTGATGATTAATCATTTCTAATTACTCCAGGGTGTATTTCTCCAAAACAAATACATTCTCCCACACAACCACCTTACAATCCTCCAAATTAAGAAATCAACATTCATGGCGCCTGGTGATGGAGTGAGACTCTGTCTCAAAAAAAAAAAAAATGTATATAAAAAAGAAATCAACATTGACACAACACTACTATTTAATTAACAGAACACTCTCAAGTTTCTCCAAGTGTCTCAATAATGTTTCTTTATTTTCTTGTCCAGTAGTCAACACAGGATCATACACTGCATTTAATTGTCACAGATTTTTAAATCTTCTTTACTCTGGAACAGTTCTTCAGTCTTTCTGCCACTTCATTCTGTAGATATTCTTCTACCTGTGTTTATCTGTTGATTCCTCATGTCAAGAATCAGGCCATTATCACATTGCAGGAATGCTCTGATGCTGCATTTTACTTGGGCTATCACATCAAGAGACACATGAGGCCAGTCTCTCCCTCTACCAGTCAGGTTGCTGTTCACTGGATCAAATTGATGTCTACTAAATTTCTCCACCATGAAGTCAATGTTTTCCTTCTTCATAAGTATTTGACAGGGAGATACTTTGATACTATGCCAATATTCAGTTCCCAATCAAACCTCCACCTTCCACACTCAACATCACTGATGGCTCACATTGAATATCATGGAACCTGGTCATTAGCCACAATACACTTGGTTTTCCAAAGGCATCCGCAACTATGATCAGCTGTTCCAGCTATAAAAATCCAAATCTCCATTGCAGACCAATGTTTTTTAAAAAAAAATTCCATATTTTAGAGAAGCAGTTATAACCATCTAACCATCCATCAATCCAACCATCCATACATATATTATTCATTCACTTATTCACTCATTAAACAAAAATCGTTGGTACATCTACCATGTTCCAGACCCTGGAAATATAAAAAAGCATAAGATACAGTGCTTGTACCTAATAGGGTCCTAGTTTTAGCATGGAAAAAATGGCATGTCAACAAATAATTACAATTTAATGTGATTACAACAATATTATAATCCATTATAAAATACATGAAGTATCAAAAAAAACTTTATTAACATGTAAAAGAAGGATATAGGTGAGCCAGGTTGGCATGGAACAAATTGTTTTGATCATGCGTAGTAGTCTGGTTTTTATTCACTAGAGGTGCCCAGTAAAAGTACAAATTCCTAGGACTCATCCTGTAGTTACTGCGTTAGAATCCCTGAGGAGGATCTGGGAATCTGTATTTTAACAAACATCTCAAGTTTATGAATCACTGCCGTAAGCCAAAGAATGTTACCAAGTGCTTTAAAATAAAAGTGAAATAATCGGGTTTTTGTTTTTAAAAGCTTACAAACGGACTTGCGGAGGATGACCTCAAAAGGGAGGCAGGTAGACACACTGTCTCTTTCTTCAGTCAGAGCACTCTACCAGTTACTGGCAACGCACAGACTTCCAAATCCTATCTTTTCTGGAGGGAATTTAAGGCATTTGTGGAGAGGATTTAATCCAAGCCATCAGCACTGTGTCTCACGTTTCTGAATTGTTCAGGCAGTAAAGATGAACCAGACAACTAAGATGCTCCAAAGTGGACTGTTAGACGACACTAGCTAACAAGATGTGCCAAGAGTCTAACTGTTGAACATGTTCAACAACTGAACTCTATATTCAATAAGAAGAGTTGTGGTGAATATGGTTGACTGGCATTCAATACCTATTCTCCCCTCCTTTTAGTGCAATAGCTTTTAAACTTTTTAAAGAACTCAACCCACAGTAAGAAGAACATCGGATATCACAATCCAGTATACACATATATGTGTTACAAAACAGCACTTATGCTTACTGAGTTGATGACTTCTGCTATTTTCTATTCTGTTCTATTTCGTTTCTTTCAGTTTCTTATGATCCGCAAATGATGGGTTCTGATCCCAAATTTGAAAGCCATTGCCGCGATGTGCTTTCCTGTATAATAGAGGCTGAAAAGCTGAAGACTACTTTTTCTCACACACTTCAGCAGAAGTTCCAGATGTTTTTAGGCTTTGCAAACCAAATCCCCTCATATTACTTTTGCCATTTCTGCTGGCAGCTGTGTTATAAAGGTGTTTGCTCTTCTTGGCAATGTCAGCAGAGATTTGATTGCTAGCATCATGGATATTCAGGAGAAAGGTAATGGACGTCCATTTTTGCTAGTACAGTTTGTGTCAGCAATAGAATGGTTCTGGAGTAGGTAGCATTAGTGGCTTCATAATCCTGATACCTTTTAATCAGTAGGGTCTCTAACTGCAGTGGCTTTGTGATCAAGGCAGTGGCAATGTGGTGCTGGAGACTAAGGAGTCCTGATCCTAGAGTGGCAGCGGCTCCCTTGGTGCCCAGTACCATATGTGGCTGGGCAAGGCAGAGGAAGGTAACCAAAAGCTCACCCTACAGGCTGTGTTGTCTCTCCTTCCAAGAATTCTTTTATTAAAAACCTATAGTAAATCTCTACCTGCCTAAATTAGCTAGAGAGTATTCTGTTCTCTGCAACGGAACCCTACACATGGAATAATCAGTCTGCTGAATTACCAATGAAGTAACAGCCAAGGAAGCTCAGTACTTGCCTAAGCCTTTACTCATCAGAACTTATCTGGGTCCAGCCACAAAAATAAAGGAAGGACCACCATGTCTAACAGCATGGGTCAATCTTAGAACCATAAGGTAGAACAAAAATAGCAAAACACGCAGTATATGGTTCTGTTTATACAAGGATTTTCCTAAAACATGCAAATTAAACTATATTGCATAGAGATAGATCCAAAAAGAAATGTTTAACATTGATATGGTTTGGCTGTGTTCCCTACCCAAAATCTCATCTTGAATTATAATCGCCACTATCCTCACATGTCAAGGCAGAGACCAGGTGGAGGTAATTGAATCACAGGGGCGGTTTCCCGCATGCTGTTCTCGTGAGAGAGAGTGAGTTCTCATGAGATCTGATGGTTTTATGTGTTTGGCAAGTTCCTCCTTTGCCCATTCTTCTCACTCTCTGAAGAAGGACATGTTTGCTTCCCCTTCCACCATGATGGTAAGTTTCCTGAGGCCTTCCCAGCCATGAACTGTGCCATTAACTGTGAATCAATTAAATCTCTTTCCTTTATAAATTACCCAGTCTCAGGTAGTATCTTTATAGCGTGTGAGAATGGACTAATACAACCATAAAAGACAGGACAGTGGACATGTGATTGGTAAGAGTGACAGAAAGACTTCAGAGGTGACTATGTTCTATTCTTGACCTCAATGGTCATTTCACAGGTGTTTGATTTATGTACTTTTCTATATGTGCATTCTATTTTACATTCTCTGTCACACACACAGAAGATTAAAAACTACAACAGAAAGCAAAAATTTTAATTTGGATTCATACAACTTTGGAATTAAAAATAATTTATGATCATCTGGTTCATGTACTCAACCTGGTGCTTGACTCTTCCTACAACCTTGGCATGGATGATTGTCTGTCTTTTGTTGGGCCCCTTCTGAAGAGTTGGAGTTGGGTAAGTGTCACTCATGAGAGCAGGAACACAATCAGACAAACCACAGGTGAGCCTTCTAGCTTTATTTTCACGTAACTATGACCGTCCACTCTCTTCCTTCAACCCTCTGCTGTCAGGTCACTGCAGACTGTATTTAAATAACTCGAAATTATCACAGATCTAATATTAAACCCTAGCAACCTAAGAATATAACTTTTCTCTCCCTGACCCTTATGTTAAAGAACGTTTCATTTAGCAGGAGGATATCCATTTGTCATTTGTTGTTGTTGCTTGCAAGACGCAAGCATGACAGCAATGATTAATGTCATAGTAGAAAAGGAGATCCAAAACACATGGGTTATAAATCACTTTCTTTTTCAAATGGGCTGATAAGGTTTAGGAAAATGTATTGGGAAAATAGAAATGAGTGGTGGGGTGAAAGAAGACCCAACTTTTTGTGTAGCCTCATTTCATGATATTTTAGCAATCTTCAGAATGACTTGAATTTAGTAAGAGACAAGTGGTCTGCATCTAAAAGTTCAATAGAGGAAAATTTGCAAACTACAGCTCTACTTTTCCAATCTTCAAAGAAAGGTAAAGTTTATTTTTTTTCCGAGACTAATGTTGCTAAGATTAAATGTTAATAGTTGGAACATTTTTCAGTAAAAGATACTGTGTAAACTTCAAATAATACACTTGTTTTGCAGGTTAAACTTTTTGTTTTTAAAGAGATGTAGCATTTCAGGAGAACTTTTCCAAAAACTGTTTACTTTTTCCTAGTGCTTCTTAATACCTGAAAGATTTTTCTGCTAATTAGAGGTTCCCAAATAAGTGACATGATACATAAAGATAATGTATCTTTTGTTTGCCCAGTAAATATTCGCTGAATGAATCACAATGAACAAATGAACTAATGTACAAAAGAATAAGTAGCCATGTGGAATTAGGTGGTTCTTTTTGAAATATACAAAAGTTACTTATTTTTATGGGGCTGATTTCTGAGGATTACAGGTAAATATTTGATTACATCAAAAGACAAAACTAAATTGCTGAGTTGCCCTTTCTACTACATGCAGAAAAAGGAAAGTTGAAAAATGAAGCAATTATCTGGATAGTTCAGACAAAAACCTAACTATTGAGGGAACGAGGCCCTTTTTCATTGCCCAAATTCATTTGAGCCATCCAATAACATGACCCACTATAGTGGAATTTGGCATTAAGCAGGCTTGTCTTGGCTACTGTCCAGTGGGGTTTAGTTACTGAATTCCTTAAAGGACATTGTTTAAACATGGTCTCCATGTAACTCGGTTCTAAGATGTGAGCTGCAAGAACCCTGACATCACCACGCAACTCCAGGTCATTATTTCATTGGATCAAATTATTCAGAAAAACACTATCATTCCAGTTTACCTTGCTGGGTTAGACAAAAGTAAAATGAATTGCCCAAGATTTGCTACATAACAATTACATGGAAATGCCTAAAAGCTTTACCTGCAAAGCGTGTTAGCACATATGATCCTGATTCCTGGATTCGGCAAGCAGAAGCAAATTGGTATCTGCTAATGCTTCACTCACCACACCTGACTTCTATATTCTTGGCTTCTCTGAATGCATATTTGATTACCGAAATAATTGTGTTGATTTGATGAATGATAGAAATCACAACAATTAAATTACCTACCATTCCAACTGTCTTTCATGACTCTAACTTGCTCTCTGAACTCATTTACTAATTCAAGAAAATACAAAGATGTTTTGCAGAGGATAAGCATATTGCAGAAATAGCAATGATGGTCTTTTAGTTGCTTTTTTAAGGACTGCCACAGCTTTGCCGGCCATGCCTGAGCAAAGTTTTTTATAAAACGACCTGGGACTGGGCATTCTGCCCATGCATACACCTGGCAAATTGAAGCCTCCCCTCCTTGGGAACTCGGATGCACACTGAGTTCCCGTTTTCTTTGACTGCAAAACAGACAAGGACCAGCTGGTTAGTGCTGACAGGTTCACACTACTGATGGGAACACTACTTAAGTGTTCTGCATTTGCTCATTATTTATCAATGGGGAGATATTTCTCGGGAGAAAAGCAAGTTCTTTGTCTTTTATAGAGCGGAAAGTCCATTATTCCAATGGGAGATGACCTAGGAAGGAAAAGTTGATAATTCATTTCCCATGTGTAAAGTCCCAAGTATAATACCCCATGTGTGAGTTTTTATTTTTAAAGATTTGAGTTCTAATATAAGAAATGAATTGTGGCCCTAGAAATACCAGATACTTAATTTTTTTCTGTAGCAATATAATTTTTAATAGGTGACTATATCATCTTTCATTTACCAGGTTGCTTTCATCACTGATTTGAAACATATATGATTGTTATAAGTATTATTAATTATTTGAATATAACTTCACGCTGAAAATAACTTCTGACATCGTTGGCCTCAGACATCCAATAATGCCATGCTGTGTTTCGTGTGTGAGTATAGAGAGAACACTTTCCTCTGTGGGTATGCAGACTTCGCATGGGCCTGGGGACTCTGAGACATAGAAAAGTAGAGCATCAGGCACGTAACTGATGAAGGAGTAGGGAGAGAACATCTAATGCCTGTCCTGTTCTTTCCTCACTGTTCCACATATTTTCCAACATTGTATGGGACAACATAGAAAAAAATTAAATATAAAAATTTCTACACCTTTACCTGAAATTTAGAACTCCCAAGCTTTTATTCTCTCCCTCCTCCACCTCTTCCATTTTTTCTTTACCTCTCCCTCTCTCCCCACCTCCTCCTCTCCTTCTCTTTTCTTGCTCTTTTTAGACTTGTTAGATCAAATATCAGGTTCTCTTCTGTCTTTGTTACTCTGTATAACACTGAATATTCATTTTTATCCAAGTAAGCTTATTTTTGCATGTTTCCCAATCATGAAACTAACAGAACATAATAAAAATGTAACTGATACTAGGCTATTGTCCTGGAAACAGACAAGAGTTATTTAAAAATAGCTGTAAAACAGGAAGTATATTTATGGTCTTCTGAAGATGAACAGATTTATTTATAGGTGAAGAGTCATTCCATAAGATAAGCTAAAATTAATCATACTGCTGAATTTTCAAAGAGGTTAGAGTCCAAATAAAATATAGAAGGGCGAACCAGTTTCTTCCTCTTATGTAGTTTAATGAAGACTAGAGAGGCTGGAGAAATATTTATATTCTTTTATTCATATTTTCAGGATTGCCTCATGTCTCAATTTTTTTTCCTCCAAATCTCCCCTTTGAGTGAGAGTACTTCAAAGTGAATATGAGTATTCTCGACTTCTCATATCTTTTTGTTAAAAAAGGAAGAATTAATGGGACTGAAAATTTAAAACAACAAATGTACTAAAAGTGTGATTACTGCTGTGAATAAGGCATAGCGGGGAGTCCCACTCCTTATGGTTGAGGGCTGTGGTGGAGGTCTGTTTTCATCCCAGAGGAGCTGAGCCTCAAGCTGCCATTAGGAAAGGGCCACTGATTTCCCTCAGCATGCAGGAGATAAGGAGCCATTGCTGTCTAAACATAGCTATCTAGCCGCTTGTGGTTAACAGGAGACCCTGCTAAGAATTTAGGGTAATTCAGTTAAGGATGACTATTGGAATGTGCTTGTAGTAAGGGAGAAAATCAACTTTCAAATGACTTGCCCAATGACTCTGATGGAATTCAAGGGCAAAGAAGAACCAACTCTTCTAGACTTCTCATGGTCTAGAAGATGGCAACATGGCGAAGTGAGCTGAACTCATGAATCCAGGGTCACAACAGTTCTAGTTGTGCTTACATGCTATCTCTTTCATACTGGCCCAGATTTTTTTTTCTGACTCTCCACAAAGCTACATAGCTGAGTCATGACGCCTTGAGTGAGAAAACAGCGTCTTCAGACAGTGGCTGAGATAAGAAAAAAAGAAACAAAGTAGAGTCCCCAGCACAGTGGTGTGTATGTTGATATCACTGAGTTATGGACTATTTCCTTTTAGCCAGTTTCAAAAGATGACTTTCTCCATATGCAATTAATTCCACATATAACTACAAGAAACTGCATATTTTAGAATAGTTGTGTCATCAGTATGAATGTTTAAACAATCTCTGTGGTCTCTTTCCCACAAACTGATTTAACATGTATATAAAGAGGCTTTGGAAGGAGCACTTTACATTTGCTTCTCAAACTTTAGCGTCTGTTTTCAGTAAATATTGAAGATGAAACTTTCCTCATTCATGCATGGAGCACGGGCCAGTTACAACTAAGGAATGCAGCTCTTAGTCTTCTCATGAATAAAATTCTCCAGTTGTGAACCTAGCCTTTCTCAGGCCATCAATTGCAAAACAACAGAATGGATGTGGAATAAAGCATTCGTGGTCTATCTGTTGAGCTGGCTACAGAGTATCCTAATTAATATCCCAACAGTGGGAGTAACACAGACCCACGTTCAAATTCTGCCTCCATCATTTATAGGTGGGGTGCCCATGTATTTGAGTTTGCCCAGGGCGGTTTCAGCTCACTCTTACTGCTCTGGTGTAATTATTGATAGCAATTCCTTCCTATTTCACCGTGTCCCAGTTTGAGCTATAATGCATATGCTCACCCTACTCATAGCAACATTCCGCTGAGGTCTCTGTGCCCTTGCTTTTTATGGGTACAGCAATATGTGTTGGGGTTCTAATTCTAGAGACCCATTTCATATGACAAAGTCATCAAAACTGATTAAAAAATAACTTAAATTTAATGAAAACACAGCTACATATGTGGTATAACAATTTACTGAACTATTAAGGTATGGTTTTTCTCCCCACACATTTTTTTCCTTCTTTATGGATTTCAAGTAGGAACCAGTGCCTTGTATGCTCCTTTGCCTCAGGGACTTTTTGAAGGACAGAACGGGGAAGCCCCTGAAGTCCTCTGTGACTATTTTTGTCTTATAAAAACCTAAGACCCTTGAAGAGATAATGTTTAGTGCCCCAGATTCTGAAGAAGAGAGGCAAAGACACTGGAGGGCAAATCAAGGAGAGAGAAGCTCTTCTGCCTCATAGGGTAAAGGAGGAAGGCTACAGAGCCTTCTAAGAAAGCCAGCAGAAGAGATGGTAAGTAAACCCATAGGTTGGATCAGCTTTACAATTTGCAAGGCCCAATGCAAAATGAAACTGTGGAACCTTTTGTTCAAATTTCAGGACTTCAACAGAAGAGCATTAAAACAAGCTCAGGGTTTTTCTGAGCAGGGGGCTCTGTGAGACTACCCATGTCACTTGTGCTTGCAGCTAGCCTTGCCCAGAGGAGACGGCTCCTCAGGGTGCCTAGAGGGAGGCACTCTTCTCAAAGCTTTCTAAACACAAATTGGTACCACTAACATTCAGGGCCCACTGTGGGCTTTCCAGGGGGATGCCAGTGGTACCTTGAAAAATTGGGAGTTAGGTCTCCTTCCTCAGTTGTCTTCATCCCAAGTAAAAGCTTTCCAGGTAGTGGTATGGTTTTGGGAAGGAGAGAAGGACCCCCAAAAATGAGGTAGATGTTTTTGCTGTCTTTGAAGATTGAAGGCTGAGAGTCAGAAAATTAAATTGATTTAAAGAAATGAGGAAATTGATATGTTTTGAACACTTCAGTTTGTAGACTAAAATTTATTCAACATATGCTTTTATAAATATTTAAGTATATAAAACCAAATGTTTAATATAAGATCCACATTGTAAATATTCCTTTGAGAGTATTTTTCTGCATGGATTGGAATGGCTGAGCTCCTTAAAATATAAGTCCATGAAATGGAGGGAAAGATGCCTGCTTTTTTGGTAAACCTCCCTGAAATATCCACAGGCTTTCTTCACTGCTGCAAGGACTTTTGATCTCCATTTAAAATTCAGATTGTCACAAACATTTTCCTTGTCCATTTCATGTGCAAAAAGCTCTAAGAGCTATTGAATGCTTCTGTGAGATGAGAAATTTCCATGGTTTGGCAACTGATTATAAATTTGAGCTTCTCATTTAGGAGGCAGTAAATGTTTCTTTTAAAAGTCACAATTCTCTTTAATAGAGTGATATTGAGCAAGTTACTTAACCTGCAATATAGTGTTCTTATCTGTAAAATGAGGATCGTACTTCTTGGGTTGTTGTCAGGACTAACGAGATGACATACAGAGTACCTGGCATACTAAACGGTGGATCCAGGATATGACTCTGCCGTTATTAGTCATATAATGTGGACCAATTTCTAGTTCATGTTTACCTCAAGCTGCTGCTTCTGCTGCTGCTGCTGCTGCTGCTTCTTCTTCTTCTTCTTCTTCTTCTTCTTCTTCTTCTTCTTCTTCTTCTTCTTCATGTTCTTCTTCCTCTTCCTCTTCCTCCTCCTCCTCCTCTTCTTCTTCTTCTTCTTCTTTTTCCTCTTCTTCTGCTGCTGCTGCTTCTGCTGCTTCTTCTCTTCCTCCTCCTCCTCCTTCTTTCTGGTTGTAAATAAGAGAACCTCCAACCACCATGAAGTGCTGGAGATTTTTTGTTTTAACTTTAAGGTAATTGCCTTGTCTGCAAAAGGACAATCTAGTGCCAAATTCCTTAGATGCCCATGGACCATGGAACAGATCATTTCATGCTGCCAGTCACTCCTGGTGTTGGGAAGATATTGAATCATTGGGGATTCGAAGCAAAAAGGACCAGAGAGATCATTGCCTTCACTGGTCTTCAAAGTACATACCTGGGAAAGGCTCTGTGGAGGTGATTTAGGGATTTTCCAGGGAGCCCAAGGGGCCCCCTAGCACCTGTGGTCCCAGACACCTACTTCCCACTTTGCCAGAGGAAACTCCAACGGTATCTGTTTTAAATATTGGCCATCTAAGTAATATTTTAACAAAAGGGCTCTGCAGCCATGAACATTTGAAAATCATGGATCTGGTCCAACCTTGTAATTTTAGAGCTGATGAAATTTCGAAGTAGAAGACTAAGTGTCTTAACCAACATCACACAGCTAGGTAGTGGCAGAGCCAGGAGTAACCCAAAGTCAACTCCCAGTCCTGAGCAGTTTTCCCTCTAGCAGGCTGCCTCTTGCTGAAAGATGAAGCTAAAATCGCAGATGTTGCAGGGTCAAGATTAACACCTTACAAATCAGATGTACAAAAACAGTAGCTTATTTATTTTCTATAACTGATTTAATCTTCCTCTGAAGCTCTCATTTCTACAATGGTGAAAATCAACTTCCTAAGTTACAGTCTCTTCCAGGGTGAACTAAAGGGGAGGAGGGCTTACTTCACTCAATTTGATGCCAAAACCCCCTATCAGAGTCTCTTCTCTGCTTTCTAAAGATATCCCCTTCCCTCCTTCTTTCCAGAACGATGTCTATCTAGATAATGAAGAAGTTATCAATCTGTTAGTGGAAAGGGGTCCCAATCCAAACCCCAAGAGAGGCTTCTTGGACCTCAGACAAGATAGAATTTGGGGTGAGTCCATACAGTAAAGTGAAAGCAAGTTTATTCAGAAAGTGAAGGCATAAAAGAATGGCTATTTTATAGCCCAAGCAGTGGTATGGGCTGCTGGACTTTATATACTTATCGTTATTTCTTGATTATTTGACAAACAAGGGGTGGATTATTCATGAGTTTTCCAGGAAAGGGTCAGAGATTGCCTAAAACTGAGTCTCTCCCCTCTTCAGACTATGTAGGGTAACTTCTGAATGTTACCACGGCATTTGTAAACTGTCATGGCGCTGGCAAGAGTGCCTTTTAGCATGCTTGTGCATTATAATTAATGTGTAATGAGTAGTAAGCATGATCAGAGGCCACTTTCATCACCATCTTGGTTTTGGTGGGATTTGGTGGGCTTCTTTACCACATCTTGTTTTATCAGCAGGGTCTTTGTGACCTGCGTCTTGTACCAACCTCCTATCTCATCCTGTGACCTAAGAATGCTTGACCTCCTAAGAATGCAGCCCAGTAGGTCTCAGCCTTATTTTACCTAGCCCCTACTCAAGACAGAGTTACTCTGGGTCAAATGCCTCTGACAGGTTCTCATGGAGGCAGGAGGAGGGCTGTATAAACTGGCAGGTTGTCTTTCTCTGCAGGCTGCTGCTCTGCAGCTGAAGTACAACTCCTTTCGTTTTTTGGGCATCAGCCTCTGTTCTCCCTACATGTGCTGTATAAGTGTCTGCAGCTGGTGTAATTTGTGGTCTGTTCTCTCAGCATGGGCAATCTATGGTGATAGCTCCCATGGAGCTAGGCCGTCTCTGCCTGGAAAAATTCTAACCAGGGTACCGGTGCCATGGGAGGGCCATCTTCAGAACAGAACCAGCTGCCGTTTAGGGAAGCTTCTCTTTACCAGGCACCTAAACAACTGAGAATTAACTAGAATGCTATACATTCTTTCCTTAACATTTTCTTGAAGTAGAAAATTAAAAACAGACACGTAATTATTTTGAAAAGTAAGTCTTCTTGTTAAAGACAGCAAAGTAAAAACACATATGCCATTCCCCTTTCTAAAAATCCAATGAAAACAATAAATGAAACAAAAATAGAAGGAAAAAAAACTCCCCATCATGAATGAAACAAGGAAATAGCTACAATCCCAAACCACAAACTCTGAAGCATACCTGCCAAATATTGTGGGCATGGATGACGATAAGGGAGACCCTTAATGCTGACAAATGCCTCTTTGGATCTCAAACAGGATATATATGTCTCTAAAAGTAAGTGAGGTAAGCTAGAAACGTCAAGCCAATTGTCCCTTGATTAGAGAGAAGGGCTTGAAGGACATGAATAAGACTGGGGAGAACGGAGACTGTCCTTAAACATATACTGAGTTTGGGATGCTACAGGTTATTCATTTTCTCCCTTGTACTTTTCTGAATTTTTTGAGCTTTTTAATGAATATTTTTTGCTGAAACAATAGTCATTCTAATAATCAGTAAAAGCTAAACAACCCTCCACCAAAAAAAAAAAATAGAAACTGGTTTTGTTAACTGTGTAGAAGGGTTAAGGAATAATAGCTACATTGGATATCTTAGAGAAGGACAGACTTTATTATAAAACTCTAATAGGCTATAGAGTATAAAAAGATACACCAGAGACTGGAAGAAGTGGGAAGAATAAAGTGAAGACAAAATTGTTCTGCATTTAAATATGGGCTCAAGTAGTAGGACTTGGCTGAGTTTATTACTCCCAAAAGTCAAACAGAAAAGGAAGGAGCAAGGGAACCAAGAAACAGTGGGGTCAGGCTGGGAGTGGAGGAAGTACTAGAACTTGAGTTGGTAGAATTTGTCTTTGTAATTCAAGAAGCCTGAGGTTTTAAAGTTACTTGCATCACCTGGATATAAGACTTTCTTGGCTTGCTAAGCTTTCTGCCACATCCATAAAGATCTTGTTTTTATTTACTTGTTTGTTTACTTTATTTCTTTATTTCATGAGGTTGAATAGAAATGAAGGAAACAAAAGGAATGAGACAGTACTTGTGTGTAGGAAACGCGAGCAGAAGTCTGAGCTCTGAATCAGAGCCAATTAGGGAAGCCATGGGCTTCTCCCATCTTCACCCCCAATCCATCCCTTCCCTATTCCAAACTCCTGTTCTACACCTGCAAAGGGGTTGAAGCCACTTGAATCTGTACTTCCGCTGACCTCTAGATTAACTGCACTATAAGCTTTTAGTTGGGAAGGAAAAGGACAATGCCGTTTTTATTGAGTCCAGGTAGAGGTCATTCAAGGAGCAGGGAGGAGAGGCAAACAGAGCAGGGAGATCAACATGGCTTCTGTTCACAGGTGACCACTCTCCATTTGACATCACCTGTTTCCTATCTACCCACCCACTCTCACCCTTTCTAGATCACTTCCCTTCTCCCAGTTTATCAATCACAAGTAAAAAAAAAAAAGAAAAATTCAACAGGTGAGAAAGAGGATAACACAATGATTCTTACTGGTATCTGGAGCCCTTCAAGGTCTCAGTCCTTGTTAAATACCTGAGCAATGTTTTGAGTCCAGAACACATTCCTTCTCATGTCGGGGTCTTTGTTCATCTGAAAAATCATCTGTCTTAAATAGTAAAGGGAATGCTAATTAAAAAAAAAAAAAAAAAAAACTATTGCTACTAAAAGCCCAAAGCTCAAAGACAAGCTATCTCCCAACACCCCCTCCCCATTATGAAAATGTAGAGATGAAACAGGATAACCAAGGTTTCTTTTTTTAAACTTTAAGTTTAAAACGTAGAAGAATGGGAAACACTCAGCCGTTGTGAATGAGTAGTAAATAGCAAAACTTGCTGAATAGGGATAGCAATGACATTTGGTTGGTGATTCTGGAAGCTGCCCTCTGGGATGATCTCCTTGTTAATGATCCCCTGTGGATTCATCTTTGATGGACAATAAAGAATCACTTTCTTGAGGGACGAACAGCTTCCTCAGACATCTTATGCTAGTGTGAGTCTAGAGGCCCGGAATTTGTTTTAAGAATAAAAATTATAGGCTGTTTCCAGGCAGCCTTGAGGTGTCTTTGACAATGTGGTTTCCTAAAAATCTTAGTTGGCTTCCGTTTTATTTGCTTCCTATTGATTGCATGTGTTTGTAGACACAGCCAAAGATACTGTGTCCACAGTCTTTAAACCTGAAGATTATCCCCCTTTGCTTCCAACATCACTGATCTATCCTTGTCTAGTTCTTTTTCAATGGCTACTTCTTTGAGACAATTTGAAATCATAGCTTCTCATGGGGAAACACTCCCCTGAACCTAATCTTTTTCAATGAGTCTGACCAAGGTGTCTTGCAGAGAATCCTTAAATAATGGGAGAAGGCCTAATGGTCATGCCTTGCAAAAAATAATAATAGTAATAATAGAAAAAGGACTTACAGTCTTTCTGGCTAAGGTTGCTACTTTGAAGTCACAATTTTTAATTGCCTCTTTTCAGGAGATAAAGAAGCAGTTGGCTTTGTCAGTATTTCAATGCTTCATGTCATGGAGCTTCTCTCCATATTGAGTTGTGGCCACAGTCAAATAGTACCTGCCTTGGGAAGGCAGTATTGCCATGTAGTACCATATTCAGTACCTCATACATAACAAAATACACTGTGCCTTCTGTCTTCCTGCCTGCATTGAGCCCAATTCTTCATTTTAGATTCTAACAGATTTTAGATTGACCCTACTTTCACCGACCAAACTTATTAGTCTCTTTTCTTTCTTCCTTTTGTTTCCCCTTTAGTCGCAAACTATGGAAACCATTTGGGCTGGTTTGAGCATAAAAGGAAATTACTAAGAGTTATTAGAAGCTTGGTGATTCATTGGGAGGTCTGGTCAAAAAGAAGCTCAAGGCTAAGCTCATAGGAACACAGGCCAGCATCTCACACAGAAATGGCCTGATGAGGACACTTCTGCCTCCATGGCTCCTACCACCATCATCACCTGCACAATAGATGCTCAGAACCCAATCTGTGTTCACATGTTGCTAACTTCCAAATCAGAGCATCATGTGGGTGTGTTTGGTTGGTAGAACGTAGGTCCCAGACCTGCTCCCTGGGAGCTGCAAGGGATGCTGGGAAATTCTGCCCTGGAAAAATAAAACTCACAATGTGGGAAACGAAGAAAATGTACAGCAGGAGTTTAACAGAATGACAGGTGTCTGCTAAAAAGAACATTGATTTTCTTTTTTAAAACAAAGAATTTTCCCTTTAAAGGCCCAGAAAGATGCAGGCCTTAGAGGTACTAAGTACTAAAGAAAATGAGGCTGAAGCAAGGGGCTAAAGCTTGGTTTGGTTGAAGGTCTGTAGAAGGTGGAGCAGTTTCACCTCTAGGTTCCCGCATGCAGCCAGACAATAATCCCTCCACCCTTCTCTTCTCCTCCCCTGTCCGCTTAGAAAACTGTAAGTTTATTCTCTGGAGAAGTTACAGGCTCAGGGACACCAGGCCAAGGTGCTTGACAGAAAACAATTAGATTAAGTTAAAATCTGCGTCACGAGTGTACAAGTAATCTACTTTATACCTAAGAGATGTCTTCAGCTATCTCTAAGTATATTTCAGCAGTAGGCCTTCTAGGAAACTGTACTATGATTCCAGGAAACTTGACTGTGGGTTGGGGAAGGAGAATGAAGTGAATTTATATGATCATCTGCTTCTGTGACTGGAAAGGGGTCCCAATCCAGACTCCAAGAGACGATTTTTGGATCTTGTGGAAGAAAGAATTCAGAAGAAATCCATAAAGTGAAAGCAAGTTTGTTAGAGAAGTAAAGAAACAAAAAGATGGCTACTCCACAGACAGAGCAGCCCTGAGGGCTGCTGGTCGATTATTTTTATGGTTATTTCTCGATCATATGCTAAACGAGCGTTAGATTATTCATATGTTTTCTGGAAAAGGGGAGGGAAATTTCTAAAACTGAAGGTTCCTTCCTTTTTTAGGCCATATAGGGTAACTTGGATGTTGCCATGGCATTTTTAAATTGTCGTGACGCTGGCAAGAGTGTCTTTTAGCATGAAAATGCATTATGATTAATGTATAATGAGCCGCGAGGATGACCAGAGGTCACTTTCATCACCATCTTGGTTTTGGTGGGTTTTGGCCGGCTTCTTTACGGCATCCTGTTTTATCAGCAGAGTCTTTATGACCTGTATCTTGTGATACCAATCCTGCCGACCTCCTATCTCATCCTGTGACTAAGAATGCCTGACCTCCTGGGAATGCCGCCCAGCAGGCCTCATTCTCATTTTACCCAGCCCCAGTCAAGATGAAGTTGCTCCCGTCTGAACGCCTCTGACACTTCCACTCTCAAGGAATGGTGTTTTTGTTCTCTTCTTCGCAGAATGTACTTCTGGCCTGTCCCGCTGTTCCATTCCACAGCATTTTAGGAGGCGCTCAAGAGTGTCCTGAACAAGCAGAGGAGAATGGTGACACTTACCCATTCCTAGTTTAAGAAATGAGTGAAATGGGGTCTGAGTTTTATCACAGGTGAGCTAGACATCCTCGAAATAAAGAGCCAGAGTACCAGGCACACCATCTAATAGCTAAAATAATCGTACTTGTATTCCTAACTAAAGTTTAGACTGCCACGGTACAGTTGGCTCTCCCAGGCTGCCGCCGTCCATGCTGTCTGGCCGCTATCTCGCAGCCTGACGCCACGCGCCATCTGCTGGCCTTGAGCTGCATAGCTCTAGAGTAACTTCAGAGGCCACAAGGGAACAAAGAGCCCTGGCCTCTTTTGAAGGAGCCCCAGCAGGCCCTCTCTCTGCTTCACGTGGGGGAGTGAGCAAGTCCAGACCACTACCTTCACAGGTATGAGGAAAATGAAGACGCTCCTATTTTGGCACGTATCTCAAAATTGTCGTCATTCGTTTAAAGTTCATAACCACAGAGACCTTCCTACTTATTTTCTCAGGTGTTTTGAAGTTTTGACATGGGACGAAAATAGCACTTCTAGAAACATAAATTAGACGAATTCAGAGGACTGTAATTTTGACACCAACCCTACTCTCAAAGCACATGGAATCTTCTGTAAGGAGTTGTGAATCTGAGATTCTATACCAGTGTAAGTGTTGCTAGACTGCATTCCACTCAACAATCCTCCCTGGCTTCCAGTCTTTGTTCCCAACGACTTATAAACTAACCAGCCAACCAATAAAAGATTCTCTCACAGGACACACACCCATATCTGATCTAATAATCTAGTAAAATGAGTGCCAGAAAGATAATACAAATACCCTTGTATGTTAAATAGAAACATGTTTAAACTAGTCTGGCCACTATGTGCATGTTGTGCACATAACAAAACGAAACGAAAACATAAAAACAAAAACGAAAACATAAAAACAATGTTTTCATCGCCTCTGTAGCCAAGCTACATGCAAAGGCTTGAAATTTCAAAAGCCAATCCCATCAGCTCGGGATGGAGAAAATTTGAGTCTTGCTCAGTCAAGTCACACATACACACTGGCTGCTGTGAAACTAAAATATCCAATGGATTCTTTCTCTTACATTTTGTACAGTGGGGTAAGAGATATTAATTCACTAACCAGTTAGCTTGGAACCTTCCTTGACAATTCTCTGCAAAGAGAGAGAGGTCTAGAAGACTTGCAGGGAGGGAGGAGGCAGTGGTACCTGATATTTTCCAATCTTCCTTAGGTCATTGATGGAAACTTTGGCCCACATCTTTGTTCCTTCCTCAACATATGGCCACCCCAAAAGCTAAGGCATAGATTTCAAATTCTTGAGTCAGTTTTTGTATTTAGTTTTCCAAACACAGAGAGAAACTGGCAGACAGGGGTAGAGAAGTATTGAGAACGAATTTGGATACCCTGAAAGCTGCGTTCTAGACCCAGTGTTGCCAGCAACAACCCAAGAGACCTTTCACAAGTTGATTTACCTTTCCATGTTTCAGTTTTCTTATTTCCTAATTCCTGCCTCTCACCACCCCCAGCCCCCTCCCCCTTTCCTGACTGAGAGGACAGGGAGCAGTAGAAGGTTCTGTGAAGGTCGCTCCTCAGTGTCCCAGAGTAGCAGACCTCAGGCTTCACTGCACAGTCAAGTCCCATGGTGCAGTTTTAAAATTTACATACCTGGCCCTTCCCTCCACTGAGTTCAGGTCTGCCCATAATTTGCTCCCTCCTTTCTCACTGTTTTCCTTTCTCCCTTCCTTGTTTTCTTTTCTGTCCCTTTCTGACTCTATTAGAACTTCCTTTTCCTGGTATCTAGCCAATCTCCTGATCCTGTTTTACTTTACTGTCCTAAGATGCTGTCTTCTCATGCCTATGTATACTTTCTTTAAAAAAAAAAAAAGTTTAAAAACTATTGTGTGTATGAGTGGCTGGTCTCACTGCAAAAATATTGGAATATATTGTAAAGCACATGATGATGATGATGATGAGCTATGGTTTACTGAGCACTCTTTTTGACAGGCAATGTTGAAAGCCACTTCATGTGTATTCATTCATATAACACCCTGCCAAACCCATGAGGTAGGAACTATTGTCATTTCCATCTTGCAGGTAAGGAAACTGAGGCACAGAGAAGTCAAGTAACATAAAAACGAAAGCTAAAAATTACCCATAATGCCATGCTGAGAATTCAACCCCCCCTAGCATCCTTATTACTGAATGAATGGTCTGCTTCTTCCTTCATGCATGCATTTATTCATTCAAAACCCACTTATGCCACAACTCTACATTGCCCTGGGGCTAGTTGTGGCAATCAAAAGGCCCTTTCCAATAACTGCATTTGAAATGTGGCCTTTTGTCACTGAAGGCAGAGGGAAGGAGATCTAAGCTAAAATCCACCAGTATTCTACATCCATACTCCCATATCCAGCAATTGGACAAAATTTCAAATAAGAACTCAAGATCTTGCCAAAAGCCAGATTTGCAAATGAGAGTACTAAAAATAACAATCAAAAGTGGGCACAACTCCTGCCCTGAGAGCAGTCATTTCAGTGATTGACATCTGTCCTAGAAGAACCTTGAGTGTATTTCACAGGTATCATTGTCTAATGAGCTGTCCAGTGATGGCAGCAACTATACCGCACACACACATACACACACATTGCATGTTTAATATCATGGGAAAAAATGCCTATGATGTATGAAAAGAGAAAAGAAGGCTACAAGACAGAAGGTGCAGTATGACACCAAACATTATAAAAAGGCCCAGGGTTGG
>NW_022436942.1:11356406-11557724 GCF_009761245.1 Sapajus apella
CTAAAGAAAGCTGATAGATTTTCTTTTTTAAAAAATTACCTGAATTTCTGCAAGGAAGATGCATTCTTCATTTGATTAGGAAAAAATAGTTAATCGTGTTATCTTGTAAAAGAAAGTTGCACAAATTGATTCGGAGCTAATGTCAACAAATTATATTCAGGTGAAATTCAGAGTTTATGATTATATTTTAAAAGGGAAGAAAACTAATATTTATTGGCTAAGCATTTTCTTTTCTTTCTTTGCGGGGGGTGTGGGGGGGACAGAGTTTCACTCTTGTCACCCAGGCTACAATGCAGTGGCATGATCTCAGCTTACTGCAACCTCTGCCTCCTGGGTTCAAGTATTCTTCTGCCTCAGCCTTTTCAGTAACTGGGATTACAGGCACCCACCACTATGTCCAGCTAATTTTTTGTCTTAAATATTTTTAGTAGAGATAGAGTTTCCCCATGTTGGCCAGGCTGGTCTCGAAATCCTGACTTCAAGTGATCTGACCACCCAGCCTCCCAAAGTTCTGGGAGTACAGGCGTGAGCCACCACACCCTGCCTGGCTTCGCATTTTCTCCTACATTGTTTCATGCAAGTTTTAGGGCAATCTTGTTCAATTGTTTTGGGGACCGTAAGTAATGTGCCCAAGGTCACTCAGCTGAAAAGGGTCAGAATGCCCAAATCCAGCCAACTCTCTAACTCAGACTCTGTTCTCTAGGCCAATGGTGTTTCACCATTTTAGTTTCTAATCTGAGCATAACATACTTTCATCTGTAACAGTGGCCTTTTTTTTTTTTTTTTTTTTTTTTTTTTTTGAGACAAAGTTTCGTTCTTGTTACCCAGGCTGGAGTGCAATGGCGCGATCTCGGCTCCTGGGTTCAGGCAATTCTCCTGCCTCAGCCTTCTGAGTAGCTGGGATTACAGGCACGTGCCACCATGCCCAGCTGATTTTTTTGTATTTTTAATAGAGACGGGGTTTCACCATGTTGACCAGGATGGTCTCGATCTCTTAACCTCGTGATCCACCCACCTTGGCCTCCCAAAGTGCTGGGATTACAGGCGTAAGCCACCGCGCCCGGCCCACAGTGGCTTTTTTAAGTAATGGTGGAGGCTAAGGGGTGGGGAGGGAGGCAGGAGGTGCATCTCAGGGTCAGCCGGAGGCCCTCAGGTGATCCAGATCTGCTCTTACTCCGCCCCTAGCCTCTCCAAGAGTGTAGTATTATCATCAGAATAATGATGGCCTGCAAATTTGACAACTTGATTTCCAGGGTACTGACAAGGCCCATCATACCAGCAAAATACCTCCCCAGAGATACCCTTTGGCTCAAGGTTCTTTATGCAAATATCTATGAACATAAAAATGCCTTAAACCACAACACTCCTGAATATAAATAATTTTGTCAGCTTATCTCCCAAGTAGAGAAAGAGAATGACTATTGAACATCCAGGGGAAGACAGCTACCACAAAAGGCAAGAAGGACATTGAAAAGCTACTAGAATCTACACGTCCTTCTTCATGGTCCTGCCAATGGCTGGCCTTGATTATAATATTTAGGTTTCGGTGTTTATATCCTGTCAAGGGAAAGTAGAATATCACATTCTATCAAGTCAAGTGAAAAGAACCACTGATTTACAACTCCAAGGGACTAACAGAGTGTTTGATTTAAAGGAGTGTGTCTATGTAACTGGAATAAACACACCACACTCCAGAAAGTCTGCAGATAGCTTCTCTCTGAGTAAATGGCAGAGAAGAACTAAGATTGTTTATATTCCTTCCCTTCCCTGAGGGTTATCAGGGCCTTTTTCGTCACCTTGGAGGGAAAACAAATGATCAAAAGATGGATGACCCCACGTCCCTTCCATATCTCCTCCTTGGTATGCCAAAAGCCTTTCCAGCAACGTAGGGCAAGCTAATTATTTTCTTCTAATCAATCAGCTATTTTAATGATGTGTGACACTCCAGATCTATCAGTACCATTAAGATAATGTCTGTTCTGTTAGACAGCAGCTAGTTTATAGACAACTCACTAGCCAACCTGGACCTTTAAACACTCTAAACTCAAGTTGATCTGAGTATATACTCCAAGGCCTCAAAGGAAAATCAGACCCGGAGGCAGCATCTGGGCGGCTGTGACTCAAGGAATTACTAAAGGCAGGACTGCTCCAAAGGCCTCCCTCAGAATCTGAAGTTCCCACTCGTTCCTTTGAATTTTTTCTTGGTCTTCAGGAAAAGTAGCTGTTAATTTTTTTATTTTTAATTTTTTTATTATTATAAATGTTTATGTATCCCGAAGCATAGGTAAGCATTGCCTTTCATTCCTCAGGACCTCAGAAACTGCTGTCTAAACAGCTGCTTTTCAGCAGTGTGCAAAGAGATAGGAAGATCTGGAGTGTTGCTGGGATGTCCAAGTCCTCTCCTCAGGGATAGAGATGAAACGAACAGGAGAACAGGAGGGTCCTTGGGAGGCAGGTCAAGAGAGACAATGTTAAAAAAAAGTTGGGAAGTCTGGCAGGAATGGGGACCTAAGTTAATTAGAATACATTCCGTTTTAATGCTTGTGTTGCCTTTGAAGGCTTGGAGCTTTCCTCTGAGACTCAGTGTAACTGGCAGGGAACAGTGCCTCATTTTCAAGGGCCTGTGTTCCCAACCATGGGCTAAACAGAAGTCCCATGGTGGCCACGGGGGAAGGAAGCGTGGTGGAAGGCTGTGTGCTGCTGCTCCTCCTCCTCCTCCTCAGTTTCTCTGCGCTTGAGCACCTCTAGCTGTCCCAGGCCATCAGCTGGCAAGCTCACAGGCCTTTGTCTCACTGGCTGACACTGGCCCTGACCAGATGTTTCGCCTGAAGCCTTCACATCCCTCTCCCATTAGGTAGTAATTGCATCAGGGCCATAGGGAGAGGGGCACTGGTCTGCTTGGCCACCTCTGGCAAGTAGCTTTTGTTCTGGACGATTTCAGCTTGAAAATCCGACTGAAGAATGCTTTCCTTTCAAAGGATGGGGAAACCCTATTTCTGCCTGGGCACAAGCTGCCTTCACTTCTGAGTGGAGCTGGTGGTGGAGAGCGAGCATCCTATTCTTCCTGTTCATAGACCATCTTTGTTCAGCAGGAGGAACCAAGGGCAGACATCACTGCCAAAGAGTGGCCAGCTTTCCCTGGGCCCTTCTCTATGACTTGTATAAAATCTATAGGCTCTCCATGCATGTGTATATCATGTGAATATCATGTTCTACACTAGGGCTGAAGTTGGAAAGAGGAATAAGATAAGCTTTTTGTCCTCAGAGGGCTCACAATGAAAGGGAAGGAGTATAGAAAGATACACACATAATGGCAACATGGTGTTGTAGATGCTAACAGAGGTCTGCGTGCTAGTGTGAAGACACAAAAGAGAGAATATAAGAGAAGGCTTCACAGAAGGAGAAAGAGTGGTGTTGGTTCTGGAAGCAGAATGAGTAGGAATTTGGAGATCAGCCAAGGGGAAAAGGCTGCCCAGATAGAAGCAACTGCCTGCAGAAAAGCAGGGAGGTGTGGGGGTTATGCTATTATACAATCACCTCTGCTCCCTGTAAGAAAAATTAAGGAGAAGGTCAAACTTGTATTTATTCCTTTAATAAATTTCTTTTCACATCATCTTAAGTTTCAAGCACAGGGGTGTGGTGAGTAAACATAGATCTGCCCTACCTGGATCTTGCAATTTACTCAAAGAAACAAACAAACAAACAAACAGGTGCATGCATTACAACCTGGGACAGGTGCTTTGAAATAGGCAGCCAGAGATCTGTAATAAGAAACAGGAAAGCAGAGGAGGGTTTGCCCCATTCAGGATGCTAGTGAGACCTCTTGGAGTTGAGGGGAAGAATTAGCCGTGGAAGAGCCTTCCAGTCTTAGAAACAGCCTATGCTATGGTTTTGGGGCAGAAAGAAGTGTGGAAAGTTTAGGAGGATGAAAAAGGCCAGTGTGGGTGGAGGTATAGGGAAAGAGGGTATATGTAGGAGATACCTTTGATGAGATGTTAGAGACCAGATCATGCAGGATCTTCTAGGTCAAGACAAAGGGTTTGGGGTTTCTTCCAAGTGCAAAGAGAAGACATGGAATAGTTTTAAACAGGAAAGAAACATAATCTGAATTCATCTAAAAAAAACCAAAAAAACCACCGGCTTTTGTATGTACAGTGCATTTGAGGAAATCTCTAGAAAAAATTAGATCAATGAGGAAGACTTTGCCTGTACCCCAGGTAAGAGCTGCTGGTGGCTCTGCCAATGGTAACAGCAGGGGAAACAGAAGAAGTGAAGGGGTTATGATATTAACTTATCATTCCAGTTCTGTTTCTGGTGTCACAATACATTCTCTTTTTTGGGTGTCATAATTTAAGCACCTCAGAGAATAACACATCACTCATCTTTATTCCTCTAAGTAGCAAATACTTCATAGGTGTCCTTGGTCTGGAAAGGAAGGAGGAGCCACAGACAGCTGAGGTACAGGCTCCAGCTCAATGTCCCCCCTCTTGGAGCTTCTGATCTTCTTTGCCTGTCTCGCTGTCCAGCCGTGTCTAGAGTGTACACCTTGGCATGATTTTAGAAAACAGCATGGAGAAAGAGAAGTTGAGGCCACTCTTTCTTCTCCAGTCACAAAGTATCCATTAAAAGCCATTCCCTCTATAGAGCAAGCCTTTTCTTGCTTCCTGGGGTCTCGTAGAGGATGCTCCTGGGACCAGCCTGCTCTAGGCATTTCTGCAGGTGGTCAGTGCTGGGCTGTTACGTTGTCTTGTCTCCATCGTTAGCCTTGAAGTCTTACAGATTATCCTTCAAGCACTGCTCCAAAAACCCAGGAGTGTAAACAGAAGGGGATCAAAAACACGTAGGGTGGTTTATAATTTATAGTCTAGTTCCTTCAAAAACTCTAGAGGGAAGCCTCAGTCATCCTCAGGTTCCTAACTCACTCCTAAGAAAGTTTCCACACAACCTCCCCTTTTGATAAATAGAAAGATTTAATTTATGTCATGTTCTCTTTGATCCAACTTCATTAATCTTTCATTACACTTTGTAATGAATGGAAGCCAATTCTCTCTCTCTCTCTCTCTCTCTCTCTCTTTCTCTCACTCTGTGTGTGTGTGTGTGTGTGTGTGTGTGTGTGTGTGATCTTCAGTATATAGAAAACAGTGCTTATAAAGCACTTTCCCATACATTTTCTCATTTAGTCCTTGCTACAACCCCATTTTACAGGTGAAAAAATGACTCTCAGAGAGGCAAAGTTATTTGGTTATGGGCATATAGCTTATAAATTCCAAGAAAGTAGAGGTTGTATCTGCACTGTTCTTCATTATATCTCGAGTCTGGCCCAGTGTCTAATACATAGTAGACATTTGATAAGTATTTGTTGAGATAATTAATAAATGAATTAATGATGCCTTGACACAACTGGGATTAAAATTCTAAATTCTAACCTCTCTATCCACCATGTATTGATTCCCACTGATAAAACAGTGGGTTTACCTACAGAAAACAGAACAAATGAATTACTCAACTCTGCCTTGTTTTTTAGAAACATATTTGTGTTATACACATCAAAGCCATGCCCTGTACGGGTAAACTCTACCAATTTAGCATTTTGTAGACTGAACGAGGGCAGGCAGAGAGGAATTTCCAGACTACGGGTTTCTCACTGTGTGCTGGCTCCATGTCCCTTGTGGTGCTACACATCCCTTCTCTCAACTCAAGCTCAAAAAATATGCATGTGTGCTCACACACAGTTTTCAACAGCATGTTATGAAGTGCACAGTCAGACTCCCTGCCCAAGTTCAAGATTGTCTTTGGAGGCTTTTTTGCCAAAATTTGTGTTTTAATGCATAGTAAGAGGCCAGTTTCAGTGGCTTATGCCTATAACCCCAATGCTTTGGGAGGTCAAGGTGGGAAGATTGTTTGAGCCCAGGAGTTTGAGACCAGCCTGGGCAACATAGTGAGACCCTGTCTCTACAAAAAATAAACAACATTAACTGGACATGGTGATGTCTTAGAGTGACACTTAGAGTCCCAGCTTCTTGGGAGGCTCAGGCAGGAGGATCACTTGAGCCCAGGAGTTCAAGGCTGCAGTGAACTGTGATCACACCATGGCTTTCCAGCCTTAGTGAAGAATGACACCTTGTCTCAAAAACAAAACAAAACAAAAAAAGGCATAGTAAAGGCCTCTGATAAACTATATGTCACCATAATGTTCACAGCCAGTGCTGGGTTTCCAAAAGGAAGAAAGAAAGGAAAGAGAGACGGGTTCACCAAAAGTGGTGCTCTTTATTGCATCAATAGGGGAACAGGCAGGCCACCTTTCTACTCAAGAAACCTCAGAGCAGCCTGCTGCTTAGTTGACTAGTTTTTCATTTATTTCTGTAGAATGAGAGAAGGTTGATTGTACATTAAATCCTTGCTGATCTGTGGCTAGGAGCTGAGTAGACTGACTTGCATCAAGTCTTGGTTATTCATGTAAATATGATCTACTTAATGATTGATTTATCCTCAGAGAATTTTGAGTCTTAGGCCATTTTTTTTTTCTTGTCCCTTTCCCCCACTAATATTCTTGGTAAATAAAAATAGAGTGGTTTTATAAACACTCTTTTAATAAACCCCAGAAATTGAGCCAAGACTAGCATCTACAATCCCACTTTCGGGAACAGGCCCCCTTTCCTCAGATCATTATTCCTTGTGAAAATACCACATTCAGTTAAACAGACTTGCTGGTGTGGTCAAATAAAATGGTAAAACACAAAATAAAAAACCTTTTGTATGTAGGAATGAATGAAGTAAAATAATTCTCCTGCCAGCTCAAATACATCTAAACATCTCTGGAGTTCCATGACCTTCAAAATAAAGATGAATTTGTGAAGATTAGCAGTGACAGCCATGGGAAGGAGAGAAGGATAGCAGAGCCCAGCCAAGCCTTTAATGAGGAAAAAAGAATTCAACCATTGAGAAGTCAGAGGCCCCAAATCCTGCGTATAGCAACTGAGTATAATATAAGCTTCCCATATCCGGCTTGTTACCACTGTGCCCTCACTTTAGAAAGGCCATATTTCTACAACAGAATGAAAATCTTATGCTATCCATATATAAAACATATTTTTTAAATTATGAAAGAAAATATATGATGCATATATAACAATAAAATACATTTAACAAAATTATGTATATTAAAATATGTGTTAACTATACCCATACACAGAACATATATATAACATAATAAAATAGATTTAACAAAATTATTAAAATATATGTTAACATACACCTACATATATAATATATTAACAAAAAAGTTTAATATGCAGGCAAGCTTGGAAACAAGATAATGACAGCAAACACATATTTAATGCTTGCTATGTGTCAGGCACCATTCTTAGTATTTCATCTGTATTAACTTATTTGATCCCCACACTTCCATGAGGAATTTTTATTATCACCATTTTATAGTTGAGAAAACTGAGGCAGCAACTTCCCCAAAGTTACACAGCTAGTAAGTGGTGGAGCTGTTTATTTTAATTCCAAGTTGTGAAAATCTAGACTATGCTTTTAATCATTACTCAAAGAGCTTAAAATGGAATTTAAAATTTCTTACAGACATGTTGGAACTGGAATACTCCTAGGGCTTAGGGCAGTATCAGCTATGCAGAATAGATGTTGAAAGCACATAACCTCTGTGTGTTGTAAAGCTAGATTCTAAATTCTGCCTAAATCCAGGTGCTGGGAAGTTCTGTCTTGATAAATAACTAGGAAAACTCTATCCACCAGGTCAGGTGTGTGGCACTGTGAAGAGAGGAAAGTCACTTATGAGAAACAGAAACCCCAAGACCACTCTGTCATGCTACCTATATAATACAAGAAGGAGAAGTTAACATTAAAAACTGGTCCACAAGCAAACTTTGGACCTCCCCAAAGAGATGCCCCCTATGAAAAATAGATTTCCCTGAAAGATGAGCTCAAAGCTCATAAGAAAACAAACTTCCATGAAAGACTGAGCAAATGCACAAGAATAGAAATAGTTGAGAAATCTGAGATTTTTAACAAGCATTTAAAAAATATTCAACAGAAAAAGAAAAATGTGCAAAAAATTCTTTGAAAAAAAGCAAATATAGATTCTAGTAATGAAAAATATAGTCACTAAATAAATTTCAGAGCCGGAATATATGAGTCAAAAACAGCAAAATGATCTCCTGACAGCTGCCTCTAATTTACTAATTTTCTTTTTTCAAAGAGATAAAGACATTAAGCATATAAAAGAGCAGATAAAAGATAAAAAGTTATGGAGGTAGAATGAACAACCCAACATGTGGGCAAGTGGTATTATTTGAAGACAATGGTAGAAATATTTTCAAACTTAAAGAAAATTATAAATTCTTAGGTTGAAAATGAAACATGGAATCCAAAAATGATAATTAAACACAAATCTATACCTAAACACATATCATTGAAACCACATTACATGAAAATAAATATAAATATTACCAGACAGAAAAGACAAATTACCTTTAAAGGAAAGATAATTAGATTATTAACAGATGACTTCTCATAAGCAACAATGGATTCCAGCAGACAATGGAATAATATCTTCTCTGTGCTTACGGGATACGATTATTATTTTAGCTTTTTATAATCTGTTAAAATTTCACTCTTAAATGATACAAGACTAAAGATATGCTCGGACTTCCAAAAACTAAAAATGTTTACTACTAAGGCCTTCATGGAAAGAAGTACCAAAGGATATACTTTAGTAGGAACAAAATTTAACCCAGAAAAAAAGAGTGAAGTGCAAGGAGCATTGATGAAAAAAAAGAAACGTGGAGAAATTTAGGTCAGCATTGTTGGTGGAAATGTAATGCCCTATCAGCAATAATACAGAGGAGGGAGAGTCACTTTGGTATTAAGGAGTCCTGAGGTACTTGTCTAATTCAGAGGAAAAAGAGACTGACAAACTTCACACTGAATATTATGTCATAAATGTAACAGGGTAAAATATGCTAATTGAATACAATAGGATTTCCTAGTCTGTTAACCAACCATTTCAGAATCCCTTGAAATGTTTTTTAGAAATACAGATTTTCAGCCCCCCTAGGTGGTTCTCATTAAGTGTATCTGGAGTAAGCCTCTGCTTCTGTATTTTTTACCCCACGCCCCACATGCACTAATTTTACTGAGAAGTCATAGTTGTGACACATTAGGTCAGTGGGCCATACCCTCTGGGTTCTTCCTCCTTGGGCCTCCGAGATGGAGACACAAGCTGTGAGCCAGAACACACTGCAGAAATAAATGTGTCATAAGGAGAAGCTCCCTGGGCAAGTGCCCTGAGTTTTTAACAGGGAAAGTCTCTTTATTCTCTCTGGCACATAATGTTTTTTCAGGTGATAGATTTGAGGAGGTAATTTAGTAGACCCCAGTAATCGGAAACAAATTATTTTGAAGTGACGATTTAAACTGGGTATTGGAAGGAATTAAATATTTAGGCATAATGAGTATAATTGAGTATCAGGAAGTGTTTTTTACAATGATGTAGTAACTGTTGGCATTCTGTAATAGCAGGAAGGTTTAAGTGTTTGAAGTGTTTGAACAGCCGCTGCTTGTGCGAAAGTGCTTTTAGAAAATATGTAAAAGTTATTAACTCCCCTTTTAGCCTGTGTGAGAAGCAAAAGTCAATGTCTGAACGTCCCATGAAAATACAGCTTGGATCCGACTAAAATTCTATGTCACTTAGCAGATCCTTGGGTAAAAGTCTCATGACCTATTTACAGAGAATTTAAATTGGTGGGCCCCAACTTCCCCAAACTCAGCAATAGATGCCCTACATAAGAAGAGGCATGCAAGGCCTATATGAAAATGCAAATCCTTCTCAGCAAACTGACAGAAGAGCAGAAGATCAAACACCGCATGTTCTCACTCATAGGCGGGTGTTGAACAATAAGAACACATGGACACAGGGAGGGGAGCACTACACACTGGGGTCAGTTGGGGGGAAATAGGGGAGGGACGGTGGGGGGTGGGAAGCTGGGGAGAGATAGCAAGGGGAGAAATGACAGATGTAGGTGATGGGGAGGAAGGCAGCAAATCACACTGCCACGTGTGTTCCTATGCAACAATTTTGCATGTTCTTCACATGTACCCCAAAACCTAAAATGCAATAAAATAAATAAATGGGAAAAAAAATAAAAAATAAAAAAAATAATAAAAAAAAAGAAAATGCAAATCCACCTCTGTTTTTATACTGGTATACTGAATTTGGGATATTTTTTAAAGTGTGTAGTGTGTTATATTAAAGCCCTCCCTCTGTATTTGAAGGTCTTGAAATATGGAGCAGCTGAAGTTTAGAAACCATGACCTTTGCCTATAGGGTTGAGCATACCAAGTGTTGGATTAGAGAAGAATGATCCCTCAGTTCTTCCCATTGTAACCAACCCTAAAAAGGGAAAATCCTGCCAATTCAACCACAATATGTTGCTATTTCTATGATGAGTGTATCTGCTCTATTAGACTCTGAATGCCTTAGGAGTGGGAGACTGTTCTCGTTAATCAGAGAAGCTCCAGGTCTAACCTAGTGCCTGGTGTATAGTGAATACCCAATAAATTTATGTTTTTGAGTGAGACTGAATAAATGAAGCCCCCAGGTCCATGTGCTTATCGTTATCTCAGAAAAAAAATACTTCCTCTCTTCTTTAATAACCCTCTGCCCTGTGTAGCTTGGACTAGTTCAGGACTTGGTTCATATAGATCTGTGCTTTCCAATATGGTGGCCACATTAAAATGTCAGTTCCTCGTAACACTAAACACATTTTAAGGGCTAATAGCCACATATAACTAATGGCTATTGTATCCAGTAGCATAGCTATGGAAAATTTCCATTATTGCAGAAAAGTTCCATTAGATAGGGCTAGTAAGATTCCTAACTGAGACCCCTGGAGCTCTTCACCCATCTCTGACTCTACCAGTTATTAATTGCACGACTGGGTGAATCACTTAACTTCATATCTGCAAGCTGTTCCCTTTCCCTGAAGCACTCTTCCCTCCTGTGGTATCCTAGTTAATTACTTCTCATCTTTTAAGTCTCAGCCCAGTCATCATATCCCCTGCTACATCAAGGCTTTTCATGGTATCTTGTGCAATTCCTTGTCAAGGTTGACATTTTATGTATTTTGATGTGACTACTTGATTAACATCTGTCTCTCAGACCAAATTGTTAGGTTTAGAAGGATAGGAGCATGTCTGGTTTTGCCCAGCATTGTATCTCCAGTGCCTGGCAGAGTAAGTGACATGTAGTGAGCACACAATATTTATTGTACAATGAATAAGCCACCAGTGTCTTTGCCACAGCCACTACAAGTGATTGGTGCTCTGCTGGAGTGATACTCAGCTGAGACACTCAGGTAAGGCCACACATAGTTCACAGCCATCATCCTTCCAATTGCTATCAATGTTCATTACGCTTCCTTTTTGCTTATGTTAAATATTTCCAACACCACTCCTGCTGGTTCACCATCACAGTTACGACTTTGAAAGGGCCAGGCACAGTGGCTGACACCTGTAATCAGAGCACTTTGGGAGGCTGAGACAGGTGGATCACCTGAGGTCCGGAGCTCAAGACCATCCTGGCCAACATGGTGAAACCCCATCTCGACTAAAAATACAAAAAAAACTAGCTGGGCGTGGTGGCAGACACCTATAATACTAGCTACTTGGGAGGCTGGAGCAGGAGAACTGTTTGAAACCCGGAGGTGAAAGCTGCAGTGAGCCAAGATCATGCCACTGCACTCCAGCCTGGATGACAGAGGAAGGCCTCATTTCAAAAAAAAGAAAGAAAAAGAAAGAAAATTAAAAAGCTGGGCACAGTGGCTCACGCCTAGAATCCCAACGCTTTGGGAGGCCAAGGTAGGTGGATAACAAGATCAGGAGATGGAGATCATCCTGGCGAACACGGTGAAACCCCATCTCTACTAAAATACAAAAAAAAAAAAAAAATTAGCTGGGCGTGGTGGCACATGCCTGTAGTTCCAGCTACTCAGTAGGCTGAGGCCGAAGAATTGCTTGAACTCGGGAGGCAGAGGTTTCAGTGAGCATGCCAGCCTGAGTGACAGAGCGAGACTCTGTTTCAAAAAAAAAAAAAAAAAAAAAAAAAAGTCTTTCAAAGTGAATAAATTGACTGTGCCAATTTTAAACATTCACAAAGTCAGAGATGAGCACAGCGTTCCATTTAGGCTTTGAAACAGGCACTATTAACTTTTATATATAGAAGTCACTCATCCAAACTCTTCATCATACCCTGGATGGTTTTCTGGAAACTCCCTACTTCCAAGGTTTAACATCCAGCCCACCTCTCAGGGTTATATATGGGAAGTTAGAAAACATATATGTCAATGCTCCAAAATTCTATTAATAGCCACATTTCTTACAAGTGCCCCAGAGGTTTGCAACTGTCTGAGCAATCCTGAATATCGTCCTAAGTCTCTTGTTTTAGTGGAAACTAGAGGAAGCCGGGGGTAGTTCCAGCTGAATGTCCCCTGAAGTGTTCAGGTCTGCGCATACCACAACCATTGAGTACAGGCAGACCAAAACAGCAACAGAAAGGGCCGCCCACTTGAGCTCCTGTGAGCCTTCACGTCTGAGTTCATGTGGCTCTCACTCAGAAACGGAAGTGGAAAACCAAATAAAGTCAACTCCATGGAGGTCCTGGGGACTTAACACTGAGCAGCCACACGAATACCAGAGTGATGCATCATGATTCATGTTATTACAATAAATGCCTAAGAAAGAAATAAGGATTTGGCACTTAGTTTAAAGCATTGGCAAGACAGCTCAAAGTTTTCTGCCTGTTGTAAAGTATAGCCCGGGACATTTTCTTTCGTTGAGCAATATGCATTAGCAATGTTATCTATGGTAGTAAAGGAGTTACTCATAAAGCTTTATTAAGTGATGTCAAGACTTCTTCCTCCCCATGTTCTTTTTTTCTCTGGGAGAGGTGATTCACTTTGGGAAAGAAGTGCAGAAAAGCTAAATGGGTACCCTCTCAATTTAATACTGTTCATATATGCAGAATAGACTCTGGAAAAGAGTCTATTAACAAAAAATTAAGTGACAGCTCTATTTGAAGCCCAACTTTTTCTTTTCAATTGTGGGTACATAGTAAGTGTATGTATTTATGGAGTACATGAGATATTTTGATGTAGGCATACAATGCAAAGAAACAAGTCAAGTCAAAGAGCATTCTTTACAGTAAACATTTAGGGAATAATGGGGTAAAAAACAAACTCTAGCTAGTTTTCTAGGTCTGCATGAGCATGGGAAAGGGTGTGTCGCCTCACCAGGAAAGGGTTTTTTTCACTTAGAGAAACAAAATAATTAAACTTGCACCTCCATTGTGGCTCAGCCAGCTGGCAATGGCCCAGCATACACTTCCCTGCTGGCCCACTTTATCAGGGACACATCATTGCCGGCAAATCAATTGTGTGATGACGTGTGTCATTCTTCAAGGCAGCTAAAATACATAAGGATGGTGTAGGCCATTTATTTTATACACAGAGTGTATAAATACCTACCCAGTGGATGACCGAGTGGTGTGGATTCTTGGTCTAGAATCAAAGACTTGAAAGGGACCTTCAGAAGAGTTCATCTTCTCTTCTCCCCTGATAATGTGAGATGTGCCTAGACAGCATCTCCCAGTTTTGCAGATCTACATTATCAATCAACATGAGTCAGAGGAGAGATCAAGGAGAAGAGGAACACATTTGGAGGTCAATGGTTGTCTGCTGCAAAGGAAGGCCATCCACCTTCTCGCCCCAGGGTTCCCCACTTCCTGACGGACTCACCTGCCTCTAGATTTTTGCATATAGGATTCTTTCTACTTAAGACCCTCTCCACCTCCAACTTATCAACATTCTTGTCTGTCAAATTCCTACTTTCCTTGTAGGCTATCCCTTCAGCCAGGAAGCCCCCCTGACTTAGCAAGATTATTCAGGTGTGGCTGCTCCTCTAGCTCCTCGCACTAGAGTGACCAACCGTCTCAGTTTGCTTGGGACAGAGGGACTTTCTAGAACGTGGGCTTCTAGTGTTAAAATCAAGATAGTTCTGGGCAAATCAGAACAGTCACCCCACCTCCTGTGCTCCCTGTGCTTACCTTTCTCAGACTTAGCATCTTCTATTGTCACTGCCAATTTATTTTTAGCACTGTAGACTGTCAGTTCCCTGAGGGCAGGGATGGTGCCATTCATTTCTGTAATCCTGCTAGCAAAGGTCTGGTGCATGAACAAGTAACCAAAAGCCACAACTGCCATAGCTCCTCAGTGCTAGATGAATGAATGAATGAATGAATGAATGTAAAATCCACATCCTTTTCCAAGAGGTCTCTCATTCCTGCTTCTTGCCTTTGCAGTCCTTCCTTAAATGCAGGCATGGCTCCTAAGATGTGCTGTGATACCTCTCCAGCCAGCACCCAGAGCACCTCATGTGTGCTTTCCAGAGGCTCCTACATACAAATAATACACTTTCCTTCCCTGCCCCCAGCCATCATTTACCCTTCGTTACTGGTATAAGACTAAGGCCTAGGAAACATTTTTGTTATTGCTCATTTCTTTGGCTACCATTAATTGAGAGTTTATGTGTCAAGGACTATACAAGGTCCTGTCATTCATTTTCAGATTTAATACACCATTTTCCAGATGCAGACTCTGTAGCTCAGAGAAGTTAAACAACTTGCTCAAGGTCCCAGTGTAATGGAACATATGGTTACAGGTGACCTGGGCTAGAACCCAAGCTGAAAACTTGACTCCAGCACTTATGCCTTTAGCCACTACTGTCTACCCTGAGATGCTTCCTGCAGCGTTGTGGTGAGTCAGTCTAAGAAAGACTTTTCTGTCCAGTCCACAGCACAGCAAATTGAGGCAAGGGAAACGCGGGGCCTGTTTCTTCATCCCTTGCCCATTACCCAGACTGAGCCTGGCCCTTTTTCGTTGAAAAGAAGCATGGTTCCAAACAGTGTGCCACTGAACTCCAGGGAAGCCTGATGCAGAAGTCTTTTGGGAGAGCTGAATAAACAGCTGATAAAACAGGAAGGCTCTCAACCCCTTTATCGGATGGTAACTGAGATGCTGCGATAGAGCGAGGCTAGTCCTCCTGTCCAAGGTTGCAAAGCCAGACAGTGGCACCGACAGGCCTGCAGTCCTAATCCCCTGACTTCCTGCTCATGTTTTCTCCCCACTTTCTACCCCCATTCTACGACTATAAAAAACACACAAGGCTCTCTTTACCACATTCCTCAGGTTTTAAAGCACTGCTCCCGCTGTCCTGCCTCCCCACTCCTAATACTCTTTTCTTTCTTTTTAACATTTGAGGAAGAAAATGTTATGGTTAACTGCATTTGAATTCCACAATGTCACTGTAACATGTAATAAATACCTTTTATTATTTATTACCAAAATGCTTAGGGGCTGTGGAAGACTAAAGGCTATTCTGTTCCTTCTGATGCAGCTCTAACAAGTTTATTCTAGTTACTTGGGGGAGGGGGGCACAGCGGGCTTGGTAATTTAATCTTCTCAATGCCACAGGCCATGTCTCTGTGATTCTGCTAGAATTGCATGTGACTGGAAGATTTGTTTTAGCTCAATCTTTGCAGCCCCGAGGATAGCAGGTTCTCAGAAACACCTATCCAGCCCAGCAGCACCACCTAAATGAGCAAAGGGGGAAACTAGGCCCAGGGTCTGAGTTGTCCCAGAATCTACAGTAATCAGACAATTCTGTCTCATGATAAGGGCTGCAGAAAGCACTGTACATTCAAGGTTAGTTAGCTAGGTAAACTAACTTTGGGGATATTTTTGGTCCTTTTAAAAACTGTGGCTAAAACAACCCAGAGACTGTGATCCCTCCACACTCCACCCCCATAGCCTTTCATACCTGCAACACAGGAATTTTGCATGCACTAAAAAGGCATCTTCCAAGAGGACCTATGAACTTAAAACAAATGCTGTTTAATTTGCCATTCATTAGGGTGTATCTGGATTGATTTATTGTGCCCTTCTGACCCGCCCCCCCAACTTTGGAACAGCATTCCTTCACGATTACACAGGGAAAGGACTCAGGCAGGACTTCCAAGGAAAAGCATAGAAGGCCACAGTGATATTTCAGATTGCTGTATATCAGGTAGCCCGAAGGAAATGCTTCACCCAATTCAACGTAGAATGCACATGAGCCAAGAAAGAGTTGGTAAATTTTTTGACCCAGGTTTCCCGAGCCTTTCCTGAGGGATGTGGCCAGCACACACCACTATTATCCAGATTATGAGCTTTTGAGTACTTCCACATTCAGGATATTCTGAGAATGTCTAACCACACACAATTGATCACAGAAATTGCAATCCCTTTTGATCCTGAGAAAGGAGGAAGTGAGCTCTTCCTGGTAACTACCCAGCAGCAGCAGAGAGAGAAGGAGGGAGAGAGGGAGGGAGTGAGGGAGGGAGGGAAAGAAAGAGGAAGGGGGGAGAAATGCACCAGGGAGAAAATAAATTTCTACTGGCAGCTCAATAGGCCAGTGGTAATCAGAAAATGAGAAAAACCTTGTAAAGCGCTCAGAAGAGTGAGGCTACAACAATTGCCCTTTAGAAATGAGATCAACAGCCTCTCTTGTGGGTCGCACAAGTATAATTACAGCAATTAAGAGAAAAGACTACAGTCTTTTTTTTTTTTCCTCTTAATGTGTAAACAACCAATTCCGGCACTTATAAGCCAAAAAGAATTGGTACATGGCTTAATTCTATCTACTACTGTGACTCTCCTTGCTTTAATTGGCTTCCAGGAAAATTTCATGAGCCTCTGTGGTTGTGGTTTAGTTAAATACACACATTTACCTGGAGGTGGGCTGGGGGAGGAGAGTAGAGCGCTTTCACTGACTGTCTAACTCCCCGCAGACCAGTTAGCCCCCAGGCTGCCCAACCAAAGTCCGTGAGGCTGGGAGGAGAGGGATTCTGGCTGAGGGTGGCCTGTGCTCCTATACTTCCTGTGATGCCTTGAATACTGTGTACCCCTTGGAGCAGCCATAATTTCATGTGACCTCTACTTCCTGCATTCCTCTCTCAGCCTCCCTTCCTTCTACCCCCAAACCGCATGTGTTGGGGTGTCTAGCAAGCGTCCAACTCTTGTTTTGTTTTCCCACTGAAGCCCAATGGCCATAGAAGAAATAAAGAGGAGTCTGAGGTGGTGGATAAGCTGGAAAGTTGCTCATTTTCTGTGGGTTATGGGCTACTAGGAAGCCCCTCTCAGCACCAGCCTCCCCACCCAGTGGCTGACATTCTGCTATTTGTGAGTGGCTGGCTTTCCTAAGGATTGCTTAGAATTTATTGGTGCAGTTAAATAAATGAATCCCCGGCGATCCACCATGGAACTCAGCTACATGAAACTGCTGCTGTGAAAAGAGGCTTGATTGCAAATCAAGGCCTGCAAATTCTCTGGAGGATGACTTCTGACTTCTCCCTGAAGAATTTGGTGGATGCTTCATAGTCTAGCTGTAACTCAGATCATCCTAAACATAGCCTCTGCACATAGTGACAATCCATCCAGCTATTTTCTCATGATGCAATAATGGACCAGAAGACAGAATTTAATCTTATTGATAAAAATTTATTTCCTTGGTTTAAGAAATGCCTTACATTGCACTTTTGAAATGCAAATGCTTTTGCTTTCCTATTTTGGTGCCCACGTAAAATAAGAGGAATTTTCTCAAGATGAGGCTGATAGGGGAAATGTCCCTGGCTAGGCTGGGAGACCTGAGCCCTCCTGCCAGCTCTGGGGCTATTTGGTTAGAGAACCAAGAAGCTGCCTGTTTGGGCTTTCTCACCACCTTGTACTCCTAGGGCAGCGCTCTCTTGCTTATCCAGGCTGTCTTCCTTAATGGATTTTAACAGGAAGCTCTCACTACTCCCCCATACTCTCACAAAGCTCACCTAATGGTCCTTTTGATGATACAAGAGAGGTTATAGCTGGTCAGGAACAGCCGGTATGTGCTGCGAACAGAGTGATCCCTGGCCAGCTCTCTGGTTTGAGTTGAGGGCCAAGTCAGTATGGCCCACCAGAAGGTTCAGCAGGGAGGGGGTTTGGGGAAGCCTTTGTCTCCACGCTGGGCCATTTATCAGTGCTACTGAAATCTGGGCTAGCCCAGGGTAAGGGGCTGAGCTTGCAGTTCAGAGGAAAGAGAAACCAGAGGCCCAGTAGGAACTGGGAGTCACCCAGTGCAAGAGAATTATGGTGCTTTTCCTTCCATACCGTCCGTGAATGCTTAGGTGGCACTGTAGCCCACCAGCTCATTCTGGCCCCCTTCTCAGTTGTCACCAATCTTCAAAGATGACTCAATATGGTAGGGATGTGGAGTAGTTGAAGGGTCTGAGCTCCACATACTTCCAGCTGCCTCATCCTAAGCTCCTACCCTATTCCATCTATCTTTTCTGGCTGACCTCACCCTCAATCACTTCTGCGATTCAGGCCCTTTTAGCTTCATAATTTTTGCTCTGCATCATTAGATTGAGAAGTCTTAACATCTTTGGTTATTCAGTGTCCTTTTTCCATACAACCTTCCTAGGTCTATGACCTTGGAAAGGTCCTTAGCCTTTCTCCGAATTTGTAAATGATGCTAATTACATGGCCTCCTTTGCTGGGTTGCTGTGGAGTTAAACTAAGAATATGAAATGGAATTATTCATGTATATATTTTTTAAATTTTATTTATTTTTTGAGACAAATTCTCACCCTGTCACCCAGGCTGGAATGCAGTGGTGTGATCTCGGCTCACTGCAACCTCCTCCTCTCCGCTTCAAGTGATTCTCCTGCCTCAGCCTCCTGAGTAGCTGAGATTACAGCCACATGTCATCATAGCTAGCTAATTTTTGTGTTTTGGGGAGAGATGGGGTTTTGCCATATTGGCCAGACTGGTCTCGAACTCCTGACCTCAAGTGATCTGCCCACCTCAGCTCCCCAAAGTGCTGAGATTACAGCTGTGAGCCACTGCACCCAGCCTAATATATATATATATCTTTAATAGCTACTCAATACCTAGTCGCTATTAGAATTATTAGAATTAATATTAACAAACACTGTACTATGTATTTTTGTTTGTTTGTTTCCTCTGAAAATAACGCATTTGTGTAAAGGTGCCAAAGATGTACCCAAGGGCCATCGATTTCTTTAAAAATTATTTAGTGGCAGGGCCTAGTGGCTCAAACCTGTAATCCCATCACTTTGGGAGGCTGAGGCGGGTGGATCACGAAGTCAGGAGATCGAGACTGTCCTGGCCAACATAGTGAAACCCCATCTCTACTAAAATACAGAAAATTAGCCAGGCATGATGACATGAGCCTTTAGTCCCAGCTACATGGGAGGCTGAGGCAGGGGAATCTCTTGAACTCGGTAAGTGGAGGCTGCAGTGAGCTGAGACTGCACCACTGCACTCCAGCCTGGTGACAGAGCTAGACTCCGTCTAAAAAAAGAAAACAAACAAAAAGTTATTTAGTAAATCTGCCGTGATTTATGTCAGGTATTACCTCTAGGAATTACAATCTAAGCCATTCATTTAAGTTTTTAGCTGACTGATGGTAGTCACTTAGCACAAAGTGCAACAAAGAAGATTCCAGGAATGAGTCACAAGAGACTGCTCATGTAGACAGTGACAGAGCTAGCAGAGGGGAACACATTTCTGACAATGGTTCCACCAAGTAGTATGAAGAAAAAGAGGTTGAAATAACAGAAGAAAAGTGGCAGAAAACAACTTAGAAAAATGTGTGAAGAGTGGCTTTAGAGGGGACTGGGATCTTGGAAACCATATGCATAACTATCCTGCAGGACTGGCCCTCAGGGCCACTGGAGAGGAATGGAAAAGTTGGAAGGAAGGACTCTGTCTTCAGAACTTGCTCGGAGATCTGGTGTGGAGTTTGGTGACCCCTGGAGCACAGGATAAGTTTATGGCTTCAAGTCAACCTGCCCTTCGTCGGGTGGAGGAATACTTAATACAAAGTGGCAGGACAAAGCTATTTAGTGTCAGTTTTTGCCAGATCATTCCATTTTGAAGCTTAGATTCAAGTTAGGGCCACAAAGAAAGACTAGCTTTCCGGTGAATGTGGCACAGTGAGGGAGTGGGAGCTTCGGGGGCCATTTTTAGTTCCACCACCGATTTACCATGGGACAGTGAACTTCTCAGGGAGCCTATTAATAATGACAAAGCTAGAGAGAAAAATCTTTAGCACCCATTAAAAGCATAACCATTCCAAATGGTTTATGACCATTTTTCTGGGAAAATAATGTACAATTGAAATAACATGAGAATCAATGGGAAAATGCGTAAGTACACAAGAGTCCCCCCCTCATCTCCAACACCCTATAATGTCATATCACATCACAGAGAAGAAAATAGAAAGAAAAATGTGTCTCTGGAGAGTTTACAAATCTCAAGCCTATTTGTCCCAGGAACGAAAATGTTTACATTGTATATCCAAAGTGCCATATTAGGAAATTGCTTTTCTGCAAGATTTTTCTCAAATGGATAATGGGCAAATGGATGCAAAATGATTAAGAAAAACAAATCATTTCTGTGGTTCTTTTCAAAGCTTTTTTACAACTCTCAGTTCCCATATCCTTAATGTGCAGGCAAGGGTGGTGTGTCTGAATAATGCTTGCTCTTTATGGGAAAACGAAGGCAGGAATGGTCCTGGGACTCTAGCGACATCTGTGGAAGGTCTTACTTAATATCATAGGTTCCAGCCCCCTGAGGAAAAATCAACCCATCCAGCAGGGAGACATGCAGGAAGAAAGAGGTCTTTCGATGCTGCCCTTGGCAGAGAATTGGCCAAGGTCCTGGGTCCCTGCTCAGTGAGAAGCTCTACTCAGCACACAGACCTTTCCAGTGAATATCCCAACGACCAGCAGTGTAAATGATGGGATGCTTTCTTGGGTTTGAATTTCGCCTCTACCACACATTAGCTGCATTGCCTCTGGGGTGCGTTACTAAACCTCAGTTTCCTCAAATGTAAAATGGAGATAATGGGCCAGACACAGTGGCTCATGCCTGTAATCCCAGCACTTTTGGAGGCCAAGGAGGGGGTATTATGTGAGCTCAGGAGTTCGAGACCAGCCTGGGCAACATGGCAACTCATCTCTACTAAAAACACAAAAGTTAGCCGGGTGTCATGGTGCATGCCCATCATCCCAACTACTGGGGTGGCTGAGGTGGAAGAATCACTTGATTCCTGGAAGTGGAGGCTGCAGTGAGCCAAGGTCGTATCACTGCATTCCAGCCTTGGTGAGAGTAAGACACTGTCTCAAAAATGGATATAATGGTGCCTACCATTAATATAGTTAATAAGTATGAAGCACTTGTGACTAGCACTTATAACAATGACTTGCCCATAATAACGGTTCCATAAATGTTAGCTTTTGTTGCTATTTTTATTAGCTTGGGTTGCCATAACAAAATATCATAGACTGGGCAGCTTAAACAACAGAGATTTATTTTCTTACAGTTCTGGAGGTTAGAAGTCCCAGATCAAGGTACGGACAAATTTAGTTCTTGGTGAGGGCTTTCTGGCTGGCAGGCAGACATCTTCTCAGCTATGTTACTTGGTGTGTTTGTGCCCAGAGAGAGTGATCTCTCTGGTGTCTCTTCTTATAAGGACACTGATTATATCGGACCAGGGACCCACCCTTATGACCTCATGTAATCATAATTATTTCCTTAAAGTTCCCATCTCTAAGTACAGCCACATTTGAGATTAAACCTTATTCCAGTATATGAATTTTGGAAGGACACAACAATTAGTCCATAACACTGATATTATTTTTACTACTAAGATTAGTATTATTCTTATAAAAGTATGCTTGTCTTGTCTTCAGAGATGTCCCAAAGTTTATGTTTAAAAATCTTGGGTTGTGTGAGCTCAATGCAAAACTGTGTATAGTAGGTAAAGAGGGTCTCTGCATTCCCTGCCTTGGGCCAAGTTCAGTTAACCATCAGAGACCCTTGACCAGATTTGACCAGACTGTCAAATATCTGTAAGCCTCTAATGGCCAAGGATGTTCCCTCCTGCCTGCCTACAAAGCCAGCAACTACTACCACACACAAATATACATGTGCACTTAACAATCCAGCCTCTGAGAACTTTGGTTCATTCCTACTCCTGATCTTACTGACTATGGGATACAAGGAATTAGGAAACTGGTCTTTATGGCACAACCCACATTACCATGGCTAAAGCCTTCTGCACGTACAAACATCTCCTACCTTTCGGACCTCAGCAAGACAGAGAGGAAAGACTGATCTACCTCATGACTCTCAGGCTCCATGCTGTATATTTATGGCTGCTTTCTCTGGGCTTACCAATTTCTCCCCTGTTAATAGAGAATACATCTGGAAGGTCAGGGTCAAACTCCTTAGCATCCAAAGGTCCTTTACAGTCAAGTCTCTGCTTAACTCTTCCTGTTCATTCTCCACTAGTCCTCCCTTCAGACATGCCTTGCTCCTCTACACTCACAACAATTTGCATGCCGTACTTCTTATATCCAGAAGGCTCTTCCCACACTCCTCTTCCTGGCAAGTTCTACTCAAAAGCCATATCTCTGGTGTACTCTCCTATACTTCCTTTGGTAGAGTTAGACGTGTGCTTTGCTCCCATAACACTTACTATTAACCTCTGTGACCATCTTCCCAATCAGATCACTTCTTTATGCTGCCTTCAAATACCTACCATATAAACTATGAATGTAATAGATGCTTGCTAGGGATGAATTCTTTTAAATTGATTTTAAATTCTGGAGAAGCTCCTGGCTTTTGTGAATGGTGCCCACTGGAGGTGTATGGTGCCCAGCCTGTGTGGCCATTTGCAGTAGTTCATGGGGTGAAGCTTTCCTGATACGTGCAGTGATATAGGCAGTACCCCTGCTTTCGGTAAGCTAGATCTCTGCAGACAACATGCAACCCTTTCATAATGACATTTTAACTCTCACTTTTAAGTGGCATGACATTATAATGACCATAGGCTTAATTCAGCCAAATTAGGTTTATTTTCTTTCTCTGTTAAGTATTTCATTTTAAAAGTCGTCTACTTACACATTGACTGATTCCAATGCCAAGTAACTTTGTTCCCCTATACACTTTACGTTTTGTGAGGAGAGGGAGAATGTTTTCTTTATAAATGAGTGTGTACGTTGATTATTCATTCATGTGCTAGTGAGTCCCAAATAAGTTAGGTTTGATCAGATGAATCTATTGCTACTTTGAGTTCGTTCATTCATTCATTTAGAAAATCCAAATACATCTGTGCTGGCGACTGGGCCAGAGATGAAGACATCTTTTCCCTGCCCTGAAGATGTTCACTGCTGATGGTTTTCCTTCTGGCTGCCTGGCCCCTCCATTTCTTCAGGGGAGGTGGCCCATCAGTTCCCAGATCTTAGAGGGAACCTATTTCAGCATTAGCAAAGGGAGATACCTCATCAGAAGGAACTCTCATGAGCATGGTATTTTTATCTTACGCCGAGCTGATTCCGTTTACAGAAGCAGCACAGAGCTGGGGTCAAAAGCACAGTGTTTTCTGATGAAAAAGAGAACATAAGAGGTAGTTGTATGGAGGAACAGAAATGTTAGGGACAGTCAAGCTATAATTGTGCACAGCCTCTGGTCCCCTTCAGGGAGACCAGATGTCTTTCTTCAAGCTGAAAGCTCCTAGTACAATGCAGACCATGGTGCCTTTACGGAGAAACACTGATAAAATCACCTAACGCAAGGTGCCCAGCCAGCATTCCAGTCACTCTTGCTATCTAGCAAATCAACCCAAAACTTGGTGGTGTAGAAGTTGTTACACTCTCTCTCTAGGTTCTAGGCTCAGCTAGATGGCTCTCACACAGGCTTTCTCATGTGGTTGCAGTTCAATGGCTGCTAGGGCTGGAGTCATCTCAAAACCTTTTCTACTCATAAGTCTGAGGTTGATGCTGGCTGTTGGCTGGGACCCCAACTGGAGGTGTCAGCTGAACATCTACACATGGCCTCTCCATGTGGCCAGGGTTTCCTCATGTTTGGTGGCTGGGTTCCAAGAAGAAGCATCCCATGAGGACCAGGTGGAAGGATCACCTTTTATGACTCAACCTCAAAGTTCACATAGAGTCGCCTCTACCATGTGCTATTAGTCAGCCAGATTCAAGGGGAGGGTACATAGACCTCCTTTGTGGGAGCAATCAACGAATTTATAGACATTTCAAAACCACCAAAGTTAAGCTGAGGAAATCACTAAGATATCATGGGATGACTATAACCAAATGAGGAACTTTTTTTTAATTGGTAAAATAAAAGCAAAACACACTCTTGGAACAGAGGTTGTAGATTTTAATGAGTTACATCTGTTGCCCTAAATTGTAGAAGGCCGGGACAATGGGATGACTACTGGCCTGGAAAGTAGATTATTTTCATTCCACTGCCACTGTTTGCATTTACTATCATTAGTTGAACTTGGGCAAGTTACTTAACAGCTACAAATCTCAATTTCTTTATCTCTATGATAAAGATAATAATACTGTCTATCTTTTGTGGGTCATGGATATTTACAAGAAAGCAGTAAGATAAAGAATCCAGGCCAGGTGCGGTGGCTCATGACTATAATCCCAACACTTTGGGAGGCTTAGGCGGGTGGATCACAAGGTCAGGAGTTCAAGACCAGCCTGCCAAGACAGTGAAACCCCGTATCTACTAAAAATACAAAAATTAGCCAGGTGTAGTGGCAGGCACCTATAATCCCAGCTACTTGGAAGGCTGAGGCAGAGAATCACTTGAACCCATCAGGTGGAAATTGCAGTGAGCCAAGATTGCGCCACTGGACTCCAGCCTGGGCTATAGGGAAAGACTCCATCTTAAAAAAAAAAAAAAAGAATCTGAAAGAACCTTCAAAACAATGATGTTTAATTAATATAAAGAATCTAAAATGTTTTAGGAATTTTATTCTTATCCTTCCTAGGCTTTGGTCTTCAAAAAAAAGTCTGTGATAATGATGTGTTGGAACAGATTCATTTCTCAAGCTTGGTGATCTAAGGACACATTTCAAGGGAAGAATAATTCTCATAGACTCCTGGCCCTGAAGTCTCCATGGATCCTAGTTTGACAAACAGTGACTTAAGAAACTAAAGTCTTATGCCATGAAATGTCTCTCAATTGTAAAACATTAGTGCAAACAAGAGGATCTTTTTTTCCCTTTATAACCAGTAAAATACGTTTTAGATTATAATCAAAATGAAAACCACAAAATTAAAAGACAATTACTCTAGAGCTCTGTGACCCTGGAGAATATGTCTGTGAACCTGGACCAGATGATATTTCAGATGCTGTCCATTTTGCTGCATAAGTCTGTGGTTTTGTAGGGTGATTCACAGAGCTGGCTATTCTACTGAGACATAAGTTCCTGGAGAGAAAGGATGTGTCCCAGAACTCTTTGAATCTTTCAAGGTATTTTGCATATAAGATGTACTCAGTAATTTTTGATTGAAAGGAAATATAAATGGAGAATGACAGTGAAAATAATAAATAGGATAATATATGGACATTTAAATTCCATATCTCTCCCAAGCTAATGTTTTAATATTGGCCCCACCCCCAATCCAGCTCTTCAGTGGAGAATGCCAGCAGCCTTGCTTTGAATTGGCTGTTTCAGGATCTATTAGGTTGGTGCAACCCATTAATGGCAAAAACCACAATTACTTTTGCACCAACCTAGTAATTTGCTCAGTGATAGTGTGTTGCATCCAATCCAGCTGACAATAGTAGAAAGTGCTTTAAACAAAACTGATTGGAGGGAGAATTCAGAACACAAAATCTTGCTCTTGGCCATCGGGTCCTGCACAATCTAGGCTCTCCCTGCCTCTTGAGCCCCACCTTAACCCATTTTGCCTCAACCCTGCTGTTCTCTCTGTCCAGAACCCAGTTCCCCCCAGCTCTTTGCTTGCATATTTCCTATCTATCCACGAGGCCTCTGTTTCAATGTCTCTTCCTTGCCTCCTGAGCTCCTCAGTGTAAGTGAGGTCCCCTATTGTATGTAATCCTCTTAGAACTCTATATCTTTCAAGCACTTATTTCTATTAGTTTTGGGGTTTGTTCAATTTCTGTCTTCCCCACTAGACTGTAATCTTCATGAGGACAGGAATGAAATCTATTTTGCTTATGATTGTCTTCCTAACAGGCACTAGTATAGTATCTGGCACAAAATAAGCATCTAAATGAATACTTGGTGAATGCATACATGAAGCAAGGAAAGAGGAAATTTTTAAATCATTGCATGTTTGTGCAGCGCTGTGTTAGCCATAAGAAACTGGTAAGTTTCTCGGTCTTTTGAAGGGAAAAAAAACTAAAACTAAGATTTCTCTTTTAAAACTAGCAGTCCAGCCTCTGTTGCCTGTCAAACAAGGCTCTGTAGGCCAGATTGATTCAAACCAGATCTACGTCCAGGCCCTGTTTCACACCGTTTCCAATAGGATATGAATCAGACAAGATACCATCAACCAAGCATTCAGTCAGGAAACAGGACCCTGGTCAGCCTTTCGGGGTGACCTGCCTTCCACGGTCAGGATCCAGCCCTAGTGACAGCATCTATTATAATGCTGAGGAATGGGAACACACTGAAACCTCACAAAATGTGCTTTGGAGCCAGGCGGCCCGCAGCCACGGGAAGTGTGCTAAGTGTGGAAATTCCTTCAATCTTTTCAGGCAACTCAAAGCCATAAGCTAAGGAGGGACTTCAAAACTCCAAAGAGAAATTCCACTTTCCTTTTCCTCAGCTCCGGTCTTTCCATTCCAAACACGAGTCCTGCTGGTTTGAGCCACTTCATGAATGTGGGATTGTTAGGGTCGTTCCAGAGACTTGCCACTATTTTTCTTAGGTTTAAAAAAAAAATTGGCATACACGTTCTCTTTCATTTGCCCTGAAGAAATCAATATCCCAGTCTGGGGTTACCAGCTGTGGTTCACATATACCCTGAGGCACAGCTGCTTTATTTTATAGCTGCCGACATTCTTCTGTAGAGCCCCCAACCCTCTCTCTGGTCCAAGCTCAAAGATGGGCTTATTATGTAGCCAGTGCTTTGACGAGGTCCTTCGTTATGAGCAGTTACAAGGACTTACCGTAAGAACCCAATTCCCACCTCCCACCTCCACTCACTTTTCCCTGTCTGTCCTGAAGCCATTCTAAAGAGACAAAATTCTATCTATTTTGCTTTAAAAATTCAAGAAAATTAAATTGTATTTTGCTACTGGTTCCACCAGGTGCTAACCACAGGTTCAGAGAGAAGCTATTTTCCCTCAAAGCCCCAATTTCTTTAGCATAAAATGGAAATAGTCATTGTATGTGCTTCATAGAGCTGTCAGAAGATAAAAAGCCATGCTGTAAGAAAAGCACTCAGCACAAGAATAAAGACAGTCACCGATTCTTTTTTTATCTTTTTCATTGAGTGGTAAAGTCTAATTCCCCTCCCTTTGAATATGGACTCATCTTGGTGACTTGCCTGATATCTAGATGTGATGGAACTGATATTCTGAGACAGCCAAGGTTAAGTCATAAGAAACCTTCCAGCTTCTGCTCTGTCGATTAGAGCCCTCATTCTGAGGAAGCCAGCTGCCACATGAGAAGTCCAGCTACCCAGAGACCTCTGTGCTGGAGAAGCTGCAGCTAGCCACATGGACAGGCAGTGTGGAGAAAGAACGGAACCTGGCTTTTCCAGCTGTTTCAGCCTAGCACCAGACATATGAAAAAAGAACACTCATTTCAGTTATAGAAGATATACCTTGGAGAAGAACCAAGGCCCCAGGCACATGGCCCTCAGGAAGCCATCCCAGCCATCTCCAGTCATTCAAGCCACCCAGCTGAGGCTCCAGTCAATGTGGGGCAGAGACAAGCGCTGTGGAGCTGTTCCTGGGGTACTCTGCCCAAATTCCTTACCTGCTTAGTGTAGTTTCATGTCACTAAGTTTCGGAGTGCTTCGTTATATAACAATGGAGAGCTAGAACACACAGTAAACCCCCAACAAGTGGTGATTATTACTTAATAAAAATATTATTGTCAGCATTTGCAAAAGATGTCACGAATGCTCCATTAAATTCCCAGCTTTGCTACCTGAAAGCTATAAGCTTGTTGAGGACATGTGAGGTCAGGAGGATTATAAAGCCACAGAAGCTCTCAGGGTTCTGCACTGGACTTGGCACTTCATAGATGCTCAATAAAAATACCATTCTTTCACAAATGGTTAAGTATCATTGATCATGAATTTAAAATGTCATTATTTCACGAATGAGTGGTAGACATCATACATCTTAATATGGTTTGTATCTGTGTCATCACCCAACTCTCATATTGAAATGTAATCCCCAATGCTGGAGGTGAAATGTAATCCCCAATGCTGGTGGGCGGTGATTGGATCATGAGGGTGGTTTCTCATGGTTTAACACCATCCCCCATTGGTGTTGTCATCGTGATAGTGAGGTCTCGTGAGATCTGGTTATTTAAAAGTGTGTGGCGCCTCGCCAGTCTCTCTTTTGCTCCTGCTCTGGCCATGTGAAGTGCTGGCTCCCCCTTTCACTTCTGCCATAATTGTAAATTTACTGAGGCCTTCCCAGAAGCCAATCAGATATCAGCATCATGCTCCCCATACAGCCTGCAGAACCATGAGCCCATGAAACATCTTTTCTTTATAAATTATCCAGTCTCAGGTATTTCTTTATAGCAGTGGGAGAACAGACTGATACACATCTTTGTGGAATATCAATTTTACTTCGAGATTATTTGTTCTATCTAATAGATTGTATAATGTAACAGACCATTTTATGTTTTATTATAAAAGTCTTTAAGATAATACATGAGACTATCAAAAATTACCTGGCAGACTGGCCATTCAGGTTCTGAAGTCACTCCATATGGTTATGAATTCCCTCTCCCCTGCCATTGGGACCAGCTATGTAACGTACTCATTTAATGAGTACTTGAGTGCTTACTCTGTGCCAGGCACTACTGTGGATGCTGGAGATAGAGTAGTAAGCAAACGAAAAGTACCTATCTCAGAGCTAGCATTCTAGATAGGGGAGGCAGTGAACAACAGCAATAAAAAATCAGGTAAGTGTGTGATTTTGAGTGCTCTGAGAAACATAGAGCAAGGGGTGAAGGATAAAAGGTGCTAAGAAGGGGTAAGGATTTCCTGTTGTTGAAGGATGGAGAGCGAAACCCTCCTAGATAAGATGACATTTGCACAGAGACTAAGGAGACCTGGGAGTGAGTCATGTAGCTTGAGTGAAGCTGGTGCAGAGCAGAGGGCACAGCACTGTGAAGCCTCTGCAGGGAACAGGCAAGGGCTAGGCAGGGGAACACTGCACCTGCAGTCCCGAGCACCTCCAGGAGGTTCAGGGAAAGAAGGCCAGAGAAGTTGTGCTGGGGGCAGGCCTTAGAGCCCCTTGTTATGGGCCATTGTAAAGACTTTGGCTTCTATTCAGAGAGAAGTGGGGAACCACTGGAGGGTTCCCAGTGGAGAAACAATGAATTGATTTTCATTTTAAAGGAGTCCCTCTGGCTGCTGGGGAAGAATAAGCTGGTGGGAGTTGGGCAAGTACAGAAGGACAGAAGTGAGGTTGGGAAGCTATTGCGGGAAACTGGTGGAAGGGGATGGTGACTTGATAAGGAAAAAGCTGAGGAAGAAAGCTCTGGAAAATAAGAGCCCTCACTGTGACTCTGGGTGTGGCAAAACCGGGGGAGTAATCTCTGTTTCTGCAGCGCCCATCTCCTTGGAGTCTCACTTAAAATCAGAAAAGCAGCAACAGTGTAGACATTTCTCATCCCTTAGTGGGTCTACCAGAACTAAGTCACACATGCATGCATGATTTCAGTACTCCTATTTCTCACCATCTTTGAGGAAGATACTGGCATAATTGATTTTTATCAGTAGCCAGTCAAGCACAGTTCACATGCCAGGGAGGACAGTTCCTTTCAACGGCATCCTAAGAGGCTTCACTATTTCCAGCCATGCTACTATCACTCAAAATATGTTGGCCCTACCTCCTCTTTTGAAATTGCCCTCAGGACTTGCATGCAAGCCTCAAAAGGAAACCAGTCACATTGCTGTATAAATGGCAACTTCCTTTTTTTTTGGAAGAAAATAAAAAATATTGTCAGGGAAATTGGAACAAAAACTAGTAGTACCTTCGTTTTCCTAAGATACTTTGACAACGCAAAAATAATAGCCAACATTTATTGAGCATTTACTATATGCCAAGCACTCTTCTAATTGTCTTACATGAATCAGCTCATTTAAACCTCATTACAACCCAATGAAGTAGGTACTATTGTTACTTCTATTTTATTTTTTCATTTTTTAAGTTAATTTGATTTGAGTTGAAGTTCCAGGATACATGTGTAGGACGTGCAGGCTGGTTATATAGGTAAACATGGTGGTTTGCTGCACAGATCAACCCATCACCTAGGTGTTAAGCCCCACATGCATTAGCTATTTATCCTGATGCTCTCCTTTCCCCAACGTGTTCCCCTCCCCACCACAGGCCCCAGTGTGTGTTGCTCCTTCTCCCTGAATGGCACCTTTTTTGACTCAACAGGATTCTACAGCTTTGTGATTCATCCCTGTTCTGAGACGCAACTCCTTGTGGCTTTTTAGTGTTTCCATTTGCTGCAGAAGCTTTCTCCTCTGTTTCTCATTCCAGCACATCCATACATATTTTTAGATTTTTGAAAGTTTTAAAAAATTGAGGTATTTATCTCCCTAACACCTGGTAGACTACCTAGCATAAAACAGGCATCTAAATGAATTTCCGGTGAATATATGAAACAAGCAAGCAGGGATTTTTTTTGCAGCACCGTGCTAGCTTTTAAAAATTAAGTTGAATCATCTAGACAAATTCTGGGATAACTGGCTGGCCAGAAAGGGGAGAGAGAAGATAGAGCTGTGGGAAATGTGGTGCAGACAGATGAAAAGGAAGATGACTGAACTCTCTGTTCCCTTGGGCCTGTGGCAAAATATAGTCTCACTTAATGCTAAGAACAAATTAATTGACTCCCTCCTGATGGATGGGGTTTAGCTGGAGAGTAAAGAAAGAATGGTATGATTGTCATTTCTGTCTGGTGGTTGAGACGGATAGGCTGTCCCAAATGCCCAGCTTCACTGCCTAATAGCAGTTACCTACCAACAGGGCTGCTTGGAGGCACGTCAATAGTGGCAGCGCCAGTGAGTCAACCATGCAGGCACAGGGCTGGTAGAACAGGGTATAGGGTGTTTTGGCTCTTTATCCTTACATGACAAACTACTCCAAAACTTAGGGGCTTAAAACAGCCATATATTATTTCTCACGTTTTTAGAGACCTACTAGATTCAGCTGGGTGGCTCTTACTTGGGATCTGTCATGCTGGAGTTATCTGACAGCTCAATGGACTGGACATGCAAGATGGCTCATGTTGCTTTCGCTATATTCTGTTGGTCACAGCAATCACAGGTCAGTCCAGACTTTAGCAGATGGAAGATAGACTACTTTTTTTTTTTTTAAGATTTTTATTTGAGTTTATTAAGATTTTTTTGAATTAATACATGCACAAGGTAAAAAATTATATAGTACAGAAGAACTTAAAAAGAAAAACACAGTTTCCCATCCCACTCTTTTGAAATCTAGTCCTATTCCCTAGAGGAAATGTATTTAATGATATTTATTTTAGATTATCTGGTAACTACCTAACTTTAAATATGTTTGAACAATAATTTCTTGACTTACTGACTTTACACGATCTTTAATAATTCCCCATTACAAAAGATAAGTATTCAACTTACACTGTCGTCACTTTCCTTTGTCCATCTCTCTCCAAATGTTTGCTAATTACATCACTTTTTAATACATCTATTGATTTATAGCTTTGAACAATATACTATCCTCTAGTTCTTGATAGACTACTTCTTAATAGGGGGTAGTGGGTGTGGAAAGAACAGAAAGGACGGTTGTGATGGAGAAGAATCAATGATAAATCTAAAGTTTTCAATTTGACAAATAGGATGGTGCGGCCATTTACAAAATGGGGAAGACTGGTAGATTATCAAGTTTTGAGAGGGGAAAAATCAAGAATTCTCTTTTGGATGTGTTGATTGGAGGTGCCTATAATTATCCAGGTGAAAAAGTTAAGTAAGATGTGAGCTAGATCTGTATAGAGAACAGAGGATGTAATTTAAGCCTGGTGTGCATCTTCTTGTGCACAAATTAAGAGGAATCTTGGTTGTATGATTTCAGAAAAGAGAGAGCCCATATTCCAACTGGGCATATTATGGAGGATTCACGGGTGAGGTGGTGGTATTTGGGCTACCCTTTCAAAGGGAATTCAGCAGTGGGAATCACTGAGGAAAGTTTAAAGACCAGAGGAACAGTTTGCAGGGAGGTAAAAAGGCCAGTTAGGAGACTGTACTGCGGTTGAGGGCTGATACTGAAAGGGACAGTGATGGACCGCTGGAATGGGAAGGAAAGCGTATATTCCATGCCCCTTACATAGGCAGTTGAAAGTAACATGAAAGTTCACTAGGCTGTGAAGAAGAGGGAAGAATCAAAGGAGACCAAAGCTTTGAAATGAAGAACAGTGCTGGGTTAGGGAGATCGTGTGGGGTTTTGTCTGTGGAAGGAAGGGATAGGGAGAAGAGGTGGCTGGGGAAAACGAGGCGTTTACAATGCCATCTAGATACCTAAATGGAAATGCCCACTTCTGCTATTCCAAAAACAGGTTTGGAGATACAACCTACGGCTTTTGCTACCTAAAGATGTCCCCGAAGTTTAGAGGAAAATACATGGTTAAGAGAGGAAGAGAAGAACAGTGCTTCCCCAGGCTAGTTCAGGTGGGCAGGGTCAGTCACTCAACTCCATAGACCACAGGCAGCTCTTAAGCCCCATCCTTCTGGCTGTCTACTCCCTGGGGCTCATGACTCACTTATTCTCTCTTAGCACATAGAAGGTGCTCCATACTGAATAAATTTCTGTGAGAGGTGACAGCTCTCTGTGTCCAAAAGTTTTTGTAAAATTTCCACAGCTGCGACTGTCATTGGAGTCCCCTCTCCTCTGCTGTGGCTTCTACCGTTGTCACACCCGAAGCTGGGCAGGTCCTTGCTGCTCCTAGGTACCCCTTGCACTCCTTAGAGGCTTCTCCTTACATCACTGCTGCTTCTCACAGGGGGTGTGGATGCTCTCTGAGCTGCTTCCCCCTGCCTGGGTGGGGTGGAGATGGTTGGTGTTTAATGGATATCCTAACTCTCTCTCTCATCTTTTGTGATTTGTTACTTGTCCTACTTCTTTATGCACTGGGCATGTAGGGGCAGGAAGGGAGCTCCACACATTAAGTTGAAAGGGAGAGGCCAGAGGTCATTCTGGGCACACTGGGCACCTTGGTCCCATCCCAGGTACATTAAAAAAAGGCATGTGCATTGAGTGTGTATGTTTGGGTGGGGAAGATTTATCCTTAGTAACCACACACATTTCTCTTATTTACATAAAAATGAAAAAGAAAATGCTTTGGCAAGAAACTACCCCTCAGTGTCAAAAGACACTGGAGCGAATAAGGCAAATTCCTGGAACATTTTACTTTAGGGAGATGGTCTGGGTATTAGGATATTGCAATCCCTGCCTTAGACATGGGTTAGCTCCTCAACAGACATGACTTACTATAATGTAGTATCTGTCACAGTATGACTTCATTTGCCCCTGGGAAAGTGACTGGACCGTCACATCACACCATACAAGTTAAAACTGCTCATGTTTCTTGGTTCTGACCCAGAGCCAATGAAACCTTCCTTTGCAGCAATGTCAAGATAGGAGTCTGAGGGATCACTCAATCCTTTCTCCTGAATTCCCATGTTGGCTTCCCTGGGGGACGAAGCGAAGGCTTCATATGAGTTGTTGTTTAGGTTCTAGTCCCTAAGCATGTCCTGCTCCTCATTTTTCTTCCTTTTGGACTGCGGTGCGAGCCATCTACTGTGAGCCTTACCAGACGACCCATCTCTTTTTTTAGTTCCGCAGAACAACTTGTCCTCCTCTCCAACAGCATGTGAGCATTCAAATCAGGGGGACAAAAATGTAGCTTTCTCATTTTTGTTTTGAGGCATCAGAGACCTGCATTCTTTAGTGAATTCCCCAACATCTTGCATGACCAAGTCCTCACTGGTAAGCTCTACTTTCTGCTCTTTCTCAGGTCTCACAACTCCTGCTCCCTCTCCTATATAGTCAAAGGTTAATCTCCAGTTCTCTGGGAAAATAAAAATGCCATCTTTCCCTGCTCACCACTCTGTGTTAAGGTTCTGAGCAGAGTTGGGCAAGATCCCATCCACAGTAAGAGAAGATGGAGGAACCCTATATTAATTTGCTAGAATTGCCATAACAAAGTACAACCAACTGGGTGACCTAAACAACCGAAATTTATTTCACTCAGTTCTGGGAGCTGGAAGTCCGAGTTCAAGATGTTGGCAAAGTTGGTTTCTTCTGAAGGCTGTGAGGGAAGGATCTGTTCCAGGACTCTCTTTTTGGCTTGGAGACGGCCATCTTCTCTGTTCACACTGCCTTCCCCCTGTCTGTGCCTCTGTGTCCAAATTTCTGCTCCTCATAAGGACACCAGTCACACTGGATGAGGGCCCACCCTAATGACCTTACTTAATTACCTTTTTAAAGATCTTAACTCCAAACACAGCCACATTGTGAGCTACTAGGGGTTAAGATCTCAGCAGATGAATTTTTTGTAAGGGGATGGGAAGGGCATAACAGATCCACATTAGACTCTTGAGGCTGGATCTGGGGCCAGGCTGAGACCTAGGTGAGCAACGGCCCCATCTCCGAAGCCTGCAGTTCACCCACTTGCCTGCCCAGGAGTTGCCTTCCCACTGGGGAAAAGCTCATAACATTTGTGCTTCTCCAATTCTGAAAGGTGAATTATATCTCAAATCCCTGGGATCATTACTGCTCCTTTACAGTCATTGGAAGAAGAAGTAAAAGAGGAGAGAAAAAGCCCATCAGAAGGTATGATGTCACATCTCTTCTGGGCTGTTCTTTCCTTTTTACTTACTCATTGGACTACACTGAAGACAGAGGGCGAGAGCATGCGGCATGTGCCTTTTGCCTGAGTTCAAATCCCCTTCCTTAACGACGCCATCCCTGTCTATCTCCCACCCCTTCTCCCACCCTGGCAGAAAAACCCACTTTCTCCTCTGGATTCTTGCATTCCTTATACGTGCCTTTATCTGAACCCTGACCATATCACTATGATGATTTATGTATGTCTATCAGTGTATACCTTGTCCACGAAAAGAACAATCTCTGTATCCTTGGCATCAAGCACCCATGACACATTTATCCAGTGTTGAATGACTAAGAGTGAACAATGGTCCACGTATCTAAGAAGGTGCTAGTACTAATTACTACAGTCATGGTAGAAAGCCCAGTCACTATGCGTGTTACTTCAGGTCCTCCAAGAAGCAGAGACCAAGACAGGGATTTAGATACACAAGAGATTTATTGAGGGAATATGTGGGAAAGAAAAGGTTGAAGGGAAGATGAGCAGAAAAGGAAGGGAGAAGGAGGGGCGGACGGAAGGGGAACAAGGTAGGAGGAAGCCGCAGACTGCAGCACAATTCCCAGAAGCTGCTGCCAGGCTGATGGGAATTCTTTCAGCTAAAGTCACTGCTGGAGGAGTCCGAGGTCTCTCAGGGATGGAATGAGCTTGTGGTGGCATCCATGCCAGGCTCCGTCAATGGCTTGGAGCAGCTGACAGGAAGCATGGCCTTGGGGCCAGCAGAGTAACATGGTGAGAATATGAATGCGGGTTTAAAGCTTGGCAGCTGGGGTCATCAGCCAGCTACTCTCCATCACTCTCCCTGAAGCAAGAGGTCTGAGTGGCACCATTTCATGGCAGCCACAGTACAGAATAATAATAATAGCACTAATTAATAATAATAATTAGCACTTACAGTATGGTGCTACATGTTTTCTATGCATGATCTCATCACCACTAACAACACTATGAAGTAACCCATTTGACAGATAAGGAAATGGAGGAATGAGGGTTTTGCCCTCCAGAGCTCTCTCCACTGAACTGGCCAGAACCCAGTTGGCACCCATGTCACTCAGCTATCTGATGCCAGGAAAAAATAGGGGACAGCAAATGCCTACCGCCAGCTTCAGCCTGCCACCAGCAGCAACTCAGTGGCTCTGCTAGCCTCCGGACTCACACGGCCCTTCCGTGGCTCAGCACAGGCCTGAGCCCCTGCCTACATCCTCGCACACATTTTGTGCTGTCCTCAGAAATGTGCCTTCTGAGGTCCGCAGATAGGGAGAGTGCGCTGCTGCCTGCCCTAACGGGATTGGGCTTTATGTGACAGGAAGACTAATATCGGCCCCGAGCCATGTGCTGCTGGAGAGGAGTGTGGATGCTCTTTGTTAAGCTCCCGGGGTCTGGAAGGAAGCAGCTATGCTCTTGTTTAATTCCATATGAGCAGCTTTTTTATTTTTACAAATAGTCGTCTTGCTGTTAGGGAGTGAGTGAGCGACATAAATCATCATCATGTCTTTGGCAGCCAGGGTTTTTTTGGGCATGGTCCTCATTAAAGTCTTTAGTTGCAGGGTTCCTGGAGACCTTCCTTTGATACCTAAAAACATCAAACTGAAAAAGCTGTGGTGAAGAGGAGGAGGAGGAGGAAAGAGGGTGGAGAGGAGGGGGTGGAAGCTCACAAGGTCCCCAGAATTGCTATTGGGAAACAGCAAGGCAAAACTAGGATTATTATTCACAGCTACAAAAAAAAAAAAAAAAAATCAGGAGCACAAGCAGCCAGAGCTATAAAACGACCCTGCTGAACAGAATCCAGTATCCCAGGACAAAAAGAGAAAGCAGCAGAGGCCAGGCGGGAAGGGTGGCTCCTTTAGGTGATTCACAAAAAAGGAAAAGTTCTCTGAGCTTTTCCCTCCTCAGCCCAGCAGGCCCCAGCCATCAATGAACTAACCTTTTCCTAAGGCCTTGTCTCCCTGCTGGGCGGGAATCCAATCCCCGGGCAAAGGTCACTGAAAATACCATCACGCTGTTGGCAGTGGCTGTCCATTCACAAAATGAGCCCCTTTGTGGTAGAAGCGGGGCGAGCAGGCCGGGCTCGTGCGCATTCCAAGCCGGTGGAGGACAGCTGCCAGCCCGCTCGCTCGTCAGTGGGAGCCCAGCAGCACATGTGGCTCACTTTACACGATTGATGTGGCCCTGCAGAACCATGTACATCGGATTCCTATAAATCAAATCGCATTTTAAAGGCACCAGGGGAGCCGGCCATTTAAAGGAACCATGCAGTGAATCTTTTTGAAAAGTGAAAAATCACTGCTGAATTGATCTATTTTGCCATGAAGTAACAAATATTTACTGAGTGTTTATAATGTACCATGCAAAGTACTAGCTGCGGTGAGCGTTTCTTAAAATGGAGTGTCCCTGAGACAGGGAAAAGCCCTTGGAGAGGGTTGTTTTGCGTTTTAGTTAAACCAGGATGAGCTAAGTACAGAAGCAGGAGGACAGACTCCAGCTGGAGCCATATCCTCATGTCACGGCTAAAGGATCCACCAGTTGGTCTCCCTCTGGGTAACCAGGCAATATTTCTCATTCATGATGACAAGCAATGCTTAGTGTCTTTTTAAGGTCTGACGGAGTAACCCCCGTTATGGCCAGAGGCCCAGGGAAAAGGCCAGGCCCTCCTACCAGGGCCTACAGCCTGAGTCAGTGTCTGAATCAATATCCACCCATACTGGTAATTGTCTCTTTCTGTGGTTCTTTCCAGGAAACTCACTGCCAAGTTTATTCCTTCTGGATCCTATATGTTGTTTGGTATATGTAGAAAGAGATTTGTGTATAACTTGAGTTAAATAATATCTACAAGATACACATGTAAGTTGTAACCTCTAACAACTGGGAAATGCGTCGTGCTTGAAAACACCTTCAAAAAAGACCCTAAGTTAATTGAGGCTGTGAAAAAAACAGAACCAAACAAGCACATTTTCCTGGACTGAATCTGTGGATAAGAGCACAGACTCAGGTGATAGACTGCCGCATTAAAATCCCAGATCTTTCATGTCGTTATATGACCTCAAGCAAGTTACTTATCAGCTTCAAATTTTAGTTTGCTTACCTGTAAGATGGGGCTAAAAAATAGAACCTACCTCAGAAAATATGTGTAAGGATTAAATCAAAAAAGATTCTACATCTAAAGGCTTAGTACATGCTCAACAAATGCTCATTCTCATGATGTTGTAGTTCATTTAAAAAGAAAACCCTCGGTGTATGTTGCTTAGTTTTAGAGGTTTGACTGTTGGGTAGGAGCTGGTTGTCAATTGGATGAAGCATCATGAAGAAGGGACAATATGTGCACTAAAGTGTTGCCATTGCTGGACTTTATTATATGTCTCCAAAGGAAGACATATAACAAAATCTTTTAAAAAGATCACTTTGTCCAAACTCTTAACTTTATAGTGGGGAAAAAGAAACAAACAAAAACCCAAAAGTAAGAGATTTAGCCAGGGTATACATCTTCTAGGTTAAAAAAATAATAATAATAAGTTTCTGTCTGACCTTCCAATCCAGGATGCCTCCTGGTTTAAAAAAAAAAAAAAAAAGAAGGTTTTCTTCAAAGCTAGAATAAGATACAAGGTGCTTCATCAGATCATCTTTCTTTCCTTTGGTAAGTAGCTAAGTCATAAGCAGAAACTGTCAACGATCCCTCTAGATACAATCGAGGGGCGGGGGCAGAGAATAATAAACTGTCTCCAGAAAGAGCAAGAAAATAGATAGGTAACAGGTTTTGCGGTAGGGTTCTTGTTTTCAGGGGTAAAAGTTTGTTTCAAAGTTCTAAGGAGAGCTTCGATGGCAATAGTCCTCATCTGACAAAATCAGTAAAGAGTATGGTCAGATGTTGGGGTGACACAGTGTTGGCGTTTCCCACACATGGAGGAGACTTGTCGCTGGACAAATGTAAATAACATTCAAGGCACCATCCCACCCAGCCAGGAATCAGAGCAGGATGGCCGGCAACGGCACACGAGTTCTGCGCACATGAACCATTACAGAGGGGGGATTGTTACTACTCAACCTGAGCCTCTTACCATGAACAGAGAAGATTTAGTGGCAATAAATCCACATTGGCCAAGCAATTGTGGATTTACCATGAATAGAAAGAATTTTTTTTTTTTTTTTTTTTTTTTACTAATAGCAATTCTGTAGGCTGCACATGCTCCCCAGATGCCGTCTCCTTAAATGTTCTTTATTAAAACAGAATGTACTGAGATAATGTCTCTTGGAAACCTCTCAGGCAAAGCACAGATCCCAGGGAATTCCCAGAGACCTTCCCTTGCATCTGGGTCAAATCCACGATGCCTTGAGGAATCTCCCTTCCTCTCCAGGTCTTCTAAAACATGTCATCCGCAGTTCTGAAGCAGAGGCTTGAGCTCATTTATAACCAATGACAAGGTCATCTCTGGGGTGGGGTTCCCACCCACATTTTCTTCCAGAGCATGCCTCCATTTGAATGTCTTTCTCATCCAATCCTCCATGAACTCCATTGGAAAAGTGTCCCACCTACATTTAACTATGCTTGAAAGTTAAAAGTCACAGCATTCCAGGTACAGTCAGCCCTCCACCTTCACGTGTGTTCCCTATCTGCAGATTCGACCAATTGCAGATGGAAAATATTCAGAAAAGAGGGAAGCAAGGGCTGAGCAGAAGATTCGCATTAGCGGGGTTCTCCTCACCCCTCCCGACCAGACCAGCTTTGTCCCATTGGAGTTCTTACCCAAATCCCTTAGAGTCAGGGCTTGTGGCTCCTGAGCCGACAGAGCCCCCAGGCTGACTGTGCCGCTACAGGCACCACAAAAGCAAAGAGGAACTGCCTGTGTCTCTGTCCTGGCCACGGCTGGAAGGCAGTACACAGCTGGGGAGGAGAGAGTATGTGCCGCCCTCTGCCCAGGCTGAACTCAGGAATGTATTTGCCAAGGCGATGCTGGGAGTCACGGATATCAGGCTCCACAGCCTGGATCCCGACAGCACCACCCTGGAAACACAAGCATGCTTGACACAGCACATGCTCTTGAGATCAAAGAAGCCCCAGAAATCTGAGAGAGGGCATGTTTTCTATCCTGTTGATTCTAGCAACTTAAGCAGATGTAGAGGAGGACCAATCCACAGAGTTTTGGGAAAACAAAGACTCAAGGGAGGAGTGCCTCTTATAAAAGACTTTGACACAGCCACAGTTATACTTTCAAGAATTTCTCTGGAGTAAATAATCAGAAATGCATACAAATGGATATAAAAGGTGATCCACAGGCCATTATCTGAAGAGATGAAAACTGGAAGCAACATAATTTATCAGTGGGGCAGGATCAAGGAGTCTTGGTATGTTCAAACAATGAGGCATTATTCAGTTAATATGCAGAAAAATGTTTAATAATACAGAGACATACCTAGAATGTATTGATAAAAAGTAGGATACAAAGCTATATGTTTAATATGATCTCAATTATGTAAATATTTACACATAAAAGATCAGAAAAAAATACAGGAAAATGTTCACAGGGATTTTCTCTGGAAGCATATGGATTAGGACTGATTTTTTTATCTTTTTATGTTCCTGCATTTTAAATTTTCCTGTGATTAGCACATTTAGTTTTTCCAATTATAAATGTTTTTGAATTTCTAATTAAATAATGATAAAAATTTTTAAGAGAGAGAAAAGTCTCTTTTTGATGGCCAAATGGAGCTTCATTATTTCTTCCCTCAGCCACCAATCTGCCAAGGAAACAGGGACAAGTCATTGAACTCCCTCTCTAAAAATAAACAACACTGGCTTTAAATTTTGTAACATAATTATTTTTAAGGTCTGTGTCTGAGTTCTGCTGTCATGAGAAAAACCCATGATTTCTCCTCTACAAAGAGTTAGCACTGAGGGTCATTTCTAAACCTCCTTCATCCAGGTACTTGGACAACTGAGGTCATGTGAATGATAGTATTTATCTGAAGTTATGTGATTTCCAGGGAAAGTGCTAAGAGCACTTCTGTAACCTTGAGAAACTCCCTTTGGGCATCAGGACAGCTTCAGTCAGTAAACAGCATGTTCTTCAGGAAAACAGCAGTTCCAGAGCCCTGAAGGACTTCAGCATTGCTACCAACAGCAGACACTGTTCGTGTTTCTTTTTTTTTGGAGACAAAGTCTCACTCTTGTCTCCCAGGCCGGAGTGCAATGACACGATCTTGGCTCACTGCAACCTCTGCCTCCCAGGTTCAAGCGATTCTCCTGCCTCAGCCTCCTGAGTAGCTGGGATTACAGGTGCCTGCCACTACACTCAGCTAAGTTTTATATTTTTAGTAGAGATGGGGTTTCACCATGTTGGCCAGGCTAGTCTCAAGCTCCTGACCTCAGGTGATCTGCCTCTCTCAGCCTCCCCTAGTGCCAGGATTACAGGCGTGAGCCGCTGCTCCCGACTCGTTTTTTTTTCAATATGAAAGGACAAAAATTGTTATTATTTTTAAGTCCCTCTCTCCTCTTTTTGTCCTGGCCCTTCTTAGGGCCACGTCACCTACCTCCTTCCAATGTGGTACCAGTAAAATATAGAGTCCCCAGGATTTGAGTTTCACATGAACAATGAGTAACATTTTTGGTATAAGTATGTCTCAAACATTGCTTGGGACATACTAAAAATTATTCACTGTTTATCTAAAATTCAAGTTTAACTGGTGTCCTATATTTTACTTGCTCAACCTGGCAAGCTTCCTCCCCAACAACCTCCCTCGCCAACCCCCGGTCCCACCCCCATGACACTCTGGCCATTCTCTAATGTTGAGAAAACACAAGAATAAAAACAAAACCCTTAAGGAAACCAACCAGTTGCCTTAGACACAAAAGAAGAAAAAAATAATCTCTTTGCTAATCAGGAACTCCCATGACTAGGTATTCCAAACTTAAGACTTCAAGAAGAGGGAGAAATAGTTCTCATTGGGTCCCTTCTAACAGCTGAAATTCGCATTAATATTTTGAAAAATGAATTAGAACCATTCTTTACAACAATGTTAAGGAGTGTTGTGGTCCAAGCTGGCACATTTTGGGTTGCTTTGAATTAATTCTTCTTTTATTAAAACTGCTTTTCAGCGTAGGATTTAGGAGTAACTACTTCCTGCTCACCTGTGCTGCAGAGTGCTGATGACTAGACACAGGTGTTTCTGCCACAGGACTGACAACAGCCATCCCAGACCACTGATGAGTTTTCTTGGAAAATAGGTAGGTCTGCTCCTGATAAATACTGTTGTTGTTGTTCTTTTGGTTATTAATAATGATATTTTTATCCCCTCAAGTATGTAATGCTGTAACAAATCTTCCAGTTATTCTATGCCAAAGACACTGAGGTTTTTTAAATAGGTTTCATTGTACTGAAGAGACTGAATGTCATCTGGCCATCCTTTTGCCTCTGGAAAGACTGCGTTCAAGTCATGCCAGCAGAAACAGATTTTCACTAAACCTTGATTAAACAGAAAAATGCAATTGTACTCAGGTGGTTAAAGCCACAGGAAAGTATTTCAGGGTAGTGAGTAGGTAAATGGGTAAGGTCCAGGCTTTGCCACAGACCAGCTGTGTGGCCTTGAGTAAGTTAGTTACCTACACTGTGCTTTAGTCTCCTCAGCTGTGAAATAAGGTCATGGTGAGGGCGACACGAGTTAATGTGTGTAGAGTTCTTAGAACAGTGTCTGGTACAAGATGAGGTCCGTGAGGGTCAGTGATGATTAATAGTATCCTTTTACATTACTCTTACAGATTGTCTCCATGTTTCCAGAAAACATCAATATGTATCAAGAATCTTAAAGCCGTTCTTATCATTTGACACAATTACTTATAATTTTGAGAAATCTACCCTAAGAAATAATTGGAGATACAGGCACACACATAGGTACTAAGAAATTCACCACACTACTATTTTTTATGGCCAGACACTGGTAGCAGCCTAGAGTTTAACACCAGGGAATTGTCAAATAAACAAAGGTATATTAATAGGATAGACTATTTGCACAGACACTAAATACCATGTTTTTAAGGAATACTTATTTAATGTCCTAGGAAATAATTAGGGTTAACTAGAAAAAAAAAGATAATGAAAATAGTTTTGTTTTAGTCCATAACCTACAGTGACAGACCCGGATTATGGCTACAAGGCAAGAGCTGTTAGCTATGTCTTTGTTTTTTAGATTGAGTTATACTAACGATAGGGGGCAGAATCCTTGGCAAATTACATGTGTGTATTCAGTCTAATAGAGCAGACAGAAGCACAAATGACAAGGACACATTCACAAGTCCAAGAGAGGTAACAAGTCAGATGGTGTAGAGGGATGGCTAGTGGAATTTCCCCCAGTGCACTGCTCTAATTCAGTGAGAATCATTCCTGCACAATGTGCTCAAAGTGACCCTGAGACCTTGTCCCCATTCATGAGAAAAAGCACTGTGATCAATTAGTAATGTCTACTCAGAAGAGTGTGCTGGCAGCAGGTACAATGTATATTTGCCATCCCTGACACTAATGATAATGGCAGCTAAGGAATCAAAGAAAGGTGAATTTATCCAAGAAAGATCTCAAAGAAGATTCCAGATTCCTCATGAAATTAGTCTAGAACCTTTAATTACAAATATATAACATGTCACATGGAACATGAGCAAATGATTGATTAGATTGGGAAGAAAAACTGGAGACCAAGTAGGTTAGCCTGGAGACAGACAACGGATGTATACAACACATCATTCACCAAGATTTTCTGGGAAGTCACGAAAAAGCCAGGGTTTGAGGAAATCTTTGTCAGGACCAAGGAGAGTGCTGGTAGCAGGAGTCAGGACAAAGACAATCGACTCTACCTCTTTTAATAATAACTCCTTCATATGGTAGGAACTGTGATTCTTATTTTACCAAGAGGAAACCAAGGCTCAACGATTTTAGGGTCACACAGCTAGAAATTTGCAGAGCTCTCTTTAATCACTGATATGTCAGATGACAACGACTGGAGTTTTTTCTAAGCCCCCACCCACTTTTCTCTGTCAATAATGCAAGACCCACTACCCCTGGATTATGGGAAGATTTTGCCATAGGGTAAAATCCAAGGCAGAAACGAGAGACCTAAATATTCCCAGCTTGACTGTTTCTCTAATTTGCTCTCAACACCATATTTTCTTATCAATGTTATCTGATTTAGCTAAATCAATTAATGATCAATTAATAATTTTTGAATAGCCACTGAGCTCAACAGTGATCTCACTGAATCTTCACAACCATCCTAGACAGAATGCCTAAGAGCACAACGATGGTGGAGAATACCCGGTGAAAGTTTTGCCCACCAGGGTGGGAGGTGAGGTGTGTACTGAGAAGATCAGAGAGAATCCTCCACGCCCACAGGTACTAAACAAGCCCGGGTAGGCCTGAGACCTGGCCCAGCTCTAGCTTCTCTCAGCGTGTACTCAGCAGCAGGGTTGCCAAAGACCAAATCAGATTCAGTAAACACAGACTTCTGCGAAACAAGTGCTCTTGCCTTCACTCAGTGTCAGCTGGGGACTGCATGTGCCTTGAGTACTAAAAAGTTCTGCAGAGAGGCCAAGTGCAGAAATCTGTGCCTGAGATTTTCTACTTTTACAGAAAGAGTGAGCATATGAGGCTCTCAGCCAAGGTCAACCTGGAATTGGAAGGCTGAGCCCAGGCTCAGAGGAGCTGGAGCCAAGGTGGAAAGCTCCAGGCGCTGGGAGGGCAGGGACAGCGGGCTGGAGTAGAAGGCCAAGTGCAGGAATGTTTATTGAAAAGAACCCAGCCCTCACACCTTGGGGATTTGGGAACTGGCCGTCTGCACTTGAGAGCCCTGCCAGATGAGTTCAGCCATTTCCACTTCATAAAGGTCTTGGTGCAAAAACGAATGGCAAACCCAGCCGTGAATGTGATTTCTAAAAGAAGATTATTGAAAAAAATCATTCTGCTTTTTCAGCTCTCTCTTCTGGTGGTCAGGAGGAGGAAAGGAGGGAGAAAACTCCCTGGATGCTTGCAAACATAACATCCCCATCAGATTCCAGAAACTACTATGCGGAACAAGGGAGTGTCATATCTTCTAAGATTTCTCACCAGAAGAAGAGGGCTAAAATCCAAGCCTGAATGAACCTGAGTGTGCATCTGGCTGCCAGGAGAGAGCAGCAGGGATAGGAAAGAGGAAGAGCCATCCCTTTGTGAGACCAAAACAACATGACCCCCCGTTGCTCCCGGGTGACAGAACTTCAAGGCTTACATTAGACAAGCAGCTCGAGGAAGAGACATACAGATTACATATCTAATTTTCTGTCACTATCTTCATGACATCACATATGTCACTGTGGTTTTCCAGATTACTCTCAACCCTGTAAAGAATTGTTTTCCCTGATGACTCAGTTTGAATTTTTTGTTGGCACGGGTTTCATTTCCTTACTTCCTGTTGGCCTCACTTCTTAGATCTTTGTTGGGGTTTTTGGTGCCTCCCAAACCCCAAATCTACAGAAACGTTTTCTAGACTGCAGAGTCTTCTGGCACTTCTCCCTCCTGATCACTCAAAATGATATAAAGGCTCACCAAATGATCTGGCATTGCTGCTTCTGGAGATAGCTATAGCCCAGCTCCCCACACCCCAACCCCTTGATCTTTTCCACTGTGTTCAAAACTAGGCTAAACTGAAGTCATCACAACTGCTCTTTCAAGCTTAAGGAATTTGATAAACGAAGTTGTGTGGGGTCCTGGCAGGCAATATGCTTGAGCAGAGCACAGTGATCATCTGCGAACCACTCTTTATCCCTTTGTTGTAGACACATATTCAAGTTCCAATTGCTTTGTTAAACTTTTTTGTGTGTGCCTCTCTTTTTATATTTCAGCTTTATACAATTATTCCCAAATCTTCCAAACTGACAGTGAGGAAGAGTAATTTGAAAGGACTGCTCAACTCACGTCTTTTGAAGATTTGCACCATCGCTGCATTTTTCCAATTTCCTGGCATCTATTCTGCTCTCCTGGACTTTTCAGGAACATTGTAAGTGGATGACTAAATATAATAACTGATTCCATTGATACTCTTGGACTATTCTTTGGACTTTCTGCTTTTGGACATTTTACAGTTTAAAATTTATTTAGCATCGATCAATGTTTCCAAAAGAAGGACTCGAAGTACACATTGTCAAAGATCTCATGGATCTAATTAAGGACAGGGAACAGGTACAGAGTCATACATGGTCTCTCCACAGAGGGGATGATTTCTGGAGGGAAGAAGAACCTTAGTAAATTCCTTAATCACCCTTATGCTTGTGACTACACAATTGACTTTGTCTACTTCATCAGCTTTGGGAATGAAATAAGGTCCCACACTTTGTAATTTTTCAAAGAAAATGTCCTGTCTTGCTAGCAAGAGAGCAACTTTTCTTTTCCTCTCCCTGGGATTCTTTCCCCTCTTGTGATACATACAAGAACTGACGGTAGGTCTGATCCTAACTGTCCCAGAGAATTCAGTTTAATCAACAGAGGAGATGTCGGCTCCTGCACTGTGGGCAGAATCTTCCAGCCTCGCGTCCATCATCCCTGGCAGGCCAGCAGCTCTGCTGCACTGAGTGCCTCAGACACGCATTGTCAACTCCAGTGAGTGGAACTGGAGCCAGGCTCTAACACTACCTGCAAAAGGTCTGCGGACTCAGGTTCTTCCTTGATAAGCCAAAACCCCTTTCCTTCTGCCATCAGAACGGCTTCTTATTTGGATTGGAATTTCACTGAATTAACAGGTTAATCTGGGGAGAATTGATATCTTTTCATGTTGAGTCTTCCCGTCAAAGAGCATGATATGCCTCTGACTTTATTCAGGATTTCTAGCATGTTCTTTAGTAAAGTGTTATACTTTTCTTTATATAAGCCTTACATATTTATTGCTTGAATTTTTGCTATGTACTTTAGAATTTTTGTTGCTTCTGTGAAGAGGGCCTTCCTTTCCTTTATTTTCTGGTTGAGCATCACTATATATACCATAGATAGCACATGTCTGACTACCTTGATGAACTATTCTGCCTGCTCTAAAGTCTTTTTCACTATTCTGCCTGCTCTAAAGGTTTTTTCACTTGCACTTCTTGTGTTTTCCAGATAGATAATGTACTGTTTCCAATAAGCATACATTTCTATTTCTTCTGTTGTAATGGCTAGGACCTTCACCATAATGCTGCATGACAGCGGTGGTATCTGATATCGTTGACTTATTTTCACTTTAGGGGTCTGCTTTAGTATTTCACCAGTACACATAGTTTTTATTGTAGTTTTATTGTAGCTAGTCTTTATGGAATTTGAGAGAGAGAGAGAGAGAGAGAGAGAGAGAGACAGAGAGGTTTTTCTAATCCCAAGCTTGCTAAGATTTCTTACTAGGAAAGAGGTTGAATTTTATCAAATGCAAAAATCTCATGAAACACAGGGCTTTCATGACAACTCTCAGTAGTTCAGGCTAACGCTCATTTTGACCACAGATTTTTATGCTTTTGCAACCTTTCCAAAATAACCAATTTCACAGCAGAATGTCAAAATATCTGTAAATAAGTGTACTACTTGGGAAAACTGGACCTCTTTCTTATCATGATGGAACTGTATTTTTAGAGTTTTTAGTGAGGCATGATGCATAAAGAGTGTGACTTATTGTTCTAGATAAAATCCATAACAACAAAATAATACAAGAATATCAAAATTGTGAGTACTAAAACCCTTATAGATATCATTGCATGCTCTGATGAAGAGAAGAGCACTTCAAACCCTGCCTCTGTAAAGCTAATCAATTCTCTTCAATCTGAGTCTTGAAATACTTTTTCCCTTCACAATATAATTTGGCTCTCTCCAACTCCTAACTCCCCAGACCTAGTCTCAAAAAAAGGACCAGCTAGAAAGAAAGATTGTAGTTCTCCTCCATATTCAGGAATCATACTTCACTTAAAACAAACAGTTGGTAAAACTCCAGAGCCAACAGGGATGGAACACTCAACAGCTTCTCCTTTCATGTGGAGAAGAGGGAAATAGGCTGTTGTAGAATGGGGACCAATATTAGCCGCTGTCTGGAAATGTCAAAAAGATTAGCATGAAATACTAAACGCATGCGAAATCAGGGCTCTAATGGTATAACTCCTGAATGCTCTCTGTACCATATTGCACACCAGGATTAAGAAAACAGTCCTTGAGTGTTTCACAATAGTGCCCTCTTCACAGCTGACCTCGTGTGCTTTCCAAAGTCCTTAATTCTGCCACTTTCAGCATCCCTGTCTCTGTGGATTTACGATGTGTCACCAATATTATTACTTTCCCTGTTTCCACCCCTTCCACCCCAAATATTGTAGGCTTTGTAAGTAACACATTTCCACAGAAGCACGCTGAAAAGTCAAGAAGCAGAATTTCTCAGCAAGAAGAGCTGTAGGTAAAGGGGCTCCTCCTCACCCTCTGGCTGGCACCCAGGAGGCTTTGTGGACTATAGGGAAAGATGGAGTAGAGTAAACAAAGACATCCCAAGGGATAGAAAAGACACTTAAGGGAGGAGATTGGCCCCCCATTTCTGAACATGGTGAGTGCCAACCAGCTCTGGCAGCAAAGGAGCTCCTTGAGTTTTGTACACACAATACCCTTAGCAAGCAAACCAATGCCCTTACTTCTGGGCCTGTGAACTACCTGGCAGCATGGAAAAGGATTTGTTCATCTGTGCCATCGCCAAACCAACCTGTACAGTGGAGAACCAGCCAGTCCTTCTAAGCCACCATCACCTTTGTGAGAAGTAAAAAACTGTCTGATTATGAAAGGACTTTCCATGACAAATTTCCTTTGACCCTTTTGGGAAGGAACTGCTATTGCCATTCTTATCTCTCTCTGATTTTATAAATGTGGGGCTCTTTTTACCCTCTGGGTATAAAGTAAGTACTTTTTGACTGATTATTCATCCCTTGCTGATAATGCAAAGTAAAAGTAGGTCAAATGACTCGTGGGCTAATATCCTGCTCTCATCTGATAGATAATCTCAACCAGAACCTCTCCCAACTCTGCATCAGGTTATGGCCCTTGCGGTGAAAGCTAGGGTGCCCAAGCCAGATCACCAGCCCCTTCAGGACCAAGGCTTTTAGCCCCTCCTCTTTCAGGAGTGTTGGTTGCAATATTTCACTGCTGCATTTCTAAGAATTGACCTCCGTTGAAGGAAGCTGCCTTGACCGAGACTGCAGTGTCTCACTGGGGCCAGCTCATATCTAATGCCCGGCCAATGGGTTGGGTACAAAGGTCTGGCTTCCTTACCTCTATGGGGACAAGTCTGAGGGGCCAGCTCAGTTCCAGAATTCCCCATGGGATCCACTGAGGCCTCTGGTACAAAATACATTGCAACTCAGCTTCTCCCTTTGCCCCATTCTGCATCTTTCACCTGCTCACAGATATTGGTCCTGCAACTGCGTACATATTTCCATCTCAGAATCCCTGTTCTAGGGAACTAAGCATAAGCCCCTTCCTCCTCCTGTTGTTTGGTTTCCAATTTGCTGTCTGTTACTCCTTCTTCATGTAAACAGATATCTCCATCCATCCATACATGTATATTTTGTGTGTGTTTGCATTGCAGGAGTTGCAGGGACGTATAAATCCCTTTCGCATTTAGCCAACGTCCAGTCCAATCGGGGACTGTTTCCAATGACAAAAATCTGACCTGAGATGGCTTAACAGAAAGGCTCACAGATTGGGAAAGTCCAAGAAGTAGGCTGGCTTTAGCAGCAGTTGATCAGGGGTTCAAATCATGTCACTGTGACTTATTTCTCTATATATATTTCTTAGTCTGTCACTGCCCTGTTGGCTTAATTCTGAAAGAGCCTGTATCAGTTAGCTATTGTCACAACGATGTTGCCTAACCAGCAACCACAAAATGTCAGAGTCATTCAACAATGAACATTTCTTTCCCATATGTCGGCCCAGACAGCTGATGTCAACTGGGCTTACTAGACCCCATGGGAGGGCTAGCACAGTGAGACCCTGGGTGGTAGCTCTGCTTCACATGAGGCTCTTGCTAAGCTTGGCTCCTCAATGTAGGTTGGGCATTTATCTTTTTTTTTTTTTTCGAGACAGAGTTTTGCTCTTGTTGCCCAGGCTGGAGTGCAATGGCATGATCTCGGCTCACTGCAACCTCTGCCTCCCGAGTTCAAGCAATTCTCCTGCCTCAGCCTCCCAAGTAGCTGGGATTACAGGCATGTGCCACCAAACACGGCTAATTTTGTATTTTTAGTAGAGACAGGGTTTCTCCACGTTGGTCAGGCTGGTCTCGAATTCCCAACCTCAGGTGATCCTCCCGCCTCCGCCTCCCAAAGTGCTGGGGTTATAGACATGAGCCACTGTTCCTGGCTGGGAATTCATCTTCAGGTCTGGCTGAGAGGGCAGGAACTACCCTGAGAGACTCTTCTCATAGACACCGTAGAAGCACAAAGAGCAAGCCCAACGGCACCAGCACATTTCACGCCTCAGCTGCATTACGTTTGTTGCCATCTCATTGGCCAAGGCAAGTTATATGGATGAGCCCAAATTTAAGAACTACTCAGGTAGCAAGTCCATGGCCAAGCCCAACATCAGGGCAGCTAAGAGCAAGTGGGTGGGGGGAGGAAGGTAAATATGTAAAACAATCATCAGACCTAATAGAGTCCTTCTCCCGTTACAGTCTCCAAAAACACAACATCCTCAGCATTTACCTCTTCCCAACTTCAGGTCCAAGGAGATGAATGCCTGTCTCAAGCCCCAGCCAAAGTCTCCTTGCTCCTCACTGGCCCTGGTGCATCCTCAGCCCTTCCTGCACCAATCACTGTGACAAACGGGATCTCAGGCACTGACTACCCGGGCACTGACCAGAACTGGGGAGGTGGATCACCTCATTCACATGGCATGGGTTAAATTCCACAGACAAAGGAACACAGTCACCAGAGTGACAGCTAATGCTTCTTGGGCTGCAAGAAACCACGTGTCCACATTGGAGACCTCATTCATTCTGCCTGCCCCACCGACCCTCTGTTCCCCTTTTGCTCCCAATGCTGGGGCTGTTTCTCATAGGCTTGTGTTCATTACACTTCCATTCCTCCCTCGGGGCCTGCCCAGGAGAGCCCTGTTGGGACTCTGGGCACCTGGGCTTAGCCTCCCTCAAGCTTGCCTCTCAGGTTGCCCTCCTCAAATACTCGCAAAATTGCTCTTTCTCTTAGGGCTCTTTCTCCAGGGCCAATCTCAGGGCACGAATTTCTCTATGGGCGCCTACCCTGGCTCTGTCCCCTGAGGTCAGAAAGTTTGCTGACATCAGCCATCTCTTCCATACATCATGTTGACACCTCGGTCTCAGCTCTAGCCCAGGGCTGGGTTGCCATGTCCAGGATACACGCCAGCCTCCCTGACACCCATGTCTCTGGACTTTTGGCTGCCCTGGGGCCTCTTCCAGGTTTGTTGCATGGTAAAGGGATTTATTTCCTTGACGTTTTCGGGTGGGAAAAGACTTGCTTCCTGGAGATCTTCCAAGAAGGAGGCGATCCACCCAGGAAACAATCAAGAACCTTTTCTCTGTAGTCTTCCCTGCTTCCTGTGTCAAACACTCCCTGCTCCCACTGAGTGAAAGGAAAGCTGTCAGGATCAAAGGCCTGGATTTGTGATAAACTGCTGCTGGCCGTAACAGGAAGGACTGTAAGCACTTTAACTCCTTGTTACCCACTGTGTGCTGACTGCAGTCATAAGACTTCTGAAGTCACGTTTCAATAAATGAAACATCTTTTTATAAGCAGAGAGCCATACCAACTGGAAGGTTTGAAAGAATAACTAAGGACCCCAAGGTTAATAAAATCTGCCTTGGAGTATTTCTCGATCTCCTCTATTACTTTATAACAGATGATCTAATAGATCTACCCCAGAAGAGAGAAAAGACTAAGAATATGGGTCCTGAAGGCAGACTGACTGTATTATTCCCTCTTTCACCACTCCTTAGCTAGGAGATCTTAACTAAGCCACTAGCCTCTCTCTATCTCTGTTTCTTCATCTCTAAGTTGTAGATAAGAATTATAGGGCTCATGGTATAGTTGGGAGGAAAAAGTAAGATACTTTATATGACACATTTACCCTAGTGTCTGGCAAATAATATAAAAGCGCCATTAGCTTTCACCGTGCTTATCATCATTATCATTTTCATTATTCCAAAGGAGGAGAGTGGGCAACACCAGGCTTGCTCCCTCCCTTCAAAGGTAAAAGTGACAAGATGTGCCTGGTATGATCAGGAATTACACAGGCTCAGAGCCCAGTGGCCTTTACGTTCTGTTACATTAGCATGTGACAGGAGCTTTGCCATGCCTCCTAAGACAACCGAATGTGATCATTTTCCAAGGGAAAAAGAAGTTATAGCCTAAGATTACTAAGCAATCATGTAGGCAGAACTGGGAGGAAGACTATGCCATGAGTAGGCACCAGATCTCTTGTTCCCTAATTACCTTCTAAGGACTCTGGCTTCATAATACAGCCATGAACAAAAGGGGTTTGCAATCTAAAGGGAGAGATGAATACCACAGATACATCGCTAACTCTATGTCTGTGGCAAGGGCTACACAAAAATATAAATCAACACTCTGAAAGGATTTTGCAGCTCTGCACTTGCTTATGGATACTCGAAATTCTTCATTGCAGAACGCATTTTACATTACTGCTAACTCAGGGAACAGTTTAGTTGAGAAAGCATCCAGTGCTTTTGAAATTCTAAATTGTTCCATTAAATTGTAAATAAGGATAAGATGAAACTTTGGTAGTTTAGCCCTGGCAACTTCCAAGACATTTCGCTTCATGTCAAATAAATTTTATTAATTTACTTCCATGGGGTTCCAGTCATTAAACCTTTCTGATACCACCACCATCATTCAATCTCTGGGTCTGGAACCGTTACGAACCATAACACACTAAATGAGCACAGCTATAATGTTGGAGGAAACCACAGTGAATCACGTGTCACTCGCGGTTGTTTTCCCAGAGCCAAACTAAGGAGAAACAGGATGGTTTCAAGAAACAAACTGTTAAATTTATGGAGTGAAAAAATATCTTACTTTTAATTATAGTCTAGACAGCCTATCTTGGCAACCATCTCCCCCAACAGAGAGTAATTTGCTGAATGTGGGGTCGCTAAGACAACAGCAAATGAAGGACCACCTGTCTTAGCACCCTGTGGGAAATCCCTTCCTCTCCATTGACTGAACAAGCCAAGTAGATAGAACATTAATGAAGAGCAAAATACTGAGATAAGACTCTTATCTAGAAATCCAGGAGAAATGGCAAAATGGAAATAATAGTACTTCAGATTCTTTACTTATCCCTATGAAATGTATTTATTTATTTAACTTTTATTTTAAGTTCAGGGGTACAAGTGCAGGTTTGTTACATAAGTAAACTTGTGTCATGGGGGATTCTTGTACAGATTATTTCTGTACAAGATATTAAGCTAGTGTATCCCTATAATATTTTATGTGAAGGTGGGAACGGCCATCAGGACTGGACTTAAAGTATTGTCAACGGGAATAACATTCTTCAATGATTGAAACCATTAGACTTAAGATCATCCAATCCTGTCTTGCACCAATGAGTTGTAGAATGTTAGAGCATTCAGGGGTTTGGACTATTCAAAGAATTTTGGCAGAAAGTCAGATTCAAAAAAACTTTGGACACTTCAGCTCTTAGAAAAGTAGGCACTGACGAAGAGGAAGGAGAGAGTTGAGAAATAACGCAGTTACCAGGAGAGCCTTTCCTCACTAAAAGGCAGGAGGAAGAGGAAACAGAACAAGAAGAAAAAGAGAAATGGGAGGGACAAAGGAAGAAGAGGGGTGAGGAGGAAGGCAAAAACAAGGATTCCAACAAACTAATAAAGCCACAAAGCACCTTTTAAAAATTAATTAATTAAATTGACAAATTAATTATATGTACATATAAGGTATAATGTGATGTTTTGATGTATGTATAAATTATAAAAAGACTAAATCAAAACTAATTAACATATCAATCGCCACGACACCTTATCATTTTCTTGTGGTGAGAGCACTTAACATCTATTCTATTACCAATTTTGAAATATATAATTATGATAAACATGATCATCACGCTGTGCAGTAGACCTCTTTAAAACTTATTCTTCCTGTTTAACTGAAACTTTGTAGCCTCTGAACAGCATCTCCCTTTTTCTCATACCTCCCCAACCCAGAGCCTCTGTGACCCACCATTCTACATTCTGTCTCCATGAGATCAACTCTTTTAGATTCTACATATAAGTGAAATACAATATTTGTTTTTCTGTGCATAGATTAATTCACTTAGCATAGTGTCCTCCAGGTTCATCCATGTTGTAAATGGCAGGATTTCCTTCTTTTTAAAGGCTGTATATTATTCCATTGTGTATATATATTCCACATTTTCTGCATTTATTCATCAATTAACGAACACTTGGTTGCTTCCATATCTTGGCTATTTTGAATAATGTTGAAATGAACATGGAAGTGCAGATATTTCTTCAACATATTGATTTCAATTCCTTTGGGTATATACCCACACAAAGCACTTTATTTTAATCCATTTTCTTCATATCACTGATTTAAAGGGGAAAGATGTGATGACAGTATTGTGAAGCTTTTCCTGTTGCCACTAAAACAGCCTCTTAAAAAGAAAGACCACTGATTTAGAGAGAAAAATATGAGTACTAATTTACAATTCAAGGAGAATTGAAGGAACATTGATTTGATACCTGCCAGACAGCCAATCAATGTCATAGTGGCAAAAGACAAGACATCTGGTAAGACCAAAGCTCTTCATTGGTTGCATGGGCCCTAAGTGAAAGAGAGCTGTGGTCAGATCTGCCAGTAACCTTTTTGCTGGCCCTGAAGCAAGATTAGAAATAGAGGCACTTAGACCTTGTATATAAATATTTTAAAGTTTTAAATTAAGCTCACAGACTCTTATGTAAAATATTTTTTCTGTTTCACAAATTTATTTCCATAATGTTTAACAAATATTGCCTCATAAGAACAAAATGTTAAAATGTGGGTAAATATATGGTTTTTATATGATGAAAAGTCAGTACAATAGCAAAAGAGTAAATTATTTTGTTATTGGTCAGGTATGGGTATTCTATTGATGGTCAATGATATTAAGGTGCATAATAAAATCAAAACATCCATAATTCATAATTTATTATGCATGAATTTCATAAAATTGATGGTCTTTACCTTTAAGTAAAAGCTATGTTCAATTGATAGTAATGATATGAAGAGTTAAAACAAGTAAAACCATGTTCAACATATATAAAATTTGGACATTTTTTCATCAAAATGTATATTAAAATAAGTGTTAAATATAATTCAAATTACTTTTAATTTATAAATTTATAAGTTGTCACCAATAACAAAACATTATCTCTTACATTTAAAAAGCAAAATATAAATTATAATTGATAATAAAGTTTTAAATCATACTAATTTAAGAAAAGCTGGGTTTTTATCTAACTTTTTGAAAATCTTTTTTTTTTTTTTTTTTTCAGATGGAGTCTTGCTCTGTTGCCCAAGCTGGAGCACAGTGACATGATCTCGGCTCACTGCAACCTCCGCCTCCCAGGTTCAAGTGATTCTCCTGCCTCAGCCTCCCAAGTAGCTGAGACTACAGGCACGTGTCACTGTGCCTAGCTAATTCTTTGTATTTTTAGTAGAGACGGAGTTTCACCGTGTTAGTCAGGATGGTCTCGATGTCCTGAACTTGTGATCCACCCTCCTCGGCCTCCCAAAGTGCTGGGATTACAGGTGTGAGCCACTATGGCCTGACCAAAAATCTTTTTAAAAGCAATTTTTCTTAAGCCAGATGCCATGGCATACACCTGTAATCCTAGCTACTTGGGAGACAGAGTCAGGAGGATCACATAAGCACAGGAGTTGAGGGCTGCAGTACATTGTGGTTGCACCTGTGTAGAGCCACTGCACTCCATCCTGGGCAACATAGTGAGATTCCATCTCTAAAAAAACTAAAAATTAAAAAAAAAAAACTTTACTGAGATATAAATGAAATGCAAAAAACTGCACATATGTAATATATACAATTGAAGGAGCTCAGACATATGCACATGCCCGGGAAATCATCACCAGAATCAAGGCATCACCTTTCGAAGTTTCCTTGTGCCCTTTTATTCATTTTCTATTTTGCTTGTTTTTTGTTTTTGTGGTTAGAACACTTCATGTGAGGTCTACATTCTTAACATATTTTAAGTACACAGTACAGTATTGTTAACTATGGGCACTGTGCTGTACAGCAGATCTCTAGAACTCATTTATCTTGTATAACTGAAACTTTATACCCATTAAACAACTCCCTATTCCCCACCTTCACTTCCTATCCTTGGCAATCACCATTCTTCTGTCTGCTTCTATGAACTTGATTGTTTTAGAGACCTCACATAAGTGGGATCACGCACTATTTGTCGTTTTGTGATTCGCTTATTTTACACTTAGCATAATGCTCTCCAGGTTCATTCACGTTATTGCATATGGCTGGATTTCCCTTTGAATAATATTCTATTGTATGTATATACCACACTTTCTTTATCCATTTATTCACTGATAGATACCTAGGTTGCTTCTATGTCTTCACTGCTGTGAATAATGCTGAGATAAACATGGGAGTGCTGATAGTTATTTCAATTTATTTATTTATAAACCCAGAAGTGAGATTGCTGGATCGTATGGTAGTTCTATGTTTATTGCAGAAACCCCCATACTGTTTTCCATAGGGGCTACATCGTTTTACATTCCACCAACAGTGCACAAGGATTCCAGTTTCTCCACATCGTCGGCAGCACTGTTATCTGTTGTTTTGTCTTGCTTGATAATGGCCATGCTGAGAGGTGCGAGGTGATCTCTCATTGTGGTTTTGATTGGCAATTCTCTGATGGCGAATGATGTTGAGTAACTTTTTGAAAATCTTAATTAAACCTTATTCAACACTTTACTAAAAGTAAAACTAATTTTATTCGTTGTATTAGCTATAACCAATTTTAGCTAATATAGTGCCAATTAATTGCCAATGTAAAGAATCAGTGTTTTGCTTTCTGCATTTCAAGTCAAGACATAATATATACAAATTTGACAGAAATGTGCATTGTTTAATGGCATAAAATATTCCTCAGCCACCATGCACAACTGTTGTGAATACACAAATACTTTTAAGCATTTCCTGAACCACCTTTTAGGACACAAAATGAGGCAAGTAAATGGACCCTCAGGGCTACAAAAATGACTTTTGTTAGTCATAATCAATAGATTATAAATGCATAATCTATTACATTCATGCCGAGAAAGAAGGAGTTGACAAGTTAGTGAAAATTGTGTTCTCCCTAATCTGGGTGCTGCTGCCTCAATCCTTCCTTCACTCCGATGCAGTGTCATCTTCAGTCTCAGAAGTAGAAGGAAGCACAGACCCTCACAGCATTTGAACCATCAGTCATTGTTAACAACAAAGGGCAAAAAATATGGAGAATATATAACCTGGGTCCTGAACAAGTCATGAGAACAGAATTCATTTGGGGTGACAGTCGTATTGTCAAACACTCAGCATCAGATTCCAAGAGACCAAAATGCACAATTATTTATGATATGATGGGGCTTCCAAAGCCCAGAGCAGGACCATCTTGCTTGGGTATAAGGAAGGTACCACTTGTGGTTCAACCTCAAGGCCAAACAAAGGAAATTTAGGTTAGATTGTAAAATTCTATATGCTATGTCTATTCTTTTATTCATTTTTAACCTGCATATTCTTCCCTATGTAATTCTTACAGTGAATAGCTAATACATGAAATTATGACCACCCAGCATGGAACCTTGGGCCAGTTACTTTTTCCTGTTTTCTCATCTGTGAATGGAGACCAGTGAACTAACTATATAATTTCTGTCTTAGCATTACCAGCTTTTGAGTTGCTATCTTCTTAAGAAGAAGAAAGTTTTAGTGAAGGAAAAGCAAGGGGCTGGATAGTTGATAAGACCTCGTTAGCTCTGTGATTTGGGGCAAGTTATCTCACATTTCTGGATCTCAGATTTTATAAAATAGAGAAATTTATAACTGCCTTGGAGGATAGTATTCAGGATTAAATGAATTAATACGTACTAAGTGCCAAGCAGAGTGTCATGTGCATCAGAAATGTATAGCAAAACTAACATTTGAAAGAGAAAGCGAGAAGAAATGTGTGTATACATTTACGCATGTGTGCATGATATGTGCATGCCTGCACATACACATTTATTTGAAACATTTAGGACATAGAGAATGGGATCTGGGGTGGGAGAGGTGGGAAGTGGGTTGGAACTCAGAGAAACACAATGCAGAGTGGAGAAATAAAACATTTTAAATTATCATTAATATTCTTCGAAAAAAGAAAATATTCATTTTCATTCTCTTTTTCTTTCTTTTCTTCTTCTCCCTTTTCCTTTTTTTTTTTTTTTTTTTGTTTCCGGAGTCTTTCTCTGTCACCCAGGCTGGAGTGCATTGGTGTGATCTTGGCTCATTGCAATCTCTGCCTCCTGGGTTCAAGCAATTTTCCTGCCTCAGTCTCCTGAGTAGTTGGGACTATAGGCATGCACCACTACACCTGGCTAATTTTTATATTTTCTGGTAGAGACAGGGGTTCACCATCTTGGCCAGGCTGGTCTTGAGCTCCTGGTCTCAACCCACCTGCCTCAGCCTCCCAAAGTACTGGGATTACAGGAGTGAGCCACTGCGTTCAACCAAAAATATCATTTTCTTAATAAGAAATGTTGTTCTGTCTCAAGAAATAGGGATGCCCAAGGAGACGGAGAGAGATCAAACAAATGACTGGTTGTTGGAGCAGTCAGAACACACACAACATTTATTAAGTTTGCCATTTATATAGGCTCAGTTGGTGGTGCCCTAAGACATTATGAGAGTAACAGCAAAGATTACTAAATCACATATTGCCATAACTGATGTAATAATAATCATTAAAAAGTGTGAAATATACCAAGAATCACCAAAAAGCGACACAGAGACATGAAGTGAGCACATGCTGCTGGAAAAATGGCACCAAAAACTTGCTTAATGCAAAGTTGCCATAAACCTTCGATTTGGAACAAATGCAGGATCTGCAGAGCACAATAAAGTGACGCACAGTAAGATGAGATGTGCCTGGATATATGCACATACATATATATATATATATGAATGCCTTAAAAAGGAGAGGGGGTGAAGCAAATGAAAAACAAAACTTCTGAGATGATCTTAGACAACCACTACTTCTCAAAATAACCAGAAATGTGTTTGAAAAAGTTACAGATCACACCCCAACTTTTTCTCTGAACCACCTTGTTTTCTTCCCTTCCATGTGAAAGACTACATATTTTTCAAGACCCAGCTGCACTTTCATCTGTAAGTGAAGCCTTCCTTGACTGCCACTCTCCCTGCTTCATCACTTTTCTAGGGGAGGTTAATTCATCCTTCTCCCAGTTGAGTTTTCATTACATTTTATTTACACTTCTGCATAACCCTATGCGACATGCCAGTATTATGCATAATTAGCTGCATTTCTGTTTTTCCAGCTAATTGCAGCACACAGGGAGTCGTATTCAATTTGCAGTTTCCTGTGCCAAGTATGGTACCTGGCACCCTAGTATGTGCTCAATAAATCATGCTGAATGTATGAACTTCATATACCACAAGGAGAGGCTGGCAATAGAGATGGCAGTTGGTTTTGCTTGCAGTTTTTATTGTTGTTGTTCTTTGTTTGGTCTTGATGCTGTTAGTAGGGTAAAGTTTGTGATAGTACCTAGTGGGGTAAAGATTTAGCATTTGTAAAATTTTGGCATGATCTGCAATCCATATTAGAATTCTGGGATTTGGTAGTGAAGAAAAAAACACTAAGGATATTTGAAGAGATCTCTGTTTCTTCCCTAAAGTTTCCCTGCCCTTTCCCTAAGGACGTAAATGGAAGACTTGGGCATAAAGAATCAGGAACCCCACTGACCATGTATGGGGAAAAGGCCCCTCCTATGTAATTGGATGTAAAAAAAGAAAATCTCTTTTAGACAGGCACACGGTTTTGGCTGAAGTTCAGCCACATACCTATTCTAAGCTGAATTTGGGTATAGCCCTAATAATTGCAGTTACTCTTTAGAGAAAGAACCCAAGAGGTTTACCTGGAGATTTTTTCCAGATGTAAGCAGGTATGTGAGAAGCGCAGTAATGAAGATGTAAACCGGATGAGGCCATTTTGTGCCCCATAGTCTTTCCTCCAATTGCTCGAATGCTAGGAGATGTTCCCCAGCAATCATAAGGATGATGGCACACAGCCATCTAACAAACACCAGATGCCTGAGTAGCCTTATAAGCTGTGGTGTTAAAGAGAAGGGGGGCAAAACCCCAAGTATGAATGCCTCTGCAGTTATCAATCTGTCATGAATTGTAATCAAACAGAAACAAACCTCTTTATTCCGTCAGTTCCTGGGATAGGTCCATCAGATGTCCTGTAGACATGCACTGAGAGTGGTGAGAGCTCTCAGGAACCTGTCATCCTCCTTCACCCTCCCACAGAAGAGTCTGACTTAGTGACATTGGTAAAGACACCCCACCCCCACCACCTGGGCTTTATATCTTTCTGGATGAGAAAAGATGAGCTGGATCAGCTATGCCAGAAACTGGGTATTTGGGTTAAATGCATCTTTAGTATCACCTCTATTCTTTTTATTTTCCTCCATGTGAATCCAGAATAGGACTTTTTTTATTATGATAGTTAGAATTCTTAGGAGTGTTACTTGGGTAATGGGTGCACTAAAATCTCAGAATTTGCCACTGTAGAACTCATCTGTGTTACCACTTGCAATCCAAAAGCGATTGAAGCAAAAACATTGTTTTAATCAAAAAAAAAAAAAAAAAAAAAAAGAATTATTAGGAGTGTTAAAGTTAGCCATTTGAGGAAAACTATGAAACTCTGTGTCGCCAAAGTGTAAGAAAATCAAGATGGCTTAATTAGGCCCCTCTTAAATTGCACACACTGCAGAATGTATTTTGGAAGAGCCGAGCGAATTGCAGTTAACTTGAAGCAAATAAGAAATGAAGAAATGATATATACATTTCTCCCCCCAGGGTCAAACCCACCACAGCTGAAAACTGTCCAAGTAGCAAGTGTCCTACATGGGAGGCAGCCAAGAGTGGAGTTAGGGGCACAGTGTTTGAAGTCACAGGAACTTGGATTTCAATTTGAGCTTGGCCATGGACTAGCTATGTGATTTGTCTTAACTGTTTTGAGCTGTTAGCACAATCATCTGTAAAATGGGGATAAGAGTACCTACCTCACAGTAGAAATAATGGATCAAGTGCCTGACTTATTGCTAGAGGTTATTCAATCCATAGTATTATTAAGGTAAATAAGTATTATTAAGGTAAAAACCATGTGGTGAGATTGAACGCCTTGGGAATAAAGTTGAGGCAACTGCAACTTAACAATTATGACTTTCTCCTGGGCTGTCTTTATACAAATAACCACTTTTACTTTGCTTTCTAGTTATTTATACTTCTATACCTTGCCCATGTCAGGGTTGTGCTGAACTAAGCACTTATTAATTACTGACTGATTTGTCCTTTTGCTTATTCTGGGGAATCTGTGTGGTTCCAGCCTAACCTGCAAGATAATAAGGGTGAATGAGTATATGTTTACTGGGAATAGCGGGGTAGACTATGCAGGCAGGAGAGCTGAAAACCTTGAAATAAGAATGAGGCTCATTGGCTGGGCACAGTGGCTCATACCTGTAATCCCAGCACTGTGGGAGGCTGAGGTGGCTGGATCACATGAGGTCAGGGGTTCAAGAACAACCTGGCCAACATGGTGAAATCCCATCTCTACTAAAAATACAAAAATTAGCCAGGCATGGTGGGATTACAGCCAGCTGCCTGTAATTCCAGCTACTTGGGAGGCTGAGGCGGGAGGATCACTTGAGCCTGAGAGGCAGAGGTTGCAGCGAGCCAAGATCGCACCACTGAACTCCAGCCTGGGCAACAGAGCAGTGAGGCTCCAAAAAAAGAAAGAAAGAAAGGAAAGAAGGAAAGTAAAGGAAGGAAAGTGAAGGAAAGGAAAGAAGAGGATGGGAGGGGAGAGTAGGGGAGGGAAAGGAAAGGAAGAAAAAAAAAGAAAAGAAACTCCCTGGCATCCATAATCGGACAAGTTGGTATGGTTTTGTAATCAACTACAAATTGGGAAAATCTCATATAGGCTGGGAATACAATCTGGCTCCTAAATTTCAGGTCACCATGGTCTTATTACATGATGGTTCCATAAAAGCTCCTTATACCCTCAGGACAGCCTTTCAGGTGTTTTGGGCAAGGGGCGTCAGAGCTGCCTCGCTTAGAGCTTACATTCATCTTCAGGCCAATCCCTCCAAAATTGGCCCATAAGACTGACCTCTGGGAGTAACTGGATGGAAAGCATTCTTGCCAGAATATTCTTCCACGGCAGAGGGCACTTTTTCAGGCCCCACATCAAAATATGGTGAAATTTCGATTTGCTGTGTAAAGCACAATGAGAGTTTGAAACTGGTATGGGGTGCTAATAAGCCTGTCTCAAACAGAGTTTTTAAATTCAAACTTTTTGAATGCCAGTATTTTCTAAAAGTCATTTTGTTGTTAAGATCTTGGTAACAATCACCGTTTTTTGACAAAAAAAGAGTTGAAGATTTGGGTATATGGCAACTTTGAAGAAATCTCTTAAATGGTTAAAAAAATAACATGATGATAATGTTGAAAGGTAGAGGTATAAGAAAATGGAAGCGATGGGAAAGGTGATATGTAAATTTATACACTGAGGTCTGCTCTCTAATTCTTGGCATTAATGTGATGAACCCTGCCATGGACGTCCTGTGGTTCTAGAAAGGCACTGGGAAGAACCATTGGGCAGCCCAGGCTCAGCCCAGAAATGCAAATAGTTTAAGGTGGTGCTAGTGAATGAGGACAGGCTAGTCCTCCAGGACAAGATAAATAGGCAGTGAGGAATAACAAGAGCTAAAAGGCATGATGTTTTGGGAAAACTATCCACGCATCCCTATAGAAAGAAAACTACTGATGAAAAAGCCATTTTTGAGGGTCAGCTATAAATGCTTTTAAAATTAATAGTAATAGAAGTTTTCTCGCTAAAAGTTCCAAGGTAGCGGTTCTCAAATTTGAATAAGCACAAGAATCACAGGGAGGGCTTGCTAAAGTGCAGCCTGCTAAGGCTCGAGCCCAGAATTTCTGATTAAGGAAGTCCAGGATGAGGCCTGGGAACTTGTATTTCTGGCAAGTTACCAGGTGATGCTGATGCCTCAGTGCCTGAGGACTACACTATAAAAAGCAGTGTTCTAAGATACACTACATAAAGTTGCTGGCCTGTGAATTTTAAGATCCCAGGAATATGACTTAAAAAACTGGCTGAAGAACAAAAGTCTTCATCACTCCACTTCTGCCCCCTAAAGTAAATAAATCAACAAAACAACTCAACATTTCAACAACAAATAATACAATACCAAAACTCATCTGTAGAGATGGCTTTTAAACGTGAAATCATCTGTGAGCAATGGAAACCTCCTAATATACTGCCCTAGAGACCAACCCTCCATGGTAGTGTAAGTTTCCTATCAATTTTTTTAACAGAGGCCAAGGCATCAATGTGGTATCATTCCTGCATTTTTACCCACAGGGTTGTCATGGTGGAACTCCCAAGTCCATATTTTAAGCAAGAAACATACACAAGCTGCTAAAGATTTTGCTGAGGTGAGGTGAAGGTTGAGTAATTCTGGAAATATTTCCCTTTCCTCTAGTCTTTCAAATCCCTGGAGACCTCTCCCAGGGACTGTGGTATGGAGAGTTGGACTTGACCCTACTGTGAGAGACCCAACTTCCGAAGACTGCATCAGATGAAAGGCTCTCTATACAGACTGCAGACTTGTCAGCTGGATAAGGAGGCAGACAGAGCAGTCTACTACAAACTGCAGTCCATGTATCTGTGCTGAAAATAAGAGGAGTCTTTAGGAAGCAAAGAGGAAAATATTTTTATAAAGAAATTTTATTGCATAATTCTTGTATACAATAAACACTGGAAAAGGGTTTTTAATGAAAAGTCATATCTTTTTTCAAAAGTTTTGAACTGTCTGGAGAAAAATTACTACAAAGCTATCTAAGGCAAAAATAATATTTAACCTTCAAAACAAAAGATAATCCCCTTCACCATTTTTTTTTTTTTTTTGGTATTTAAAGCAAGACATTTTAAACACAATTAGCATGGAGAAGTTTTCAAATTGCTACATCATTTGCATTAAGAATTCAAATGCATCTAAGAAACACATGGGCCTGTTCTCTAATACAACAGATACTGCTGCTTTCTTTAGATCCATTCTGCTTGAATGTAGGTCTGTACTTTTTGCACACCAACAGAATCCTGCATCTTCTAACGGTACAGTAAGAGCTGGAGTGCAGAGAGGGAAAGTCCCATACACTTCCTATGTTAAATGGCATAACTCCCACAGATCACATACACCTCGCCATATTGACTCACTTCATTGCACTCCATATCCTGCAAAAATAAATCTAGTGCTCGACAGCTGACATTATTGCTCACTGACGTTTTAGTAATATATTTCTTTCACATAAGAGAGAAATATACTGAAATTTGATACCACTTAAACCCAAAAGCAATCTGGAATTAAACCACATGCATACACCCCACTTTTTTTCAATGGATGTTGCATTTTTCTTAAAGTTGATCCTGGAAAATGTGGTAGAAGAAAAACTGGCTTTCCATGAAACAAAGACTAAGGATTAGAAAAAGGGGGGTTCTTTTGAGTGAAATGTTAAGTTCTATAATAAAAATGAAGGAAAAATGGCAATACAGTCTCTGTGGAGAGGGATCAGTACAGCCTCTCACTGACCCTCCTTGTCTACCCCGACACTGTGGCCTGCATCCCAGGGACTCCTGAGGAGGCTATCCCACAGAGCTAGAGCAGCCGAGAGGTGCTGTGTGTGCCTCTGAAGGATGGGCGGCAGGCTATGGCAAAGCCCTGAGAGACCCATTTCTGTGGCCACCCCAACATGGAATCCTGGGGTCGTTGGGAAATATTGGAGCTTTTTCTGTGAGATTTGGAAAGACTTGTAGGATGGTCTGGATGTTGATGGCTGAGGTCTGGTCTTAAGTTTTATACCTCATTTCTAGAAGCCTATGAATTCCAGAGTGAACCCAGGGCCTGGGGTGAATGTCTTGGAGCTGAGAGGGTGTCTGGATGCTCAGATAGAAATCTCTTATGTGAACATCCAGATAAGAGTAGGGCTTATCTGGAATCACAACATTGCAGTGTACATGACTATGAAGAGGCCACCAGGATGTCGGGCTTCTTAGGGAGGTGCTTGTAGAGAGAGACATGGAGGAATGTGGACATTGCCACATTGACACTGTTTGTCACAGCTTTTCATTCTAATTTCTCGTTGTTTCTTCTTTTTCTTTCTTCTTTTTTTTTTTTTTTTTTATTTTTTTTTTGTCCTGGTGCTTACAAGGAAAGCTTTCAAAGATTTACAAAAATAATTTTTTTAAAAAAACTACAATTCAAGATTAGCATTCAAAGCTACAAACACAATGTACATTCGTCACACACCATACCTTCACACCTGGCTATGGCAATGTTGACTAATATCACCATTGTTTATACTTGTGAAAACTTTATTGTGCACAGTGACATTCATTCCACCAGACTCAATGTTATAAAGCAATTGAGCAGAGCTTCTCAAAGTAAAACTAGCTGTGTTGCTCCAAAGGGAAATTCTGGCTCTTGGCCCAACTATTTCCATACCAATCAGCTAAGTCAGCCTCCTCTCTGCTTCTTTCCATTTCAAATGCCTGGGCTTTGGCCTTTGGGGCAATTAGAACCAGATCAGTTTAATTTTACAACACTGATCTCAATTATCTAGCAATACCGTGAATTTGCCCTGAGAGTATCAATACGTTTTACAAGTATTATGAGTCCCAGTTTATACATGAAGAAATAGGCACAGAGAGGCTAAATGGCTTGTCCCTTGTCACACAGAAGATTATGCTGAGTATGAAACTTGACCTTCTGTTTTAGCTTTCCATGTGAATCCCCATGTCTCTCCTGGAGCTCTGTGCACAAGGGCCCCCACTTGGATTCTGTTTGTTACTTGTAGTGTCCTGTCTGTTTTTCAGCCCAGCACTGAATTTTTCAGCACCCAAGACTTCATCCTTGGTCTTCTCTGCTCTCTGTCATTCCTGCTGCCTTGATGAAGTGCGTCGTCCTCAATCTTTTATTTTACACAGTGGAATTTACCAAAATGCGCTTCCAGCTGCAGCTGCTTTTTGGTGTAGAAAGAAGGACTTATAAAAAGGCAATGGGCAGGTGTTCTTTTTAATTTTAGAACAAGTGGGGCTCAATATTTTATAGTTGTCTTACATTCCAATACTATTTTCTTTTTCTTTTTTTTCTTTTTTGGACAGGATCTTGCTCTGTTGCCCAGGCTGGAGTGCAGTGGTGTGATCTCAGCTCACTGCAGCCTCTGCCTCCCAGGTTCAAGTGATTTTCCTGCCTCAGCCTCTGGAGTAGCTGGGACTACAGGCATGCACCACCATGTCCAGCTAGTTTTTGCATTTTTAGTAGAGATGGGATTTTCTCATGTTGGCCAGGCTGGTCTTGAACTCCTGGCCTCAAGTGATCCACCCACCTCGGCCTCCCAAAGTGCTGGGATTACAGGTGTGAGCCACCGCGCCTGGCCTCCAATGCTTTCAATGGAAAATAAAATAAAATAAAGGCCTAACAGTGAGGTAATGTTTACTTCTCTGCCACAGCATTCAGTATACCCCCTCGGATCTGGCAACAATTTAACATAAGGAAAGACTTTAGACCTTCACACCCTTTTAGTGAGAAAAAAAATGACCTTAACTCAAACTTTCCACAAAGCTGAGCAGTGTTATTAAGACATCATTCCATCCTTATCTTAGGTGAGTCTGTGCAAAGGCCTCAAGGCCACATGTCTTGCAGGTCTCCATGCCCTGCACTTCCCAGCTCTGGTCTCTGCATTGCAGAGATCTCTATTTTCACTTTTGAAGACACGAACCCTCTGTTTCTGAATCAAAGGAGGAAAAACTGCAAAAGAAGCCATGTGCTCAAAGAAAAGAATGCCAAAGGGTATAAGTGGCTTGTGAAGAAGTTTCACAAAGCTGTCTCCATTTTCTAAAGCTATAAACAGTTCTTGATCTAGTCAATAGCAAAATACATGGATGGCCAGGGCTTCTGTTTAAGCAAAAAAGAAAAAATATCAATAGCACAAAACTGCTCTTATAGTTTTTGAAAAAATATATCTATTTAAGATAAACAATTTTGATTTTTTTAATAAGCTGTGCATTAAGTACACTTTGTTTCCATCACTCTCCATTACTCTAGAACTCCTCTTTGTTGGCCCGGGCTGGGCTGGCGATCCCACTGCCCCCCTCGGTGGTGGCACCACCACTATCTGCAGGTGTGAAAGATAAGGCAGCCGAATTTATGCAGTATCTTTTCCCAGTTGGACGAGGCCCATCATCAAAAATATGCCCAAGGTGGGCACCACACTGAAAGAGAAGAACAAAATGTAAGCGAAAAGCATGCACAAAGCAGGCTTTGAGAGGAACTCACATTAAGCAGTTTAAATGGATGACCAGCCTGTAGAGAAATGAAGGAAACTATCGTGGATGATTTCTCATCTGCCTGTCAATAGCCACAAAGATGGTTTCTGGCAGGCTTTGTACCACATGCTGAGAATAAAAAACACTAGAATTGTGCATATCAGAAATCATTTAGTAGCCGCTGTATTTTTTGATCTGTGAAGTCTCTCAGCCAGCTGAAAAATGACTGCCATAATTTTATGAATCAAGTTGACCCTTGATCTTCCCTTGTAAGAAACATGGCAGAATAAAATCTTTCCCCCGGCATTACTTTTGGCTTTGGATGGGTGGGTTTCAGATATGCAGAAGTCCACTGAAAAGATACTATTTAACTGGCCATGACAGAGGTGATGTTTGCTTTCATGGGCAGTAAAACTTAACATCAGACAAGCATTGGATGTTCTTGGAACCCAGATAAGCAATGGCAAGGCTCAATAGATTTATGTCACAGTCACCAGGGCTGCAAATGTAGCAAAAGGAAACATCTCTAGTGTACACAATTGTTTTTTTCCTGGCTTCCAATAAGTGGAGAGTCATGCTTGCTTCTTTATCCAAATGAACTATAATATAAAGAAAAGGAATAAGCTGTTTAGCTAAAATCAATTTTACTGACTATTCAAAAGCTGGGGAAGAAGAGATCTAAGGTCTAGACAGAGGCAGAAGGAGCATCATTTTGATGTTTGAGAGAAATTCAGCTCCAAGAAAATCTATCCAAAAAAAATGGCTCAGTGAATAGCTCTGCACTAAGTGCTTTGATGCTGGGTACAGCTTCGGGAGATGAAGGTACATCTCACACTCCGAATATCTCCTACCCTTTTCCAGCAGGGATGGGGTGAAGGAGATGGAGACACTGGTGCAGCATATTCACAAGCAGGCTGTGAAAATCCATCACTTATCGTGGAACAATAAAACCAAAGCCTGAGGTAAATGACTTCCATTCATTCGCTTATTTATGGAGTGCCCACTACATGCTGGGCACTGTTAGAGACTCTGGAGTGCAGACAACAATCCCTGGCCTCATAGAGCTTATATTCTAGTGGGACAGACAGGGAGTACACACACAAAAAACAAGTGAACTATAAAGAATGAAAGGTAGAAAGCAATGCTAAGGAGGGAAAAAAAAAGGTGATATGAAATGTCAGATAGGGTGGTTGAGAGAGGGCTCCCTGGGGTGACTTTGGAATAAGGACCTGGAAGAAGTGAATCTCTAGGGGAGGGCATTTCAAGGAGAGGGAAGAGTCAAGATTTAGGTAACCGTATGAGAGAAAAGGCATGTCAATGATTTGTTAATTCTCACTGTGCTGGTCTGGTGTATAAAACATAAGTTTCAAGTAAAGAGTATGAAGTGACAAGGGACTGGGGCTGAGATTCCAAATGGAGATGAAAGAGAAAAATGAGGGAAAGTGCTCATTACAATGAAAAGCGCTAGAATCTTAGTTTCCCTGTTGAACATGCTAAGCTCAGTGCTCAAGCATTCCCTAGTTATTAATAAATAGCACAAACAGCAACTTTGACTGTATGGCACTTCCATGTTAAAAGTGCATTCTCATTTCACTGCCAGCATACTGTGTCAGTTTATTAAAGAGCTAAAAATGAACCCTGAACTGATTTGATCTATTGCCTAGAAAATACGAAACAGGCCTAAAAAACAAATCTTGTATTATTTTACCACATTTTATGCAGGTTTAGGTAATATCAAGGCTGACAGCTCAGATTGCTTTTCCTTTCTATAAACAATTGATGCCAAATTTTTAGGCATCCACAGCTAAGATGAACCAGTAAAAATACATATGCTTGCCCAATGGACACAGGAAAACCCCCATTTCTGCCTGTCAAAATAGTCAAAGTGCTGTCCAACAGGAACTAGTGCTCTCGATGACCAGTGTGTGTGCACAATTATTGATCTCAGATGCAGCCCCAACACTTAGAGCATTTGGCATTTAAGAGATGAAGTTTTCATATACCTAAAAGCCTTGGGTGTGTGTGTGTGGGTGTGTGTGTGTGTGTGTGTGTGTGTGTGTGTGTGTATGTGTGTGTCTAATGAGAGAATACAGCTAGTTGGGAAAAATAAATAATATTGCCTTTGCTAATAATCTCTTGAGCATCTTGAGAAAATAGTTCTATTTGTACCACACCAAAAATAAACTGTAGTAAGGATATATTTGAAGGTGTTTAAGTTATATGGTCTTAATTTCCCAAATCGTATTTTAAAAATCCAAATTACAGTAACTGAATCTGTTGAACTGGGTCTGTTTTCAACCTGTAGTTTCATTTGCTAATCTGGAACTAGTATTCTGGTTAAATAGAATGGAAAACACTGATTCTAGGTGTGTCCTTAATCCAAAGCAAAAGAAAAAGGAGAAGTGAGGAAGAGAAATTATAGTAAGAAAAAGACAATAAAAACCATTTGCTAACAGATATATGGGTTGAGGATGGGGGTAGAAAAATCCTCAGAAACTGAGTCCCCTGAAAATGATAGTTACGGCTTCATTATACTTGCCACAGAGTATTCTGGAAGAGTCGCAGCAGCGTTAGGTTACTGAGGGAGAAGCAGCATCTCAGAACATAGAAAGGAGTTTATCTGATCTGTGGCACCACACACATGCCCACCCCACTGTCAGCAAAGCCATTTGTCTGAGGGAAGCCTAACTTACACAGTGCCATTTGTGCCTCCTCCCAGGTAAACCTAGTCTCCCAGAAAGGAATGTTACCCGGCTTCTTTGAAAAGCACACAAGCCCCAGTGGCTCCTCCCTGAGAGGTTGAGCATGGAGTCCATTCTTTGCGGCTTCTAGCCTTGGGAAAGCTAGGAGGATAAATGGAAGTTGTCAGTGATGCATTGTTTCTTTAACTGCCTGCAAGCTCTGCCTCCCAGGGCCCAGCAAACTGGCAATGTGTTGGGATCTCTCAGCACACCTGGTTGTAACTGAAACAAACTGGTTGCTCGATGAAGAAATCTCTGAGACCTGCTGTTAATGATTTATTTCAGGATGGAATCCTTAGTGTGAATTTTGAACATTGTTTTTAATGCTTATGTGTTTCTTTATTTCACAGGTAAATGTACGTGGATATTCTAGTCTTCATTCTGAAGAGCATTGTTCAAAAGAAAACAACTGAATTCTCACAAGAATCCTTTATCACCTAAGCCTCCTCTCAGAAAAGCTGGCAGCTAAAGAATCTGCAGAGAACCAAGGAAAAGGATCCCCCTAAAGTAAGTATTTGAGCATCAAATTTAACATAATTCCTTAAAATCTAACTGCAGTTCTCAATTGTATGCCTAGAAACACAAACAGTGTATTCAACACAGTTACATTTTTCCGCACTGATGTATTTCCCACTGTCTTAGAGGGTTTCTTCTAGCTATTCCTAGGATGTTTAGGCTTTATTATTGTCATTTTCTCTTAAGTGTTTGATCTATGACATGAAGCACTTTCAAAGCAGGGCTTTTACACTTGGGCACATGGGGCAGGATGGAAAAGAGAAAACAGTTTTAAGAAGAAAAGCAATTTACTTTGCCAGTAGTATTCTGTTTTCTCCCACTGTTATTGAAGACACTTGTGTTTAAGTGGGGGCTTTTTTCCTCTGTGCTTGTGATATTAATCTTTTGCCAAGGAAATGACTGTGAAGTCACCAGTTTAGCATTATGATTTTACTGAAAGATCAAGAAAAAGAGATGGGCAGTGAGTCTGAAGCCCTATTGTAACACAGGGGTATCTTTAATCATCAGCAATATATGAGTTGTCATCTGCAGAAGATTAATAAGGTTTGGAGGTTTTACCAAAAACTGCTTACCTTTTGAGAAATGCTTTCTATTGGTGCATATTTACCTTTCTGTTGATTTGGCTGACTTAGAACAAATTAATAATGATCTTAAACAAACTTAAGGGACTATACCATAGACTCAACAGTAATAGCAGCACTCATAAATAGACTCCAACGTGGGTAAATTCAAGAGATCTGATGGTTTCCTTAAAGATTATTACAAAAGTTAAGTGATTTATTAGACTCCCCTTTGCTCCAGATGTAGAATTTTGATCTGAAGAAGAAAGAATTCCCCAAGTATTCTAGAAGGAACTTACTTCACTGAACTACAGCTTAAACCATGGAAATCTTACCTCTTTGCACTGAATTTAAACTCCTGACAAAGCATTGCTTAATAGGCTGGGGTTGAAGGATTAGGGAGAGGCTGTCAAGTGATTATTCATAGTAGTCAGTGAAACTGGAATAGAAGCAATGTATTTTATCACTAACTTAAAATATAAGTTAAATTAAGGAAAATTCTTTAGAGCCGAAAATTGTTACAAAATGGCTGCTGCTGAAGGGAAAATATATGTGCCCACAAAGCGAGCAAACTGAAGATGAAGATTCTCTTTGGAAGAGAACTGAAATGTAATTTCTCGGCTCAGTAGGTGGAATAACAAAAGAGAATGAATACAATTGCAACAAAAATCAGAAAGTTTTCATAAGCAGCAATTGTAATGGAAACAGTGAAGAATCTCTCCCACCCCTGCTTATTTTCTGTGCCGTCAATGCAAAGATTAGGCAGTATGCTGTTTCCTGTATAACAGTTCTTTTAGAAGAACCTCACTGCAAGACTTCTAGAAAAGGTGGTGACAGGACTGAGCCAATCTTACTCTCTCAGTAAAACTTTACTAAAGACATTATCTGAGAAGTCACTGAACACATGGACAAACCTCTTTACAATGTACCGTAAAGAGGCAGTAGGCTATTAGCTCCCAGTGAATCTACAATTCCTGCGCAAATATGAGGGCTAATTCACTGCATGCATAGTGTCATCCCCACTACAATTTTTTTAAAAAAGGATCCTAAGCACTAAAGTGAGAATTACGTAGGAACCAAAAGAACAAAGAAATACTGCCATATTGACAAACTGCTGAGCAGGTTGGGTCAATTTAGGTTTTGTCTGTGAAGGCTCTGTTCATTTTTAGAAGTTGGCAGTTAAAGGTTCTTCCTATTTCAATATTTCATCTTTATCAAAGAAAGAAATATGACACATAACATATCCAACTGAAAATGTCTACAACATACTAAAAGCATCTAATAATTTTTTTATAACACAAACCATATTGATGCAATTTAGTCCAGAGAAAAGACAAGCCACGTAAATTCAAAATACAACAAGAATTTTAGAAAGAGAGTAAACCAGAGAAGTTTCCCACATTATCTCACCAGCAAAAAGAAAAAGAACATCTTCAAAAATGGGAGAAGTTTTGAGCAGGAGAAGCGACTACATGAACTGAAAAACTATAAGGTAAAAGAAGGTAAAAAGATAATGAAAAATAGTGCAAAATGAGAAACTAGGAAATAAAATACAAGTGGTTGCTCTAGTATGGGAACAATTAAATCTTTTATCAAGTCAAGGTGAAGAAAAGATGCCTGACAAAAAGGAAAAAAAAAAAAACTAAAGAAAATAGTAAAACAAAAGGAAAATAAATGTGCATTATTGTACATAAATAAAAAACAGAGAAACTGAAATGGAAGATACCCAGTCCACTTGAATTCGTTAAGCTGTTTTTTTGTGTTTAGGTGGCAGACATCCCCTGCTCCATCCACAAGGGCACGTGTCTGGCACACATGCCATTCTTTAGTGCTGGAACCTCATTCTCTCCTACATGGAACTTACTTCACTATAAAGCATGTATTTTTATACGTACCTTAGTGGAACAAATTCCTCTCCCTCTTTTCTTTAAATTTAAGAGTTCTAGTTAAGAAAGGGTCAAACATTTTCGAAATATGAGAAGCGAGTGTGGTGAAAAAAGAAGCCAAAAGGGAGCAGGTCAGTGTTGGTTTGCCACACAACTGTTAGGAAAGAACAGGAACAGTCACCTTAGGCTTTAACCACGGGGCCAACAGCTATGCTTGGTTTGGTTTGACCAAGCATGCTTGGTTTAACATTCTTTTAGGAATGTTGCCTAATGTTGGCATTGTTTGTGGGTTTCATTTCTCTTTGGTCACTGGTCACTGTAAGGACATCTTCATAATGATCTTTCCTAGACTACTGATGTTAAGAAAGAAGTTTATTCCAACAGTGAATTATAAGAATTAGTCACAAATCTATTAGAGAGTAGGGCCATAAGGAAAGTTAATATCGTATGCTTCATTTTTTCTGTACCTTTTAAATTTAGTTTTTATAAGATTCAATGTTTGAAAATAGCTTCTGAGTGAAAACAAGAAAAAACAATCATGTAACAGCATTTGTAGCTTAAAAAAGAAAAGAAGCAACTGCTAGTCTTAAAAGAGGCTAAGTACTGTGTACCTAATTTACAAATTAATGTGAGCCCTCCTACTTATAGTTTACCATTTTGTGAAATATTTTAGATTATTGGGCAGATAATCTCAATTTCTTTTAGTGACAGTTATAAAATCATCAATTAAATTTAATTGAATTTAAAACTAAATTGCAGGCTGGGCATAGTAGCTCACATGTGTAATCCCAGCACTTTGGGAGGCTGAGGCAGGTGGATCACTTGAGCTCCGGAGCTCGAGATCAGCCTAGGCAACATGGTGAAACTCTTTCTCTACCAAAAATACAAAAACTTATCTGGGTGTGGTGATGCATACCTGTGGTCCCAGCTACTGAGAAGGTTGAGGTCAGAGGATTGCTTGGGGCTCAGGAGGTGGAGTTTGCAGTGAGCCAAGATTGTGCCACCGCACTCCAGCCTGGGCAACAGAGTAAGACCCCACCTCAAAAAACAAACAAACAAAACCCCCCCCAAAATTAAATTGCATTAAGCCAACTGCTGGGAGATCACGGGATTTTTAAATTTTAATGACTCTTTTCAATCTGTCTATCTATGTGGCACCATAAAGAGCTGTGGAGAGTGCCTTAATTCAAGTCTCAGCTCTGCCACTTAAATCCATATAAACTGACCCAAGTTTACTTGCTCTCTTTGTGCCTCCATTTCAACTGTAAAATAACAGAGAAAAAAAGAACCTACCTCTGAAGGTTATTGTGAGCATTAACCAGAGAAGCTTTTAAAAATGCTGCTGCCCATACTCAACCCATCCAATTACATTAGACCCTCTGGGGGTGAAACCCAGCACCAGAAAGTTCTATTATCACCATCAGAGACTCCATTCTGAGAAACAAGAGTGAGCTGAAAATGTGATTCAGATAAAATATGAAGTCTAATTTTCAAGACAGAGAGTAGTCCTCACACTTGGAGGATAGGAAACTTGCCAGTCTTTTTTTTTTTTTTTTCTTTTTTTAATAAAAACAAAAATTCATCAGATGGTTAGGTTAAAACCAATCTCCCTCCCAACTTGGTAGTAAATATTCCATCTACTCCCTAAAAATCTTGTGCCTGGTGGAGGGGGTTAAAGAAAAATGGATAAAGGGCAGGTAAAGAATGCTGAGGGAGGCCCATATGGCAATCACTTTGCTATTACCGCTGCCTGATTATGCCCTGTACCGCTGATATGTCCAATAGATTCCTCAACAAAATACCTTGTGGTGTCAATAACTTTCAATGCCACAATGTTGCAGACTTAACATTTCACTTATTTAAAGCAGATTGGAAGAACAAGACTGCCTTCAGTAGAATATGGAGCTGCTCTTATTCCATGTAGAAGGAGATTCTATGTCTCTGTGTTTAAGCACAAAATACCCACAAGTTCAAGTCTCTCAATTGTGGGTGTCGAATTAACTAGTTTTGCCTCCTCCTCAACACATGTTCACTTGCTTCATTAGAGCCAGCATTAATTTGATTAGAGCAGAACGGACGGAACTAATTAGAAAATCCTTGGAAATGAGGATGTCTTTACATTAGGAGAAGCAGAAAAGGAATTACCTTATCTCATATAGCTGACCTACCACTGAACTTTCACTTCCCACATCCTCTCTTCAACCAGCTTTTTCACACCCACCTAAGAAAAGCCATTTCTGAGGTCTTCCTTTAATATGTTTGGATCACTGCCATTAGAGGCATTCTGACTGAAGTGGGTACACAGAACTGTAAGGTGAGGGAGATGATCAAAACGTCAGGTTATACAAAGCCACATAATGAAATCTTCATATGCCCCAAGAACAGCACACTCTTCACTTTACTGAGCCAATTGAAGATGATTTTGTTCCTACCAATGATTTTGTTTAATAGTAGTGAAGCCAATAACTGACTTTATTTATTTATTTATTTATGAGACAGGGCCTTGTTCTCTTGCTCAGGCTGGAGTATAATGGCATGATCATAGCTCACTGCAGCTTCGACCTACTGGGCTCCAGTGATCCTCCTGGCTCAGCCCCCTGAGTAGTTGGAAGTGCAGGCATATGCCATCATGCCCTGCTAAGTTTTAAAATATTTTCTGTAGAGACGAGGTCTTGTTATGTTGCCCAGACTGGTCTTGAACTCCTGGCCTCAAGTGATCCTCCCACCACGGCCCTCTCGAAGTGTTGGGATTACAGGCGTGAGATATCACACTGGCCCTGACATTCCACTAGACTTGCTAAACACCTGAACATAGGCACCCTCAAACTTCATATAGACTTTATCATGCTTGTCTGTCCTTCTTGTGACCAGCCACTTGGCCTTATTTGCTATATCTAGCACCACCAGGAGTCCTGAAAGTGTTTGCAGTGCAGAGGAAGCAGCGTATTATGTTTCCAGAGAGGATGAACTCACCTGAGAGCAGCTTGTTTCCACCCTGTGCATCCCGTAGGAAAAGTCATCTGTGAATGTGATTGCCTCAGAACTGATCACATCGTGGAATGAAGGCCAACCTGGAGAACAGCAGGCACAGGAATCAAAGCAGAGAGGAGAGATATATAGCCTTGGGTTATAATGCATTTTAAAGAAATACTAAGCAAATAATTAAAATTCGTAGTGTTTGTTTAACTTTTCAACCTGGAAAAGAAAGGTAAAAAGCTGAAGGAAAATATATTTTATGAGAGTACAACTATTTTTTAACCCTTCCTCACATTCAGATTACAGTTCCATTGGGGTTTGGTGCTTCATGAGACATTCTTAGACCATCCAATAGTTTTCTAGAGCATCCTTGAACTTAGACAGCTTTCTCTCACCACTCTTTCTTTTGTCTTCAGAGTCACTGGGCATGGCCCTGAAGCACTATCTTCCATTATGATGTTTTCTAAAACACAATCAATTGGTCTGGCTGTTAACTTTTCAACCATTCCATGCCTCCTTAGAAAGCAAGTTTTTTCAGTACCTAGTTTGGACAGTTAAAATATTAAAAAAAAAAAAGACTATCCTGTTGTCACCTGTTTTTTTCATCTAATTTCCTGGAACAAGGGCTATCTGGAAATCATAGCATCTATCTATTTTCATGGGCAAGAAGCTTGCTCACTTCATAGGAGAGACTCATAGAGCATCACTCCTCAGACATCTCTAGGTAGCACCTTGTCTCACAGAGCATCTTTTTCCAATTTTTATTGATTCTAGTGATTTTAAAACTATATGCACACTTTAAGAAACTTGATAGTGGCCGGGCACGGTGGCTCACGCCTATAATCCCAGCACTTTGGGAGGCCGAGACGGGTGGATCACGAGGTTAAGAGATCGAGACCATCCTGGTCAACATGGTGAAACCCCGTCTCTACTAAAAAACAAAAATTAGCTGGGCATGGTGGCACACGTCTGTAGTCCCAGCAACTCGGAAGGCTGAGGCAGGAGAATTGCTTGAACCCAGGAGACGGAGGTTGCGGTGAGCCGAGATCACGCCATTGCACTCCAGCCTGGGTAACAAGAGTGAAACTCCGTCTCAAAAAAAAAAGAAACTTGATGGTAAGTGGATCATTAGACTGTACAAATGTTTTCAGTGTATGGTCAGGTTTTATGTTCAGTACTTATGGGCATGTTTTTATGTTTCCCCAAAATATGTCTGGAGTTACTGAGCTGAAACTTGAACCCCTAAAATGATGAAAGAGGGGTGATGTTGCTGAATTGCTGGTGCAATTTTTTTTCTTTTTCACAAGCCAAATTTACTTCTTCAGAAAGGAAGAAGCCCTTTAAGAACTTAGTACTTTGTGTTAATACACCTATTGAAAAAAACAGAATGCAAACTTCAACAATATGATTTTCAGTTTCAAACAAAACATATTAGGCCAAATCCCCCAAGTTCCTTCGTCCCTTACAATGCAAGAGTATAGTATTCATAGTCAGTGCTGGATTTAACACCAAGAGTTTTAACACTTTCTAATTCCTTGATTTGAGCTCAAAATTGCGACAAAGCATCAGGAAAACCTGAACCTTCCAGACTATAACATTTCACAAAAATAGTTATGCTGAGACATACTAGCATTCTTAAGAAAATGAATTTCTTCCCATTTTCTAAATTCTAAAGGGAATTTGAATATATTCTAGGCTATAATATTTGGTTTACAATGGTTACTTGACACATTTAGGGGTTCTTCTTTGTTAATGACAGAAGTGCCAATTGCTAGTGAAAATAGGTTTAACGGTGATATTTGAGGACATTGAAAAATAAAGTCATTTATCTATGAAAAGAAAGAAAGCATTCCATATTTTCCTTTTTAACCCTCAAGGGCATAACTCATTAAATTGCAATTTAAGGCAACTAATATTATGGGAGGGATATGTTTGATTCAGTAGTAAACAGGTTTAGGAGTTTCATTGTTGTGTTAAATTTACCATAAAGCTACCTTACCCCAGCACCACATAGTTCTAATCCTAGAATTCAAAATAGGTATAGAGAAACATATATACATATATATTTTTCCTTTATGCTACATTGCATCTTATATTTATTTATCTTATTCTAGGAATCACCCTGGATTTAAATTTATTTTCATGCTTTCCTCCCTTACTAAGTAGCGAGCACCTTGAAGGCAGAGTCTAAACTCATTGATCTGAATATTCTCATTGCCTAACACAGTGTCTAGTACAAAGGCACAACTCAAATGTTTCTTAAACTTATTTCCAGTTAGCAGTAAATAAGCAAATGAGATAAATAATCAGAGAACATCAGAGAGTTCTGCAAGAAAGAAAAAGAATAAAATTATACTCCTTACAGACTAACTCAGGAAATATCAGTGCTAGTTTCTCACTGCAGTATCCAACTTGGCTCAATCATTGTAATTAAGCTTCTTTATGTAGGGGAGAGGTATACTCTTGCGTATTTAGGAGAGGAGAAACATGAAGTTCATGTAGTTCGCTCATTTTACAGGGTTTTAGGGTTGGGAGGGAGCAGAAGGATAAGTTACCTGCCAAGGTTACACAGGCAGCAAGTAGCAGAGCCTAAACTAAGATATGAATATTCTGACTTTAGGACTCTCCTTATGTTCCACTTTCTTCCTCAATTTTTTCTTCCTGAATTAGATATGCACAGAATTTTCCAGAAAACTATGTTCAAGAATAGAGCAGGATGACGGAGGGTGAAACAGAGTGGTGGTCTCAAAAGATTTCAGTGTTTCTGGGAAACTGTTGATGCTTGAATAGTTTGTTGTTTACCATGGCAGTATTTAAACATTAGAAGAGACACTCAAAAAATAAAAATAAAGAAAGACATTTCAAAGCTCCCCAAAACTCACATGTCCCTTTGCCCTTTAGAAGAAATGGCAGATTTCAAAATGGAATATTCAGTATGTCAACCCAAATCTTGATTAGTGGAGATGGACAGGAGAAACCATGCTGGAGACTGTGCTTCCTGTGATGAAACACATTTCAAAAGAGAATCATGGCCAACTGGGCCAATAGGGTTAACAAAGGAGAATGCTGAGTTGCTTTGCTAAGCTTTCTCAGAAAAAGTGACATTCTATAGAAAGAGTACATCAGAAAGGTAAGTACTTAATGACAATCAAACCAAGAAGGACTTTCCCCCAGTAATAAACTGTATTATGGCAGAGAAGCCACAGTGATGACAGCACTTTGAAAGCGAAATTCCCTCATCATGTGAAACTATTTAAAGAAGGAACTCTTCACTGCTGTAAAAATCCTCAAAGGAAACCTTGCCCCCACTCCTAATAATAATGAAAGTGCTTCAAAGGGTGATAGGCAAAGACTGAAGCAATCTGCATCTTGTTGAGAAAATTATCTTGAGCAAAAGGGTGGGGGAAGGGGAGTGTGCTTATGTCAGTTTTGACATTAAAGAAAGATCATCCATCCTCCTTTCTCTAGGATTTTTCTTTTGGTCTTCTAACAAAACATTACTTGTTTTGGATGCATTCCATGCCCTTTTTAAAAGAAAAGTCATGTGAAAACCTGTATAAACAGGGTCGGTTCACCCCGCCCCCAACATATCCTTTTGTTTCTATTTGATGGGATTGGATTAGGCCTATTATCATTTCATTTCAAAGAATATAAACTGTACTTTTTAGCTACTAGCCTATTATTACTAAGGATGCCTTATTTTCAATAAGTAGGTTCACCCGTCAAATAATTCCCATCTCTGGATAGCAAATAAATATATGTACAACTGAAGTAGGCAAGTTGAAATATGGCAGTTCTGCTTAAATTTTATTCACCCATCAGGTCAAATTAATCTGCAGATATAATGTCATACTTCTCATTTCATGTCAAGCAACTCCAGGATATGCTCATTTTCATCTCAAATATAAGAGCAAGTGATCCAGATGAGTAGTCGTAGCTCCTTTGGTGCTTGCCATATCATCTACACTAGAATGGATTGTTTTTTTAGATTGCAATATAAATAATTATTCCCCCTCCAACCCATAATGGAGCTTAATAAATCTGTTCCAAGTCTACTTGAACCCGTAATTGAATAATGGCATAGCTCTCCACAAGTAGTATTCTGTTGACAAATTCTAAATGTTTCATGCCAACTGCCTGAAAAGAAAAACTTTCCAAGCTCTCTATCCCAATCAATTCCACCTTTAAAAAAAAATCTGTGAAACAAGTTGTTAAAATTAGCAACAAAGTGTAACCAAGCTGAAGTCAATTCTATCTGAACCACGTCTAAAAAATGTGGCCCTCGTTGTCCTATTCTTAATTTAACAAGAATTGCTATACATCTTTCACTTCCCCTAATCCTTCCCCACCCTAGAATAAAACTTAGAAGCCTTGGTAGTCAGTAACATGACCCATCAGTAGAACCTAGCAGAAACTACTCACGAATGAGAACTTATTGAATTGAAAGGTAATCACACATGTTTTGTTATTTTCAAATGTAAAGTAAGTTTGAACACAATGAATCCCACTGGGTTTGGGTGATGGTTTAATAACAATGATACATATTTTAGCACAGTTTTGGTGAGACAAGCTGGAGGAACAGGTCCTTATTTTTGTATTAGTCCTCAGCTCTCTAATTCCTGGGCCGTATTTCAAAATTTGTAGTATTTTGATTATTTGTAGCTGGAATCTGTTAACCTCACTGGCTACAATTTACCTTACTACCTAACTCAAGATAAATAATCCAATTCCTTATGTAGTCCCTCTGCTAACAAGAATTGTTTGAAGCTTAGAGCCCCGACTCTTGCCAAATTATTTAATACTGACTTGATCTGATGCTTCAAGTATAACTTCTATCTCATTTAAAAACATAATTCTTTATTCCCCTTCAAAGACCCATTTGGTTGCAACATAGTCTTCCAAAAACTTAAGTAGTAATCAACCAAATATGTTCATGTGGTAGAAAATCAAACAAAATGGCTCATAATGAGACATTCCGTGTCAATTTCCCCATACCCACAAGCAATCACAATCAATAGATTTTCTGTTTAATTCTTTAAAAATATGCTTATGCTGCTATCTCTTATTTCATTTTTAACCTGTGCTGTCCAATACAGTAGCTACAAGTCAAGTCACTGTTTAAATTTGAATTAATTAAAATTAAATTAAATTAAATTATAGTTCCTCAGTCACACTAGCCACATTTCAAGTTCTCAACAGTTATAAGTATCTAATGGTGACCATATTAGAACATTTCTAATAGTTGTACATTAGAAACATTATCTAAAGGTGTACATATAGAACATTTCCACCAAGATTTCCAGAGACATAGAACATTTTCATCATTGAATAGTGCTGTTTTAGACATTATGAATTGATTTCTTATGAAAGATTAATATTTAGTATTCATGCCTACATAATCTCCCCTCCCTTCCCCTTTCCAATTTTTTGATACTTAGGTTATTTTTAACTTCTTCAAAACCTCATTGGATAATGTCTGACTCTTGAACAAAATGTAAGTAAAAATTAAAACAGAGTTTGTTTCATTTACCACTGTACTGGCAACAAACTAAAAGAGTGTCTGCTACATAAAAGTTGTTCCAAAAAAATTATCTCATAACTGAACAATTGAATGAATGAATATCTGTAGATTCAGAGAATACCATTCAGCTACCCATGCTGTAAGACGCCCTTAGAACCCTCATTTTCCCTCCACCTATCCTTTCCCCGATTCCAATGACCAACCATAATTAAGTCTTTGGTGCTTTTCCATAGATTCTAAGAATTAAAAACTAATAAACATTATTCATATTATTCTGCCAAATCGTTACTGCAACAGGTAATCCTAGGAGACCAAAAATCAAATTGATTTTCCATCTTTTACACAGCAACACTTGTTAAAAGGCACGCCACACTTCTTTTTTTGTCTGAATTTTGACTTTGTTGCACAACTGTACAAACTTCTTCTGTATTCAAAATTTTATTTTTTAAGTTTTTAATTACAAACATTTCAAGCATATGCAAAGGTATACAAATAACAGACTAGGTATCCATGATTTAACAGATGTTCACTGCCTAGCTTTCACAGGTATTACCTTGTTTTCTGTATTGTCTTCAGGTTTCTTTCTCCCCCTAACAATTACGGTGGATCTGCTGCTAGCATTGTTCCCTACTCTGAGGACTCCTGGTACTCCAAAGACAATTGCTTACCTACCATTCCCACACTTGTTTTGATTCATCTTCTAAATTTGTCTGTATTCAGAAGCAATATATACTGTTCTAAATGTTTAGAATTTTATATAAATGGCATTGCATTGTAGGTATTTTTTGGCAACTTATTTTTTCACATTGTTGGTCTCTGGCTTTCTTGGTAACAGCATCATCTTACTTTATAAAAGAAATATCTTTTCAAATATTTCTTAGAATATTAACTAGAGAGTTGTTTCATTTTAGTTTTTTTATGATTCTCTAAAATATCTCTGCTCCCTCTGGGGCAATTGCGCTTTTTATCTTGGTTTTTAAATTTCAAGTTCTTGGTTTCCTTCATATATCTTTGATGATCTTTGATCAACAGTTCCTATTTAAACACGGAGGCCAAGGTCAGTTATCCTACACATCTGATGGAGGCTTTCTCTGCTATTAGATGTGGTATGGGTTTGTATCTTTAGCAGGCCTTCCCTCTGAATATAAAAGCTGCCCGGGAACTCCAGGACTGTTGTCATCAGTTGCTGATGGACAGTTTCGTCCTAGAGTTCCCTGAATACCTCAGTGGGAAATGGTTTACTCTGGGATATCAGTGCCTCAAGAGCAGCCCCAATTATCCCAGACAGGCTGTTTAATAACTTAAGAGAGCAGTCTTCCAGGCTTGTTTTCTTGTGGGTAACTGATGATCTGTCATTCTAAATATGAACATGAGGAAAATGTAAAACTGGTCTAGTTGTTCTTTAGACTTTCAGTTAAGCACCTTGTTGTCAGGCTGCCATTTTGCTCTTGCCAATTCTGAGTTCTTTCTGAGCCTTTTTGTAATCTGCTGGGCATCTGCAAAAACTCTTGTACATATTTTGGGCTGCAGGTTTCTTTAATTGGTCATACCCATTAAATGCATTTCCACCCATATTTTTTTTCCTGGAAAAACTTTAAGCTTCCTTTTCTATTCAAGGCTCCCTACCCCACTCCAATTCTCTTTGCAATGGATTTTTTTCTTCTTTTACTCCTCCTTTTCTTTTTTTACTCTCATTTAAAGAGGTCTCTTGAGAGAGAGGAGAAACAAACATGTATGCTCAGTTTATCATCTTGAATAGGAGGCAAGAATTCTTTTTAATAAATTGCAGACATTAGTCTCTTGATCTAACATTTCATTTGAAAAAGCAACAGATTTGAGGCATCATAATTTTTCTACTAACTACAATTACATTTAAAAAATCTTAATAAAAATAGCAAAATCCGTGTAAGTTTTAGCAGCTTAAACTGGCTCAGATTTAACTCTGTAGCTAAAAACTCATTATGGGTTAGCTGTATAGGATTAATATAAACTTTTATGACATCTGCAATGGCATCTGAGTTAGAATTGGCAGGTTAGAATGGTCTCTTCATCGTCTAATTCAGTGGAAAGGAACTTCTTAGACCAGCTTTCAAGTTTATATTTGCTTGGTATTGTTTGAGAATTTATTGTGTTTCTGCCCTCCTGCCATTGCAAATATAAGGACATGTCGCCCTATATGCTGATGACATGATTTCATTACTTCAGGCAAATAACAGTCTGAAGAAGCAAACTAGTTCAGTCCAGACAAAGACTGTAAGAGTAAATGTGACAGAAAGAAAATCACTGGTTTTGGCAAACATTCTCCAGTGCTTCATTCAGCTTTATTAAGAGGTACCTGAAATAAAAATGATAGTTAAAATATTTATCTTGGCTAGGTGCAGGGGCTCACACCTGTAATCCCAGCACTTGGGGAGGCTGAGATGGGTAGATCACCTGTGGAAAGGAATTCGAGACCAGCCTGGCCAAGATGGTGAAAACACAAAATACAAAAATTAGCTGGGCATGGTGGCACATCTCTGTAGTCCCAGCTACTTGGGAGGCTGAGGTGGGAGAATTGCTTGAAACTGGGAGGCAGGTAGCGGTGAGCCAAGATTATGTCACTGCACTCCAGCCTCGGAAACACAGTGAAACGCTGTCTCAAAAAATATATATGTATATATATATTTCTTATTATATATATTTTATTATATATGTAATATATAGGGAATTTAGAATATGCAGAAAATTAGCATAAACCCATAGACTCTAAAATTCATGCAGATAAAAATGTAAATAAAATTTAAAATTTAAATGCAATGTACTTTTCAAAAATTAACTTTATTTTGGCTACCAGTTGCCTTGCTTTCTCATCTAGCTGTCCAGCAACCCAGTAGTTGTAAATGGTGGTGGCACTAACTGCCAGGGGCATTTTGGATAAAATGATGATTGGGGTCCACCTGAAGGCTTTTAAGAAGCCTAGTAACATGATCAAATTTGTATTTTAGAAAAATGGTTCTGAAAGCAGGCTGGAGGGATCCAAGATAAGAGGGAACATGGAAGTGCGTATATCAGAAGACTGTATTCTGGAACAGAAATAATAAAACTCTAATGGGACTGGAAAGCAGGAAAGTTTATAGTGCAATGAACAGAGCAGAAATCACTGATTTGGGTGACTGTGGTACATTTGGGACAGTGAAGACGGGCAGGATCACATTATTACTAGGTTTCCAGATTATGTGACTAACTGAATCATGCTAGATATACATTTTTACAGAGAAAACAACAAAATTGGTATCTAGTGGATGTAGGAGACAAAGGAATATGTGGGATCAGAAACGAGACCCAAGCTCAAGATGCAGATTGGAAAGTCATCCGAACATAAAAGACAGTAATGTCCTGGGTAAGGATATGTAGGAGGGGTGAATATGGAGGGAGAGGAGAACCAGACAGGTATATAAATGTTGAGCAAAAGAATAAAAGTCAGTGGGATGGAGGAAAAGAAAAGAGAGCACTTCAAGAAATAGGAAGAGGACAAGGGAATCAGGACAGAGTCTGAAAAAAAGAGAAAATTGCTTAAGGATAGACCACAGACAGCAGTTACATAATTTACAGATAGGACAAGTTAAGTAAGGGCTGAGAGGACATTGCAGATTTCAACAATTAATATTAGATTGGAAAGCACAGTAAAGAAGAGACAGGGAACAGAGACTGCTCTTTTACAGTCTGCAAGGAAGGAAGGTAAAATAGGTTGATGGCTACAGGAAGAACACAATGAGGTTTACTTTAAGATATTTGGAATCAAGGTCCCCATCGCTCATCCCATCTTTCTGTTTTCTGAAGTGTTTAAAATGTCACAATATTATTTTCCTAATGAAATTTCTGCAATAAAATTAGTGATATAAAAATATTTAGACATGTTTAAAAAAAACTTAAGCATTACTCAAATGCTCCTAGGGATACTGAACAGAAGCCGTATTTGAAGAAAGACTACAAGAATCTTTTTATTTTTATTTTATTTTTAATTTGTTTGTTGTTGTTCCCAATATCTTGTAGTCTACCAAACTGAGAGTCATGGCTGTAATGCTTTAAATGACCATTGTAATCTGTTTTGCTTTCTGACACAAAGTAGGTGCTCAATCAATATGGCTGGAGAAATTAACCCAGAGCTTTAATCCTAGGTCAGATTCGCATGTCAAACATGTTTGTCGCACCCAGTGGTAGTTTTTTAAAGCAATGTATCATGGTTTGCAATTATTTATTTATATGGGGGATTTCTGATTAATGTTTGCTTCTTTCACTAAGTACTATGAGCCCATGATTACTTTAAACTACTACAATGTCAATACCAAGCTCATGGAAATATTTCTTAAATGAATTATAACGAAAATATCATCACATATTTCATTATTTACATTATATTTACAAGATTTGACTTAATTAAAAGATAATAATTTCCCACTTAGTCAAAATTATAGAGACAGAGAGTAGAATGATAGTTGCCAGGGAATGGTGGGAAGATGGAAAGGAGCATTATTATTTATGGGTTCAGATTTCCATTTTACAGGATGAAAAGAGTTATGAAGTTGGATGATGGGGATGGTTGCATATCAATGTGAATGTGTTTCATACCACTGAACTATACACTTAAAAATAGCTACTATGCTAATTTTCTTATGTGTATTTCACCAAAATAAAAAATTAGAGAAAAGAAATGATGACGACTGTCTATAAGCCAGGACAGAGAACCCTCCCCAGTAGTTGAATCAGTGAGTGCCTTGATCTTGGACTTCCTAGCCTCCAGAACTCAGAGAAATAAATTTATTTTGTTTAAGCACACTCACACAAAAAGATAATCACTTAGCCTGAATATGACTATCACTAGGCCAACTGAAAAAAAAAATTTAAAATAGGCAAAGAATTTCTACTGTTTTACTTTAGACATTTTTTTTAACAAACATCAAATTTATCATGTTTACGTTTCCTGCCTATCAAAAGTAGTGCATTTCTTCAAAAATTGATTAATAATTTCAGATGTACAAACAGTGTAGCCTTATCACCCATAATCATTTCAGGCATTTGAATCTATTTAAGGACAATATGACTAGGAATGTCAAGAACACCGAGGTGTCCTTTGAGCAGTGTGAACATCTGGTATCTATTCTCTTCGGAGATTAATAATGTAGCTGTAGTGCAGCAAGCTTTAATAATTCCTTTGAGTCCTGCACAACATTTTTGAATGGTTTCAAACACACAGGATCTCTAATTGGTATGGATTTCATCCACAGTTTTCTTGCAATCTCCAAATGTCTCAGCAAATCCTAAGCAGGAATTGACAGGGGCCAGCTTCCCTATTTCCCTTTGTGAAGGCAACTATTAATAATATTTTTCCAGGTTCAATAAAATTACCGAACTCAAACCATTTCAACCAAAAAACTGGAGAGGGAGACTTTATTTTCCCTGGCCTGAACACTGTCTCTTGCTACTTTAAATCACGGTTAATGTTTTTAAAAATATATCTTACACAGAAGTCAGTTGTAGAACTTTAGCATCAAAGGACCTGAGCCACATCACATGGAACAGCCTGACCTTTAGCCATAATTTCTAAGTGCCATTAAAAAATGTCTCTCAAAATGGTTTTAAATTTAGTGTTGACCTAGTAACCTTGATCCAAAAACATTCAACTTTAGATGATTATTTTATTTTGCTTCCAAAAGCTCTTCAGTCCAGTGAGGCATCCATTAAGAAGCCTCACAAGGAGTTTGAAGTTTGCTTAGAATTTATTAGCTACATCAGACAGGAAGATGGTGATGTGGGTTGCTTGCTGAGCAAAGATTATTTACTGTGCTTAACTGACCTTAAAAATACCAAGCGAGATATGGGTTGGGGAAATTCAAAGAAATATAGATTCTACTCTCAGCAACATGCAATTCAGACTAAAAATAAAATAATGTACCATTCAACTGCAGTCTTGAATTAGGGCTATTCACTTCAAAGCATTATTTGGGACTCTAATACAAACTATTACTCACATTTCTTGGTTGGATACTTATCAAAAATTTCAGAGTAATTCCTCTCATAAGTATATATACCTGATGAAAATGTAAGATTACTTCTAAGGGGCAGTTAAGTCTCAACATTCTTTCACTTATCTAAATTTTCTCCTGACAGTTTTCTCTAACTGAAACCTCTCCAACTTCTGAATGGGGTTTAGATCTTTATTCCATTACACATATTTTAAGTACTACAATCTGAAATAAAATATTTCCTTGTTTTTATAAAACTTCTATGATTATTCATGAGTCTACATCACCTTTTTGTGATATGTCAAAATTTAGTCCACCTACTAAATTTTAAATTCTGAAAACCATTCTTGAAAAGATAGTTTGAAACAGAACATATTGCTCAGAAAAGGTATTAAGAACATATATTGTAGGGCAAAATAATTACTTAGAATTGTTTACATGAAAAATGATGTTTTACCTTTGTGGCAGGCAGACACATGGCAAAATTGAAGCAATTTATCAAATATTAAACATTCCCTAATATATTACATCTTTAAAATAGATTACTTCAAAAAGGCATGAAGGAGCCTATATCGAACCAAAGCATACTCTATTACTACCCCTTCTTTTTAAGACCCTTTAGGGAAATCTTTGCCAGCCCCCAATGCTCTACTTTGTCACATGTATATCACTTTCTAATATACCATAACTGTTTATTATGCTTTTTGTCTCCTGGCTTTATTTTCCCTGCTAGAATGTAAGCTCCAGGAAGGGAAAGATAATTGTTTTGTTCCCAATGTATTCCAAACTCCTCAAATATATTTTGGTTGAATGGATTTTCTATATGTACTCCTGTTATCCTGGAAATCTGGAATTTAAAGACAACACTAGCTTTGGTTTTAAAATACACAGATACAAGTCTTTATAACAGAAGTAGTTATAGATTCTCCAGGTAACTTATCAATATTTATTGAAAATTTTGGCACCTGATGACAGTCTTCTCTAAGTCCCAAACAACTGCCTACATTCTAGGAAACTTCAATGAAAGTAACCCACTTATCACTCCTAATATTGACATCTCTAAGAGTACTTCAGAGAACTAAAACTAAATCCATGGCTCACGCCTGTAATCCCAGCACTTTGGGAAGCCAAGGTGGGTGGATCACCTGAGGTCGGGAGTTTGAGACCAACCTGACCAACGTGGAGAAACCCTGTCTCTACTAAAAATACAAAATAAGCCGGGAGTGGTGGTGCATGCCTGTAATCCCAGCTACTCAAGAGGCTGAGGCAGGAGAGTTGCTTCAAGTTGGGAGGTGGAGGTTGAGATGAGCTGAGATCCCACCATTGCACTCCAGCTTGGGCAACAAGAGTGAAACTCCGTCACAAACAAACAAAGTCCACAGAGCCAGGGCTCTGCATCAAGACCCGTAGGTACGAGGGGCCCTTGTAATTTGATGGTTTCAATGGCTTTGAAACTGACCACTGACAAGCTTAAAATGCATTAAAATTGGATGTCATCACATGAAGAGTGTTGAATCTCAGATGGATACATTTGGCAAAGACACTGTGGTACTGCACTCATATTTTAATGTGTCCACTGGACCTCTGTGACCAAAAAAAAAGAACAAAATTCAATAAAGGCCCAAGCATACCCATAATATAATCCATGACCTGAAGGTTAACATATTATTTTGTCAGCTGGGCAGTAATACTTAAGTCTTACTCGGCTAAATGGTAACTAATTAATAGGCAAAAGATATGGCCCTTTAGTACTGAGTAGGCACTAAATAGATAACTTGTTAAATAAGTGAGCCAACATGAGGCTGAAGAAACAAAAATTGTGAAAATGATATTACAATCAATCAATGTATATGTTTCAGGATTTTTTTTTTTGTTTTTGAGACAGTCTCGCTCTCATCCCCCAGGCTGGAGTGCAATGGTGCGATCTCAGCTCAGTGCAACCTCTGCCTTCCAGGTTCAAGAGATTCTCCTGCCTCAGCCGCCCGAATAGCTGGGATTACAGGCGCTTGCCACCACACCCAGCTAATTTTTTTATTTTTAGTAGAGACAGGGTTTCACTATGTTGTCCAGGCTGGTCTCAAACTCCCGACCTCAGGTGATCCACTCACCTCAGCCTCCCAAATTGCTGGTATTACAAGCGTGAGCTGCCATACCTGGCCTATTTTAGATATTTTTAATAAACATCACCTCTCAGGTATTTATTATTTCTTATGTCACTAGACCAGAGTAATCCATAGGTTACTATTTCTTGGTAATATACTGTGGGCACCTATGAAATCTCTCTGATCCTACCTAGTTTGGGTGGCATGAAAGTTTGGAAGCCTTAGTCAGCATTCACAAACATAAAGTGCTACAGAAGTATTATAGCATTACATAGTCTTTTGAGATTTGGCTTCCTTTAAGTGTTTAAAAAATTACAGAAGTCTCAGGAAGGTACTATTAAATATTTATTTTTATGCATTATTTATAATGGCTGTTTCACATAATTTTTACCTTCCAATTAATCTCAGCTTTTTGCTCAGCCCCTGATGTTTCCCTTGGTTTCTGGCCTCTAAGATAGCTTAATGTTATTGCTTTCTTAATGTATTGTTGTTCTTTAAGAATGTTATATGCACATTTATAAACCACATATAAATGCATAATTGTGAATATATCATATACATCTTAAGTATAAACTCTTTTTCCCTTTTTTTCTTGGTCCCTTTCCCCATTTTAGAGAAAACCTATGTTAACAACCTAATGAGGATTCTACCACATTTTTGTTCATGTCTGTATAGCCATACAAAAATAAACAGATATCTACATACAGATAAATGTGAATGTTCTAGTAGCTGTGTAATATTCCGCTGTGCAACCATCTCCTGAATGACTGTTTCCAATTGTTTTTCCTCTATGAAACATAGAGCAATGACATCCTTGCATATACGCTCTTACATATGGTGGAATTTTCTATCAGTATGGGATAAATTCTTAGACCAAAGGGCAAATGCTAGGCCACAGAGTATTTTGCATTTAATAGATATTTCTAGATAGCTTTCTAAAACTAGTACAGTTGAATACCCTTTTCTCCATACCCTCAGCAACAATAGGTGTTGCAGCTTTGATAAATTTCCAGTAAATTATTGCCGGTAGCTCATTTAAGAAAAATTTGTACTTCATTGACTCCATGTAAGGTAGACAGCTCTTAATGTTGGCTATTGGAATTTGCTCTTGTAGAGCTTGCATCTTCATATTCTTTGTCCATTTTCTATTGGGTTAGTTGTTTTCTTCTTAATTGGTAACAGTTCTTTGTACATTATAGATATTAATTACTGACATCTGCATTATAATTATTCTTCTCTATCTATTGTTTCTGTATTTGACATTGCTTATGATTATTTTATTCAAATATACTTGTCCCTTTCTTTTGCAGTTTCTGGGCCACCAGCCTTGCTTAAAAAAAATTCCTACCCATGAGCTGTGCACACAGTATCCTTTATTTTCATATAGGATATTTGTTTTGTTTTGCATTCAGATTTTAATCTGGAATTTGGCTAAGTATATGGTATAATATTACAATTTTATTTTCTTCCAAACAGACTGCCAATTGGGCTACCAACAAATTTTAAACTCTTCATTTTTGACTGAGTTGAAATACCATGTTTATAAACTGTCATTTACACTGTTTTCTATGAGTCTGCTTACTAATCTATTTTATTTCCTATGCCAATTTATTATGGTGGCTTCATAGACTGGTCTTATATCAGGAAAGGCAAGTATCTCCTACTGTATTTCTTTTTCATAGATATTTCTGCTCTAGGTTTTTTTCTTTAATCAGGTTTATTATAAGTTAATCTATTTTTTGATCTTTCAAAGAAGCAACTTTGGATTCATTTATTCTTTCTACTATTGTTTGATGTTTTCTGTTTCATTAGTTTTAGCTTTTATCTTTATTCTGATCTTCCTGGCATTTTTATTGTTTTTTTAATAAAGTTCCTTTATTTTTCATCTTGTTTCTATAATAATAAAGGTATTCAAGATTACAAAATTTCCTTTAAGTTTAATGTTCATTGTATACCATAGAGTTAGATGTTTATTTCTAATTTTATTGGATTATTATAAAAATATGGCCTATACAAAATCCCTACTTTCTAAAATTTAAGATTTTCTTTGTAGTCACATACATGATATATCTTTTAATGTTCCATGGGAATACAAAATTATATTTTTTATTTGAAAGATGTTTTTTATTTGGAAGATACTTCATCTACTAAATCAAGTTGATTGTACTATCTGGTTATCCTATATCCTTGGTTTGACTACACATATGTCTCAATCTGAGAGACAGATCAAAGTTAACCTGTATAACTATGTATTTTTAAATCAAGTTTTCTTTCATTTCTAAGATTCTGATTCACATATATATTTATTGACTATGTTAATTTATTCCTATAGGTTTATGATTAGTCTATACTTTTCATGAATAGTACCTTTTTATTATCACATAATTCCCCCTTTATCTTTCTGTACTTTTTAGCTTAATTTTCACTCTGTCTAATATTAATATTGCCATTTCTGCTTTCTTTTTTAATTTTTCTTGGCCTAGTTTCTTTTAACCATAAAGCTTTCTTTATACTTTGTTTCTTGTAAGTGGCAAATAACTAGAACTTAACCCAATCTCTGACAATCTGTCTTGTAATGAGGGAATTCAGTCCATTCATATTTGACTTAACAAGAGACATATCTATTTTCCTTTCATTTTTCCTTATATTTATCCATTTTATATTGTGCTTGTCCCCTTTTTCTGTTATTCAGATGAAATTCCTATTCATTTCATTTTTGCCCATTATTGTCATTTTTCTTTTTGTGTATATGTGCTCACAAACACAGAATTATCTACCGTTATTGGAAAATCAAATACCATTTCCTCCATAAATACCCACTGTCTTCCATATCAAGATGCTATATCCTTCATTTTCTGCTTCTCTTTACTCCTACCCAAGTAAAATAAAACCTTTGGAAAACTCTCATTTTCCTCCTCTCTGCCTTCCTCTCCCCATCTGTAGATGTTATCCTTCTATCTATCTGTCTTCCAGGATGAGAAACTTAATACTAACCTGATACTTCTCTTGTAAATTTGGAAGCTTATAATATTTTGTCTTTATCCTTAAATTTTGAGAGTATCATCTGGCTAGGCTTTACCTTCCTCATTAATCCCATGTAGAATTTAGTGAGCCTATTCAGTCTATAGACTTGAGTTGTTCTGTAGATCCAAAAATGTTTCTATTATTTGCATGTTAAGCCTCCTGGATCCATCTTCCAAGTCTTTTGATTTTTCTTTCATGATTTATACCTCTTTGTGCCTTTGCTCTGTGCTTTCAAATAGTTCTTCCAATTGATCTTCTAGGCAAGAAATTTTGGTCTCAGATTCCTTCAATTCATCTACCGAATTGTTTAGGTGGGAAATTGTGATATTTTCAAATCTCCAAAACACTTTTTGGAGACTAGACTTGAATTCCCTTAATTGTATCAGACAGGATATTTCGGCTGCAATAAATAAATAACACAAATAAAAGTGCCTTAAGCAATAAAGGAATTACTGTTTCACATAACAAGGAGTCTATGTTTAAGTGCTTCCACGTTGGTCAAGTCAGTGGAATAATTACCTCATCAGGGCCAATGTCTGCCCTTCTCACAATGTCACTGATGTCCCCTCATGGTCACACAATGGCTACAGTAATTCCAAACACCACAGGCAGATTAAACAACACCCAGTGAAAAAGGGAGCACTTCAGCCAGTGTGTCTCTTCTTGTTAGTGACCAAAACTTTTAGCAAAAATCTCCCAGAAGATTTTTCCCTCAGATCCAACTGACCAGGAATGGAGCATCTGTCCAACTGAAATCAATCACTGACAAGGGAAATGGAATTTTATGATTGGCTTAGATCAATTATTATTCAACTGGGGAATATTCACTTTTACCTTGAGCAAAAGGGATGAGTATAACCAGATTATAACTGGATTAGACAACCAGTGGCATGACAGCTGACTTTTTTTTCTTGGTTTAGTTGTCATCTGTCTCTTACAGGCATTCTGTTTCATCAGGTAAGTGTCTATTTGTTCAGACTGATCCTGTCTCACTGCTGGACTCCCTTAGATACTTTTTTGTTGTTGTTGTGTCACTTGGGTTCAAGCCTGATTATTAATATAATCCAAAAGCTGGTAGTCCTACAGATAGTGAAAATCCAGACACAGATGAACTACCAGATCTTGCTGAGAGAATAAGAGGATAAGAATAAGAAAAAGCCTCCTGTATCTGAAATTCCTGTCATAAATAGTGATGCAACTCAGATGGTTAGCTGCTTCTTAGTCTCTGGAAGCAAGAAGGCTGGGTACACTTACAAGTGTCTATGCTGATCTCTATTCTTGGAGTCCATAAAGCTCCTTAAGTCAAACTCCTTCATGATCTATCACATTCAAAATCCCACCACCATGCTTTATGACACTGCTCTCTGGTCCCTTAGTCCATGGGGCAAAAACTTTACTCAAGTTGTCCACACCAAAATTACTGTCTCTATTTAACTCAAGAGGTTCAGAAAGACTGGAATAGAAAGCGTAAGGCCATACACAGGACCAACTTCAATGAATATTATTGTTACTACTTGTGATGTTATGCTAAGTGCTTTACATTTATTGTTGTATATGTTGCGTACCCACCCTATTTATTCCCATTTTACAGGTGAAGAAGCGGGTTTCGGGATTATTATGTACCTTTTGCAAGGCCACTTTATTGTGCACCATTAAGTGAAGTTGGTGTACAAAGCTAAGAGTGTCTCCAAAATTCTTTCTTCTAAATTCTACACCAAACAGTATCTGTGGCAGTTCAGAGGCGTGATAAGTTGAGACAGTCTATTACAGAATATAACTAGTGATGAACAGAAATAATAAAATAGTAAGAAGCTAGAAACATTTCTGAAAGCTAGAAAAGTTCACATTCTACCAGATGAGTAATGATTTTTGTAAATTTTCTTCTCAATAAATAATATATAATGAAATCCTGAGTTACTGGTTTAATGTTCAGTGAATTTTTTAAAAAGTCTAGAAATGATGAAATGCTGATGTAACACCAAAATCAGGGTTTCTTGAATTTTTGTTATTGTTCCAGGGACCCTTTGGAAGTCTAGCGAAGCCTACAGGAAAATGCCTTTAAATGCATGAGAACAAATACATGGGATTACAGGGAAAAAAATAATCTTTAAGTGGTGCTATCAAAATAATAAAAAAAAATGTGTTAGTAAAAATGTGCTTCTTTATTAACACATTACATAACAAGCATTAATGGTGTATCTACTAATTATTGTAATTTGGAAGTAGTAATGAGTAAAATGTTATTTTGAGATATCCGTGATGACTATATTATATGAAAATATTTGTGGTTTCTTTTCTTTTTTTTTTTGAGATGGAGTCTCGCTCTGTAGCCTAGGCTGGAGTGCAGTGGCGTGATCTTGCTCATTGCAACCTCCACCTCCCAAGTCCTAGTTCTAGCAATTCTCCTACCTCACCCTCCCAAGTAGCTGGGATTACAGGTACAAGCCACCATGCCCAGCTAATTTTTTTATTTTTACTTTTTAGTAGAGATGGGGTTTCACCATGTCGGCCACCCTGGTCTTGAACTCCTGACCTCGTGATCTACCTGCCTCAGCCTTCCAAAGTGCTGGAATTACAGGCGTGAGCCGCCATGCCCAGCCCTGTGGCTTCTATTGGTGACTAAGTCACAGGTATTTCTGTGAGTTATCTATAACATATATCATAATTGAAGGAAATTGTCATTAGTTAAAATAAAATATGGATTTTTTTCCCCATCCTAATTCATGGATCTTCTAAGTTTAATTCAAGAACCTCAGGTTAAGAACTCCTTAGCTAAAGCCTATGACTAAATATTCTAGGGACATGTATTGAAATTTCTCATTCCTTCTTGGGCTATACTATCATGACTTTTCCTAGAATATAACCATTTTTCACCTAAGTAGGATGTATTAAATGGAAAAAGCATGGAAGATACAGTTTAATTTAAACACACATACATAAAGATTCAAATCACAGCTCTGCCATTTGCTGTCTGTGAAATCCCTGACAAGTAATTTAACCTCACTGGTCTCAATTTCCTCTTATATAATTTAAAATTAAAATATACTTTCTAGAGTTATTGGTTATTATTGAAAAACAGACAAAATATCTTGACTCTCCCTAGTAAAAGCTTAATCCAAATACATATACCAAACTTCAGGGTTCAAAGACCTTGGGTTACTAATTCCAGCCTTATCTTTTATTGCTACTTTGATAAATTCCTTTCTTATGAGAAATGAATGTCAAGACCTTTACCTTTCAGAGTAGAAGAAATGCTGCCTCTAAATCTATCAACTCTTTCCTAGAAATCTTCACAGAATGTTATCAGAATCTTTCAAAGTGCTTTGTAGGAAATATAACCTGAATCTGGGTCATTGGTGTAGTGTAACATTACACTGGTGTGAATAAACAGGTGTACAAATTTTTAGAAACTTGATGTACTACTCTTTGCTCAAAATCAATATTGCTCAGGCTATAACTCTGGCAAAGTATTATGTCCAAATCTGGATTTAACATCAAGAGAATATGTGGAGAAACTGGAAAAGATTCAGAAAATATTCACAAATATAATAAAAGCATTAAAAATCCCTATACAAATGGCTAAATGAACTAGGAGCTAGAATTATGTAGCCTGGAAAAGAAAATACTAAAGAGTAAACTCAAAACAGTCTAGAAATATATGAAAAACATTTAAAAATGCATATTTGATCTCAGCCAAAAGACGGAAAAGCAACACAAAAAATTTTAAACAAGGTGCAATGAGTCAGAAAGAGATCTTTACCGCCTCTTACACAACAAAAAAAGTGGGCTTCAAATTACAAATCAGGGACTGGACTTCCATATATTTTCCTGTCTCTTAATTATGGTATCACCACTCTTTTAGTTACTGATATTCAAAGCACATCTGTGGTACTCCTATATCCACTTAGTCATTAAGTGCTATGGAGCCTACCTCTAATTTCCATTCCACAGCCACCATCAAAATTTGGAGCCCCACCATTTTCTATCTAGAAAACATCTAATTGGTCTCCCAGATGCAAGGTTCTTACTGCCTAAATCAATCCCAGCTCTACTCTGCATGAGCTATGAAACTTCTGGCAAGATATTTAGGATGTGATTTACTCATCTGTTATTTCACAAAGCTGTTATGAGGACCAAGTGATATAATTATATGAATGCATTTAAAATAGCTAATCACCACACACATGTAAGGGATTTATATGATAGTAACCTCCAGACAGAAACAATCTTCAACAGCCTCCTATTTGCTATCTCACTAATGGAAGGAAAATAGAGTATTTTGAGGAGGATCTTCATGATTACATCAATATGCCAAGCTCCTTCCCACCTTCCTCCTTCATTCATGCTCCTTCACTGGACTGGAATTTTGACATCCAAATTCCAACATTCATTATTATGTTGTTCAAGTCCCATCTGTTCACTGAAGCTTTCCATAACTATTCTTCACTATTTCTGAATGGCTATGACATCTATCAACACCTATTATACAACCTAAACCTTACTCGATGATATTATCTGTTGTCTTATCATGTTGGACTTATCTTCCCAGCCAGATATTAAGCTGCCTGCATCCTGGGTGGACAAAGTGATTTAAAGGATATACCGTAACACAGGTAGAAGGGCAGATCCAAGCTAAATCCTACAGGAGACAGACACCAGAATTGGGGCAGAATGATCAAAGGAGAAATGCCAATTCCAAAGGAGCTGGACAGAAATTAGGGGATAGAGTCAAGAGCTTGAAATCAGATATAGACATGGATGTGTAGGTCTAGCTCCCAGGTATGGATACAAAGCAGACAGTAAAATTCCACTTGTTTAGTTTTCAAAAAAAAAAAAAAAATGGAAAAAGGGTGGACCTCACACACAACATAAGGAGCCCTTAAGCCAAAAGATTCCATAAAAGACTGCTGCAAAAGTAATTTGAGCATACTTAGAAAAGTAAGCACCTCAAACTACAAAGACTCTCCTCCGCTGAGGATTTTAAAGAATATGCCAAGATCTTTGAAAATAAGGGAAGTGATCAAGAACTCCCTGTAGATCAGGTGGTACAGAAAACCTGAACTGCCATATCTAGTGAGGCACCAGAGATATACAAGTGGAATGGGTCATCTACTGGTGGGCTGCAGGATAGGAAGCTAAAAGAATCCTGGAGACAAGCAGAATCCAAAGCCAAATAGCAACTCTGGGGAAGGGAGCAGTGTAGAGAACTTAAAGATTTCCCTTAGCAGAAACCAAATGAAACAAAATGAGTTTTTGAGAATTTGAAAATATTTTCTCAGTCCTGAAAGCTAGGAAAGCTATCAACATCATACAACAACCTTGGAGAAAAGCATCACACTGAAGCAGGAGGGTGATGAAATTCAGAAAAGCCAGAGTGATAGTTCCCAGGTCTGTGGGCTTATTTATCCAAGAATCATTCAAGAAGTTCTATTTTTTAAAAGTAGTTAGATGATGTTCCATTTTAATTTAGTTTGATATATTGTTGCCATCCCTCCATTTTTAACTTTTGTGTTATTTTGCTTTCAGCATCCTTTTTAGATAGGGTATTCCTTTAAAGAAACTTGATTCTTTACACCTGATATCTATCTATCTCTTAAAGGGAAAGTTTATCCCTAATATTTATATAGAAATGGATCTACTTCATCTCAACTTTTGTCATCTTATTTTCTGATTTTATATGTCATTGTGATTTCCCTTTTCCTTAAATTGTTTCCTTAACTGAGGATACACTGGAGTTTTTCTCTCGTGAGTTGGAAAACATATATTGTATTTTTATTTTTAGAATTACCTTCAATATTTCAAATATATTATAAGTTCACTTGTATTAATTATACATTATTGACAGCATCTGTTGAAAACCTTTTGTGTAAGAAGAGAAAATCAGGACACATTACTTACTGTCACACCATTCTTTCCTAATTCTACTGTTTTGGTTGGCATAATCTGGAATTTTTTGACTCAAGTTATTACTTGTGAAACTATCCATTTTAACCTGTTGTACCTGTGCTTCCAAAAATCCTGTTTGACTTTGTATTTTCTGGGAATTCTATATGTAAAACAATGACTTAAACTTAATTCTATGTTTATTGTTTTAATGCTCATAAATATGCTTATATGCTACAGTTTCTCCATAATGGAGGTCTTTATTTTGGTTCATTTCTAAGCTGCATGGAATATTTCATTTGGTAATTTTTTTCAAGAAAGGTATGTAAACAATATGCTTCCTAAATCACTTACACCTAAGAATATCTCCCTATTCTTTCATAAAGGAATAAATTTGACAGGATATAGAATTTAGGCATTACAATTTTCTCTTTCTCAAAGCAAAAGCCAAATTGTTTCATTGTCTTTTGATGAATAAGGCTGAAAAGATATCCGAAACATGGCTGATTTTTTGTTCCTTCAGAGATTTGTTTTTTCTGTTCACAAGCTTAAAATGTATTTTTGTGAGTTTTGCTTCTTGAAATTCAAAAATTTCACCAGAATATGTCTAGGTGCTGCTATTTTTTCACTAATTCTCATAGACACATAGTAAATGTGTCTTTAAAACTTGAAATTCCTGTCTTTCTTCATGTATGTCTTACTGTTGTTTCCTTTATTGTTCTATTTTTTTCTGTTTTCTTCTTGAAGGATACCAATTTTCCTCTTAGTCAGATCCTTGTTTTCTATAGACCACATCTATCATCCTATTGCTGAAAATTTTCCAATCATTTTCCTTTTCCTCTGCATTACAGAACGGTTTCTCAAGTGGTCCTCCACATTATTAATCAAATATTTAGTAGGTTCAATTTGGTTCTTCACTGCTTCTAGTGAGGTTTCCAATTCTGCTATAGAATTGCTAGCTTCTCTCCAGGATTTTCTTGATTCTACCAGCTCTATTATATCTTAGTCTGTGATCACATTTCATCTTTCACTCCTTTCATAGAATTTTAAAAATCTTTTCTTGAGAGTACAAATATTTTTCAGTAATAAATATTTTTAACATGTATATATTTTCCCTCTAGAGCTTTGTTGTTTTCATCTGCTTACATTGCAGAATATTTTGTAGGTGCCATGTTTGTTTTCTTTTTCCCACATCAATGGGAAGAGGTATACTTAGGCCTGCTATTGGCCCCAAAGTAATATGATCATATTTCCCTTCCATACGTTATTGCCCACCTACATACTGTTAGAAGTAGTAACATGTATGTACTGTTGTATATGCACCTATGTACTGTTATATGGAGTGCTAGAAATTTAACTAATTTAATTTTACACCACCAGTTGGGTGATCTAGTACATTGAGGGAAATAGCTGACACCAAGTGGTACAGGTCGTCCTCATTGAGGATATTGGTCTCTGTATACCTTTCACTGTGTTTAGCAAATCTTTTATGCCAAGGATCATTTTTCCACATTCAAATTACTCTCTGAGCTGGCCTCCTGTCCATGTTCATGATTAGGCTGTGTCTGGTGTCCATTTGATTGCTAGCTACTGTCTGGCCCAGCAGGCAAAGGTCCAAATACCTCTTGTGTTGTGTAATGGTAATTGCCTTTAGACATTTCCATTCAGTTGCTTCTCAATGTAATTGTTCCACAGTGTTTAAAGGATTTCCCAAATAGAAAGTTCCTCATGTGTCCCATGGACCAACCTGGCCTCTAGCTGTCAACCCTCCAACTTCAGAAGTATTTATTTGTGTTCTGATAGGAACACTCTAACTTACAACTATACCACTTTCTCATGAAGAAGGATAAATTTTCCCTTAGTATCTTCCATTAATCACATTCTAGTCTACTTTATCTGGCAGAAATTCTCAAAGTTTAAAATATGTTTTATCTCCTTTATTTTAATTGAAAATTGGGAGAGTACAAATGATGTCTTTTCATTTTGCCATTGTGCCTCAAAGTCTAATTTCTCTCTTTTAAATCTCTAGGTATAGGTAGCTCATGCCTATAATCCCAGTGCTTTGGGATGCTGAGGCAGAAGGATCATTTGATCCTCGGCTCAAGATCAGCAGTTCAAGACCAGCCTAGGCAACACAGTGAGACCCTGGCTCTATAAAAAACAACAACAACAACAACAACAAAAACCAATAGAAATAAATACAAATCTCTAGTTATGATAGTTTTAGAAAATTCTTATATAAAACTTTTAAAAATAGCTATTATTAAATAAAAATGAAGGTAAATAACATTAGATAATATATAAAATGTATACACATTATTATTGTAAAATATACATAACAAAGAGTTTACCATTTTAGCTATTTTTAGGTATACAGTTCAATGGTACTAAATACGTTCACACTGTTGTGCAAGTAGTATCACCATCCATCTCCAGAGCTATTTTTATCTTCTCAAACTGATTATCAGAACCCTTTAAATAATAACTCTCCAGATGCCTTCTCTCCAGTCCTGGTAACCACCGTTCTACTTTCTCTCTGTATAAATTGAACTATTCTAGGTACTTTATTTAAGTGAAATTACAAAACATTTGTCTTTTTGTTTCTGGCTTATTTCACCTGGCATCATATTTTCAGTGTTTATCAGTGTTGTGGCATGTATCAGAATTCAAATCATTTTAAGACTAAATAATAATTCATTTTATTATACACAATTTTGTTTATCCATTCATCAATGGATATTTGAATTGTTTCTGCCTTTTGGCTATTATGAATAATGCTGCTAAAAACACTGGAGAATACTTGTTTGAGTCTCTGCTTTCATTTCTTTTAGATATATAACTACAAGTGGAATTATGGGATTATATGGCAATTCTATGTTTAATTTTTTGAGAAACTGACATATTGTTTTCACATTGAGTGTACCATTTTACATGCCCACTAGTAATGAACAATATTCCAATTGTTCCACATCCTCTCCAACACTTATTATTTTGTTGTTTAATAAGTTATCCTAAGGGACTCAGAATATATTTTTAATGAGTCACTGTCATATTCACAAATCCCTTTATCTCAGATTTACATATAAAAGGGTTGGGGAGCAATATTTGTCTGGAGAAAGACATTTTACACTGTAAAAAAAAAAAAAAAATGCTTACATTGGCTATTTAACATGTGGCCCTAGCATCATTAGCAACGTATTCAAAGCAATTAGGCTAACAGGCTTGCACCACTGCATCTCTGACTGGTACAGATCTGTCTCTGACTGCTTTAAGAACTTACTCTAACTGATAGCAAAAACAAAACAAAACAAAACAAAACGAAACAAAACAAAAAAACACACTTTTACAGGGGATGGGGAGACAGGCAGCAATGCCAGATATCTTTGTTCCTATCTTCATCTGCTCAAAAGATGAGTCAACCCATTTGCCTTAGTCAGGATTAGAAGAGCTAGGAGGGGATATAGATAAATAAGGAAATTAACTGCTTTAATTGTCACCTTGTGTTAACATATATATCTCTAAACCCCCCTTTCAACTCTCTTATTTTGTTGTGGAACCATCAAGCTTTTTCCCCCTTTTTAAATTTTGGAATCCATTAATCTTTCCTTACCATAAAACAGTCCTGTGCCAGAATCTGGTTCTTTTCTTAAGGGTCTAACATTGCAGCATATGGATATAGATTATGTAATAATAATATGTGCTACATTCCAAGGACTTATATTTTCTGCAAATATGTGAATAGCAAGTAATTTTGTATTGCTTTTTTTTTCTACTTTCAAGATAATATACTAATCAACAAGCTAAAACATTAACTTGGTATATTTCTTTGTGGTTTATAGACAGAACCACTTCTTTTATTCATTTAAAAGTTTTAAAAAGTTATGTGCTGAAGGTAGCCACAATAGAAATAATATGTAAGTACCTAGCTTTTGGGGTAAAATTTTAGATTTGTTCTTTAAAAAACCAAAGATATTGAAGTCTAGTAAAAGATTTCCTAGTAACTAACTTCTGAACAATTTAATAGTGTAAATATTCTACCAGCCTTACATTTTTTGTTTGTCCCATACTGGTTGAATGTAGCCAAATAGCACACCCAGACTCAGGCTTCAGTCTCCTCTGTACATAGTCAGTTACTGCCATTTATGAACAGAAGAGTTAGGCACTATCTTTTAAAACACACAAAGACAGGCACATGTAGAAGAAGCTCTGCACATAAGCGGAGTGTGTGTTATAATAATCACTAAGAATTTCTGAAACTCACATGTCAAAAAGTATAATGTTCACAGAATTTTTCAAATAGGAACACACAATCGTTCTGGCTTTCCACTATAACCCGACTTTCACCTTTTTCAAAAAGAACTTTAAAAAAGGAAGAAGAAGAAGTGAAAAGGATATCCAAAGACATTTCTCATCAATAGCTACATGGTCTAGTATGTTTGTAATTCTATCCCCTTTTCCTTTATACCAAGTGAGTGATGAAAACCTGATGGGACAGGCAAGCAACATACTAACATCAAATCGCTGGGGTGTGTTCACAGAAATAGAAAAAAATGGTCCTAAGCAGGCACAAAACAATTAATGCTGGAAAACTGTATAGGCAGCAAGTGAAAACATCTCTGTCATTACAGGAGGAGGTTAAAAAGTTTAAGAAAATTTCTGAACAAAATTACTAAGACTAAAGCAATGAAACGGATTAATTTTTCAATTTTCTTGAAAAACAGGAGTCAACCTGTGACCTGGCTCCCCAGGTATTACATACAGGCCTCAAGAATACAATCATTTAGGAAGTAACCGCTTCAAAGAGTCCAGCTAAAACTACAAAGACGTGAAATTCCAGTCAGACACCAGAAATTCTTTGGGGAATAAAAGAATTTTATGACTCATAAGATGAAAATCTCCTGAATACTCACTAAAGTAATCTAATGAAGTATTGTCACTAGGAAAGGATTTTGATGAATTTATGTGTTATGCAGGTAAATATTATGCAAAACAAGAAATTGAACAAACTTGAACCTGTATTCATTTGTAAGTTTTCCTCTCAGAGTAAAACTAACTTTAAGGGGACCAGACTTTCCTGTGTGAAATGGCATTCTATAGGATGTCACATTTTTAACTTCTAGGATTCCAAGCAAAATTTCATAACCATTTTTTAAAAATAAAACAGGTCAGCTTAGGGGTAGATCCAGGATTCAAATGTGGGTCATTTTGAAGGTTCTTAGTCTTCAAATTTAATACAATTTGAAAGAAGCTATAAGAGCTGAAGGTAAAGGCTTAAGACAGATGCCAACGAAATAAGAAAGAAGGAGGTCAAGTTTTTCCTGGGGAAATTAACAAACAACAAAAACTAGAGATGCTATCATTTCCTTGACTTTCAGACAATGCTTAAGCGTAGGAGAAAATCTACACCAAGGAGGCTACTCTGACCTTACTACTTTTTCCATTTTAACTTAATTCTAATTCAAAACTTTGCCTGTTCTACATGAAATTCTTTTCTAGTAACAGGTTGTAAAAATAGATCAAGCACCCAAATGCCCATCAATGATAGACTGCAGCGGGAAAATGTGGCACATATACACCATGGAATACTATGCAGCCATCAAAAACAATGAGTTCGTGTCCTTTGTAGGGACATGGATGAACCTGGAAACAATCATTCTCAGCAAACTGACACAAGAACAGAAAATCAAACACCACATGTTCTCACTCGTAGGTGGGTGTTGAACAACAAGAACACATGGACACAGGGAGGGGAGCATCACACACTGGGGTCTGTCGGGGGGAACCAGGGGAGGGACAGCAGGGGGTGGGGAGTTGGAAGGGATAACATGGGGAGAAATGCCAGATATAGGTGATGGGGAGGAAGGCAGCAAACCACACTGCCATGTGTGTACCTATGCAACAATCTTACATGTTCTTCACATGTACCCCAAAACCTAAAACGCAATTTAAAAAAACAAGATATAAGAAAGTTAAAAAAAAAAATAGAGCAAGCAATGAAAGCCCTCTGTTTCATATTTCCCAGTGACAAACAGGGTATAATGTGCAATAAGTATTATAACTACATGTTAGATTGCAAATTGCTCTTATTTAATTTGGTCTAGTGCTTAGCTGCACCTCTGAAACATCAGTCTGCATCCTTCTATTTTGGTTTGATTCTACAGTCCACTTAAAACAGTAAATGTTTACATTAAAAGGACAAGAGAATATGTGATGTATTTTAACTGTCAAAAGTGTTGTGAACAGCAGCAGCTGGAAGAAGAATGTGTTGTCCACTTTACTGTTATCCTGAAGCCTTTCAGATTCTTCAGAAGAGCAGTTATATCCTTCAGTACTCAGGAAAGAAGGAAGGAGGAAATTGCCTTGTCATCTCTGAAAAAAATGTAGTAAAATTTCTAGAATTTACATGTGATCTTTGCATTGGATTCTACACTAACTTTCTGCTAGCGCAGAGACTGAACTGGTCACTGGAAATGGAGCTCTTCTTTAGTTATTTTAGCTCCCTGGATCATACTGAGACAAAAACCAGAAGCAAATGAAAGGAGCTCCATCTAGGGCTTTGCTTAGAGGTCTGTATGAACTGTGTATATCCAGTTCCTCTGCAATCATCATTCACATCATCCTGAATTCATTATGATATGGCTGTTGTTAAGGGCCTACCCATAAGACCAAACATTGAAAACAAGTTGTTTCCCTTAATGTTTCCAGATCTGGTAAAATTCCACTAATAAGACTGAAGAGAGAAATGTATGACACTCTTACTCTTATTGCAGTGGCTCCAGTGGGAACATAGCTGGAGAGAAAGGAAGTCTAAAGTTATACTGAAGGCTAAGGACAATACGTGCAGAATTAGATTTCAGATTTGACACATTTAGTTCAAGAAATATTTGAAGGTGGACAAAAGCCTGCATGATCCAACTCCTGCCTACCTCTCCAGACACATCTCGAACCACTCTTCCCCCTGTGCTTCAACCACTCTGGTCTTCTTTCGATTCCTGCAAAATATCAAGTACTTGCTTTTTCTTCTGCTTTGAACACTCACCCAAGCTCTTCATGTGGTTGTATTCTCATACTTTTGACCTTAGCTCAGATATTACCTCCCCAATGAGGCTTTCCATGAAATGCCTATGTAAATAAGTGTCTCCCTCTATCCACCACCATCATTCCCTATCACAGCATCAAGGATATCAAAATTAAATAAATCCTTTCTATTTCCTGCATGGCTCCTATCAAATATCATCCCATTTACTTGTTTTCTTTTTTAGTAACTCCTTAACAGCAGGAGCCTTGTCTGTTTGTCACTGTATCTCCTGTCCCTCAGATATTGACTTAATGGATGCGTTTAAAACTATGCTAGAGGCCAAGAGTAAAACAACATGCAGCCACACAGTACGGCCCTCAAAAAACTCATAAAGACAGCTGGGTGTGGTGGCTAACTCATATAATCCCAGCACTTTGGGAGGCCAAGGCAGGCGGATCACCTGAGGTCTGGAGTTCGAGACCAGCCTGACCAACATGGAGAAACGCCATCTCTACTAAAAATACAAAATTAGCTGGGCGTGGTGGCACATGCCTGTAATCCCAGCTACTCAGGAGGATGAGGTAGGAGAATCACTTAAACCCAGGAGGCAGAGGTTGTGGTGAGCCGAGACAGTGCCGTTGCACTCTAGCATGGGCAACAAGAGTGAAACTCCATCTCAAAAAAATTATATATGTAAAGATAATGGAGACTGGTAAGTAAGCACAATACACTAAGACAACTGTTTTACAAGGGGCACATTAAGTCTAGTCAAAAGAAATCCCATGTCTATCTTATTGGGAAAAAAAGTATATTCCAAGAGAGGACACCCTGTATGTAGGAGCACAGAAACAACAGTAACAGCACAATGCACTCTGGGGAATTCATTTGGGTTTTCTAAAATACCAGTTACTAAAGATGGGAGTGGGGGAGTCGAGAAATTGATCACAGACAGAGAATGGTCCAGGTTATGAAAGCCTTTGACTGCATGCAAAGAAAGTGATAGTTCATCCTGTAGTTAATTAGAAGCCCCTGGAAAAACTCTGGGCAGAAGTGTTACATGATCAGATTTGCTAATGCCAATAATGTCATACTCCTCTTTGTAAACTTATTTTTAAAAACTCACTCAATTAGGGCAGGGCCTGAGTCTACACTGTACCTTATATACTCAATGCCCAGTTCATTAGAGCTGGTGTTCAACTGGTGTTTAAAAGAAGGAATAAATAATAGAGATGTAACCACATTGGCAGAGTAGGAGATATCAGCCTTCTCCCTTTAGCATCCCCCCCCAAAATAAACATAGAGAGCTAACTACAAACAAAATATCCCAGAGTCCCTAAGATCCTATCAAAGATTTTGCAATAATACAGTGGAGCAAAAAAATATACACACAGAAAATAAATTACTGGTAAGATCAGTATATCTGAGATGCCAGGAGATTGCCAGGAATAGAGGAAGAGCAGAGGCTGCCTGTATCAGCCATGTGGCGGAGACCACCATGGTCCTCAGCAGCCTGTTCTGCAGATGACAACACTATCTTTTGCCACTAAGATAACAAACCAGTATTCTTCATAGGGAACCCCAGAGAGGAAGACACAGCTACACACACTTCTCCAACCCAAGAAGTGGTTACTGTTGAGCTGCTTCAGAAAGGAGCTACCAACTCTCCAAATCCCATATGTGCGTCAACTCTGGACACCTCTTGAGTCCTCACACTCTAGACCTGGACTCTGTGGCTGCATTAGGTTCGTCCACATTTCAGACACTGGAGCATTTCAGACACTGAAGCTTGTTATTATCATAGCAAGCTACTTTGTACCCCAGGATCTAGAGTTAAGCTCTTGCTGTGCATGACTGCATTCCAGGCACCAGCTCAGCCACCACAGAGAGCTAGGCCCTGCTCTGACTCCAAAGCCACTGTAACTGCACACATTTGTGCTCTAGTTTTTGACTCCCCAGCTACTTTACAAGAATCTGAGCCTTACATACTGTTATCAATGTGACAGAATGGCTGCATACTGGACACCAGTGCCATTATGCCCCAGATCCCAGAGCCATATTCCCTCCCTGTGTGCCTGTGCTTTGGGCCTCAGCTCCATGGCTGCTCCATGGGCACCACCGATCAGACACGAATGCCACACCAAACTGCAAGTGGGCCTGAAAGCCAAATCCAGTGCCAATGGAAATCCCCTGAGCCACAACTTCCTCAGTGGAAAAAGAGATCAGGAGGACCTTAACTGCCATTATCATAAAAAACCCAGAAACCCTCAGGGCCACTGTGGACATCCACAGCATCAGCTGCTGAGTATCACTGCAATCTGCATCAACATTGACCTCAGCTGACAGATTTACAGAGACATACACAGCTGCACCCTCACTGGTGCTAGAATTGCTATATCCCCCACTCAGCAAGTTTCCTGGATGCCCCACATAAAAGAAGGTCTTTCCACAGAAAAACTAGCCCATAAAATCTAGAAGAGGTGACTGTTCCACCAAATGTGCAAATATTAACATAAGGCAACAAGAAACATAAAAAACCAGGGAGACATACCACTACCAAGAGAACACAATAATTTCCCAATAGGTGATCCTAAAGAAATGAAGATATGCAAACTGCTTGAAAGAATTCAAAATAATTCTTTTAAGGAAGCTCAGCAAACTTCAATACAATATAGAGAAACAATTCCATAAGATTAGGAAAACACTGTATAACCAAAACAAGAAATTTAACAGAGATTAAAATTATATTACAAAAAAAATTATGAAGCTGAAAAACACAAAGAATAAAATTTAAAACTCAATAGAGAAGCATAAACAGCAGAACTGATTAAGCAGAAGAAAGAATCTGTGAACTCAAAGACAAGTTATTTTTAAAAATGCAGTCAGAATAAAAGAAAAAGAATGAAAAGGAATAAAGAAAGCTTAAAGGATTTATCAGATAGTATCAAAAGATAAAATATTCACGTTATAGAATTTTGGAAAGAATAAAAAGACAAAGAGCCAGAAAGCTTATTTGAAGAAATAATAACAGAAAACTTTCCAAATCTACGGAAAGATACAAATATCCAGGTATAGGAAGGTAAAAGGTCATCAAGCAGATTCAATCCAAGTAAAACTACAGCAAGACATATTATAATCAAACTGTCAAAAATTAAAGACAGAGAGAATTCTGAAAACAGCCAGAGAAAAAAAGCAATCACATTTAAGGGAATTCCAATAAGGCTCGCAGTACACTTCTCAGCAGGAACCTTATAGGCCAGTAAAGAGTCCAGTGATATAAGTGCAGGGGGAGGAGGGGACTGCCAATCAAGAATGTCCAGCAAATCTGTCCTTCAAAAAAAAAGAGATAAACACTTTCCCAGATAAGCAAAAGCTAAATGAGTTCAACATCACCAGACCACCCTAAAAGAAATGCTAAAGGAAATACTTTAAACTTAGCAAACAGACAAAAAGTAGCAACATAAAAACAACAGGTCGGGGGCAGCGGCTCACGTCTTTAATCCCAGCACTTTGGGAGGCTGAGGCAGGCGGATTGCTTGAGGTCAGGAGTTCAACACCAGCTTGGCCAACCTGGTGAAACCCCGTCTCTACTAAAAATACAAAAAATTAGCCAGGCGTAGTGGTGCATGCCTGTAGGCCCAGCTACTCAGGAGGCTGAGGCAGGATAATTGTTTGAACCTGGGAGGCAGAGGTTGCAGTGAGCCAAGATGGCACCACTGCACTCCAGCCTGGGTGATAGAGCAAGACTCCATCTCAAAAACCAAAACAAACAACAAAAAAAATTACAGTATGAAACTCACTGATAAAAGTACAGTGAGTACTTAAATTTAGAATACTTTGATGATGTAATGATGGTGTGTAAATCATTTGTATTTTTAGTATGAAAGTTAAAAGACAAAATTATTAAAAATAATAGCTACAATAATTTCCTGAGAGATATAGAAAAAAACAGATGTAAACTGTAACAGCAAAGTATAAAATGTGGGAGAGAAGGGTGGAGAAAAAGTGTAGGATTTTGTAATATAATCAAAGTTAACTTGTTATCAGCTTAAAATAGCCCATTATGACTATAATATGTTTTATATAAGTCTCATAGTAGTCACAAAACAAAAAACTAAAGTAGATATACAAAAGGTAGAGAGTAAGAAATCAAAAATACCACTAGAGAAAATGACCTACTTACAAAAGAAAATCATAAAAGAGAAAGGAAGAAATGAATCTATAAAACAATCAGAAAATATTTTTTAATGGCAGTAAGTCTTTAACTATCAATAATTACCTTGAATGTAAATGATTTAACTTCTCCTATCAAAAGACAGATTGACTGAATGAATCAAAACACAAGACCTAACTATATTCTTCCTATAAGAGATTTACTTCACCTTCACCTATAAGGACACACATAAATTAAGACTAAAAGGATGGAAAAATATATTCCATGCAAATAGAAACCAAGAAATTATGTATAGCTATACTTAGATAAAATGAATTAAAAGTCAAAAACTGTAAAATGAGACAAAGAAGGCCATTATATAGTGATAAAGCAGTAAATTCTTCAAGAGCACATAACAATTGTAAATACACACACACACACACACACACACACACACACACACATATATATATATATATATATATATATACACACATATACACACATATATATGTGACCAAAACCAGAGGACCTAAATATATATATATAAAGCAAATATTGATACAAATGAAGGGAGAGATAGACTATAGTAAAATAATAACAAATAACTTCAATATTTCCACTTTCAACAGCAGACAGATCATCCAGACAGAAAGTCAATAAGGAAAACACTGGACTCAAACTACGCTTTACACCAAACAGACCTAACAGACATACAAAACATTCTATGCAACAGCAGCATATTACACATTCTTTTCAAGCACAAGTGGAACATTCTCCAGGACAGATCATATGTTAGGCCCCAAAACACATCTTAATAAATTTAAGAAAACTAAAATAATATCAGCCATCTTTTCCAACCACTATAATATGAAACAAAAAATCAATAATACGAGGAACTTCAGAAAATTCAGACATGTGAGGAATTTAAACAGCGTGCTCTTAAACAACAAAATGGTCGAAGAAGAAATTAAAAAGAAAATTTAAAAAATCTCAAAATAAAAATAGAAACACAACATCCTGACACTTATAAGATGTAGCAAAATCAGTTCTAAGAGGAAAGTGTATATCAATAACTGCCTCCATCAAAATAAAAGAAAGATCTCAAATAAACAGCCTAACGTTACATCTCAAGGAACTAGACAAAGAACAAACTAGACCAAAAGTAAGCAGAAAGAAGAAAATAATAAAATTCAAAGCAGAAATAAATAGAGACTAGACAAAAAGGACACATTCAATAAAATCAAGTTGTTTTTTTAAAAAAATAAAACAGATCAACAAACCCTTAGGTAGATTAAGAAAAAAAAAAAGACAACAAAATCAGAAACAAAAGAGAAGGTATTACACAAATACCACACAAATACAAATGATCATGAGTCTACTATGAACAGTTATATGCCAAAAAATTGGATGACCTAGAAGAAATTAATAAATTCCTAGACACATACAGCATACTAAGACTAAATTATGAGGTAAAAGAAAATGTGAAAAGACCAATAACAAGGAAGGATATTGAATCAGTAATAAAATGTCTCCCATCAAATAAAATCCCAGGATCTGATTGCTTCACTACTGAATTCTACCAAACATCTAAAGAAGTACTAATACCAATACCAATCCTTCTCAAACTCTTTCAAAAAATTGAAGAAGTGTGCATACTTTTAAACATATTTATGAGGCCAACATTACTCTGATATCAAAGTCACACAAGACATTATAAAAAAACAAACTATAGGCCAATATCCTTGATGAATATAGACATAAAAATTCTAAACAAAATATTAGAAAACTAAATTGAACAACACATTAAAAGAATGGTTCATCATGATCAAGTGAGATTTATCCCTAAGGTGCAAAGATGGTTCAACATAACCAAAACAATAATATCATACACCACATTAACAGAATGAAGGACGAGAACCCTACGATCACCTCAACAGAAGTAGAAACGGCACTGAACAACTTCGACATTCTTTCAAAATAAAAACTCTCAACAAATTACGTGTAGCAGGTATGTGCCTCAGCAACACAATAAAGGCCATATATGACAAGCTTACAGCTTAAATCATACTCAAGGGTGAAAAGTTGAAAGCATTCCTTCTAAGAGCTGAAACAAGACAAGGATGCCTACTCTTCCCACTTCTATTCGACACTGTACTAGAAGTCCCAGTCAGAGTTAGGCAAAAAGATGAAAAACAAAAAGCACCTAAATTGGAAAGGCAGAAGTTAAACTGTCCCTGTTTGCAGATGAAATAATCCTACATAGAAAAAACCCGCCAACACGGTGGCTCATGCCTGTAATCCCAGCACTTTGGGAGGCCGAGTCAGATGGATCACCTGAGGTCAGGAGTTTGAGACAAGCCTGGTCAACATGGTGAAACCCCATCTCTACTAAAAATACAGAATTAGCCAGGCATGGTGGTGCACGCCTGTAATCCCGGCTACTTGGGAGGCTGAGGCAAGAGAATCACTTGAACCCAGGTGGCGGAGGTTGCAGTGAGCCAAGATTGTGCTGTTGCACTCCAGCCTGGGCAAGAAGAAAAAAAAAAACAAAAAAAAAAGAAAAAGAAAAAGAAAGAAAACCCTAAAGATGCCACTGCAAACCTGTTAGAACTAATAAATTTGGTAAAGTGGGAAGATACAAAATCAACATACACAACTCAGTTACATTTCTATACGCTAATAATGAACCACTCAAAAAAGATAACAAGAAAACTATCCCATTTACAATAGCATAAATAAAATACTTAGAAATAAATTAAACTATGGAGGTGAAAGAACTGTACCCTGAAAACTATAAAACATTGATTTAAAAAATTGAAGAAGATACAAATAAACAGAAAGATATCCTATGTTCATGGATTAAAACAATTATTACTGTTAAAATGTTCATACTACCCATAGCCATCTACAGATTTAATGGGATCATTTCAAAATTCCAATAATAATTTAACTATACATTTAAAAATAGCTAAAAGAGTATAATTGAATTGTTTGTAACACAAAGGATAAATACATGCGGTTATGAATATTATACACTGTATGCCTATATCAAAATATCCCATATACCCCATAAATATATATACATACTACATACTCACAAAATTAAAAATTAAAAATTTTCAGGTCCTAAATATATTTGTTAATTTTCTACCTCCATTATCTGTTTAATACTGGCAATGGAGTGTTAAAGTCTTTCCTTATTATTGTGGGGGAGGCTAAGTCTCTTTGTCAGTCTCTAAGGACTTGCTTTATGAATATGGGTGCTCCTGTGTTGGATGCATATATATTTAGAATAGTTAGGTCTTCTTATTGAATTGAGCCCTTTGCCATTATATAATGCCCTTCTTTGTCCTTTTTGATCTTCATTGGTTTAAAGTTTGTCTAAAAATAGAATTGCAACCCTTGCTTTTTTTCTGATTTCCATTTGCTTGGTAGATTTTCCTCCATCCCTTTATTTTGAGGCTATGCATGTCATTGCATGTGAGCTGGTCTCTTGAAGAAAGTATACTATTTGCTGGGTCATTTCTTTATACAGCTTGACTTTTAAATGGGGCATTTAGCCTGTTTACATTCAAGGTTAATGTTAATATGTGTGGATTTGATCCTGTCATTGTGTTGTTAACTGCTTATTTTGCCAATTTGTTTATGTGGCTGCTCTATAGTGTCACTATTCTGTATATTTAAGTGTGTTTTTGCACCAGCTGGTAATGGCCTTTCCTTTCCATATTTAGAGCTCCTTTCAAGATTTCTTATAAGGCAGGTCTAGAGGTAACAAACTCCTTTGGCATTTGCTTCTCTGAAAAATATCTTATTCTCCTTCACTGAAGAATTTTAGTTTGGCTACATATAACATTAAGTGTAAAACCCAAAACTATAAACACTCTAGGTTGTCTTCTAGACAACATAGACAATTCCATTCTGGACATAGAAACAGTCAAAAATTTCATGATGAAGATACCAAATGCAATCATAACAAAAGCAAAAACTGACAAATGAGATCTAAGTAAACTTAAGAGCTTCTTTACAGCAAAAGAAACCATCAACAGAGTAAACAGACAACCTACAGAGTGGGAGAAAATATTTGCAAACTATGCATCTGACAAAGGTCTAATAGCCAGCACCTATAAGGAACTTAAACAAATTTACAAGAAAAAAACAAAAAACCACATTAAAAAGTGGCAAAGGAATGAACAGACACTTTTCAAAAGAAGACATGCATGTGGTCAACTAGCATGAAAAAAAGCTCAATAGTGATCATCGGAGAAATGCAAATAAACACCACAATGAGTTACCACCTCACAAGAGTCAGAAAGGCCATTATTTAAAAGTTAAAGTATAAAAGATGCTGGCAACATTGCAGAAAAAAAAGGAATGCTCATACAATGCTGGTGAGAGTGTAAATGAGTTCAATCATTGTGGAAAGCAGTGTGGCAATTCCTTAAAGAACTAAAAACGGAACTACCATTACACCCGGCAATTTCATTACTGAGTATATACCCAAAAAAATATAAATGGTTCTACCATAAAGACACACGCACGCTAATGTTCACTGCAGCACTATTCACAATAGCAAAGACATTGAATCAACCTAAATGCCCATCAATGGCAGATTGGATAAAGAAAATGTGGCACATATATACCAAGGGATACTATGAAGTCATTTAAAAAAAAACCAAAATCATATCATATACAGGAACATGGATGGGGCTGGAGGCCATTACCCTTAGCACACAAGAACAGAAAATCAAACACCGCATGTTCTCACTTATAAGTAGGAGCTAAATGATGAGAACACATGGACACAAAGAGAGAAACAACAGACACTAGGGCCTACTTGAGGGAGCAGGGCGGGAGGAGGGAAAGAATCAGAAAAATCACTATTGGGTACTAGGCTTAGTACTGGGGTGACAAAATACTCTGTACAACAAGCTTCTGTAACATGATTTTACATATATAACAAACCTTCACATTTACCCCCAAACTGAAAATAAAAATTTTTTAAAAATAAATTTAAAAAACACTAAAGATTTTTAAAAATTCTAATGACATATTAAACAGAAATAGAAAACAATCTTAAAATTTGCATGAAACCACAAGTGACTCCCATATAGCCAGACCAGTATTAAGGAGAAAAAAAAAAAAAAAGCTGAAGCCATCACATTACCTGATGTTAAAATCTGCTACAAACCTATAGTAAACAAAACAGCATCCTAGTACTGGCATAAAAACAGACACATAGAGCAATGGAATAAAATAGTCTGTAAATAAAGCTACAAACTTATGGTCAATTTATTTTTTAAAAAGATGCCAAGAACACACAATGAGGAAAGGATATTCTCTTCAGTGCTTTTTAAAAAAACTACATATCCACATTCAGAAGAATAAAATTAGAACCTCATCTCACAAATAAAAATCAACTAAAGGTCATTGGCAAAGACTGAGTCCTCTCCTCTCACTTTCCTCCCCAGACAGCATAAACTTCACCACTCACTTCACCTTCTCCACCAACTACCCATCCCTGGGCTCTGTACAGGTGTCCAGCTATGGCACCTGGCCAGGCAGCAACACAGCCAGCGTCTATGCAGGTGCCGGGGGCTCTGGTTCCTGAATCTCCATGTCCTACTCCACCAGCTTCTGCAGCAGCTTGGGGTCCAGGGGCCTGGCCACTGAGATGGCCAGGGGTTTGGCAGGAATGGGAGGCATCCAGAATGAGAAGGAGACCATGCAAAGCCTCAAGACCACCTATCCTCCTACCTGGAGACTGAGAACCAGAAGCTGGATAGCAAAATCTGGGAGCACTTGGAAAAGAAGGGAACCCAGCTCAGAGACTGGGTCCATTACTTCAAGACCATCGAGGACCTAAGGGCTCAGATCTTCACAAATACTGTAGACAATACTTGCATCATTCTGCAGATCAACAATGCCCATTTTGCTGATGATGACTTTAGAGTCAAGTATGGACAGAGCTGGCTATGTGCAAGTCTGTGGAGAGCAACATCCATGGGCTCTGCAAGGTCACTGACAACTCCAAAGTCACTCAGCTACAGCTGAAGACAGAGATTGATGGTCTCAAGAAGGAGCTGCTCTTCATGAAGAATCACAAAGAGGAAGTAAAAGGCCTACAAGCCCAAACTGCCAGCTCTGGATTGACCATAAAGGTAGATGCTCCCAAATCTCTGGACCTCGCCAAGATCATGGTAGACATGTGGGCCCAATACGATGAGCTGGCTCAGAAGAACCAGGAGGAGCTGGAGAAGTACCAGCCTCAGCAGAGTGACGAGATCACCACAGTGGTCACCACACAGTCTGCCAAGGTTGGAGCTGCTGAAATGACACCAACGGAGCTTTCACATACAGATCAGTCCTTGGAGATTGACCTGGACTCGATGAGAAATCTGAAGGCGAGCTTGAAGAACATCCTGAGGGAGGTGGAGGCCTGGTATGCCATGCAGATGGAGCAACTCAACAGGATTCTGCTGCACCTAGAGCCAGAGCTGGCACAGACCAAGGCAAAGGGGCAGCACCAGACCCAGGAGTACGAGGCCCTGCTGAACATCAAGGTCAAGCTGGAGGCTGAGATTGCCACCTTCTGCCACCTGCTGGAAGACGGTGACGACTTCGATCTTGGTGGCACCCTGGACAGTAGTAACTCCATGCAAACCATCCAAAAGACCACCACCCACCCGATAGTGGATGGCAAAGTGATGTCTGAGCCCAACGACACCAAAGTTCTGAGACATTAAGCCAGAAAAAGCAGGGTACCGTTTGGGGAGCAGGAAACCAACAAAAAGTTCAGAGGTTAAAAAAAAAATCAACTCAAATTGAATTAAAAATGTAAAGATAAGGCCGGGCGCGGTGGCTCACGCCTGTAATCCCAGCACTTTGGGAGGCCAAGGCGGGTGGATCACGAGGTCAAGAGATCAAGACCATATTGGTCAACATGGTGAAACCCCGTCTCTACTAAAAAATTACAAAAAATTAGCTGGGCATGGTGGTGCATGCCTGTAATCCCAGCTACTCAGGAGGCTGATGCAGGAGAATTGCCTGAACCTAGGAGGCGGAGGTTGCGGTGAGCCGAGATCGCGCCACTGCACTCCAGCCTGGGTAACAAGAGTGAAACTCTGTCTCAAAAAAAAAAAAAGAAATGTAAAGATAACAACTGAAACTGTAAAAACTACTAGAACAAAAAAGGAAAAAGTTCCATGATATTGGTCTGGGCAATATTTTTTTTTTTCTGTAACTCCAAAACACAAGCAACGAAAGGTAAAATAGACAAATAGCATTATATCAACTAAAAAGTTTATGCACAGCAAAGGAGAAAACAGAATAAAGATACAACTGACAGGAGAGAAGAAAATCTTTGCAAAGCTCACAACGGATAACAGTGTAATATACAAAATATAAGATAAGGAACTCCAACGAGTCAATAATAAGAAAATAACCCAATTTAAAAATGGACAAAGGACTTGACAGATAAACTTCCAGAAACCCTGTCTCTACTAAAAATTCAAAAATTAGCTGGGTGTGGTGACATGCTCCCGTAATCCCAGCTACTTGGGAGGCTGAGGGAGGAGAATCGCTTGAACCTGGGAGGCGGAGGTTGCAGTGAGCTGAGATTGTGTCATTGCACTCCAGCCTGGGCAACAAGGGCAAAACTGTGTCCCAAGATCCAGTGAAGATGTGGAGAAAAGGGAACCCTTGTACACTGTTGATGAGAATGTAAATTAATACAGCCATATGATAAAAAATTAAAAACAGATCTACCATATGATCCAGCAACCCACTACTGAGTATATATCCTAAGGAAATGAAATCAGTCTGTTGAGATATCTGCAATCCCATGTTTATTGCAGCATTATTCACAATAACTAAGATGTGGAATCAACCTAAGTGTCCATCAATAGATGAATGGATACAGAATGTGGTATATAATCACACAATAGAATGTTATACATCCTTTAAAAAGAAGAAAATCCTGTCATTTGAACAACTTGGAAGAACCTGAAGGATGTTATGTTAATTGAAATAAGCCAGGCACAGAAAGACAAATACCATATGATCTAACTTATATATGGAATCTAATAAGTTTAACTCATAGAAACAGAGTAGAATGGTGGTTACCAAGGGTAAGGGGTAGGGAGCCCGGGGAGATGTTGGTCAAAGACACAAAATTTCAGTCAGGAGAAATAAGTTCAAGAGACCTATTGTACATCATGGTGACTACAGTAAATAACAACCTATTATATGCTTGAAAATTGCTAAGAGAGTAGATTTTATGTATTTTCACTAAAAATCATAATTATGTGAGGTAATGCATATGTTAAAAATAGCTTGATTTAGCCATTCCACAATTTATACTTATGTCAAAACACCATGTTGTACACCATAATTATATACAATTTTTACTTGTCAGTTAAAAAAGGAAATTAACAAAAGAAAATAAACTATTATAATCTATTATCTTCTTACAAACACAGTAAAAGTTAGAGGTAAAGTCTTCAAGGACTATTCCTCATTTACCTGCCTGCTAATGTCATTAATCCCCTTAATGAGGGGCAAATTTCAATTAGGCTAAGTGTTATAGGACAAGTAACTGAGGCACAGGCAAAATACTAATTAAAATTCATAATAAAAATGTATGAATAAACCATGATCTTATAGTTGAACAAATGAATGTGTCTTGATTTGGAAACTAATAAAGAGGGTCTTCCAGAATCAGAAAGTAAACTAGAATCTATTAAAGAGGATACAGTACTTTTTATTTTATTAGAGAAAGAGGTGCATGTGCCTGTAGTGGTTGTGTTGCATGAGCAGGGGATAAAATGGATCCTATATATGAATTTACCAATATAAACCAAGATGTACTCAAACCCAGCCAGGGCCAAAATAGAAAGACAATCCAAGGCTACACACTATCGAATTGGCAATGGAAGGGCAACTGTAGACCTTTAGGTTTCCCTGCCAGTATATGTTCCTCTCACGAGTGTCACAAAGGATAATATGGTTACATGCTAAGTAACAATAATTAGGTCAACTATTGCCTGCATTATGGTACTAGTGGCACCTTAATATTATAGTGGAGCTGAAAAATTCCTATCACCTAGTGACATCTTAACCATCATAACATCTTAATGCAACGGATTACCTTTTCTTTGTTTAGATATGTTCAGATACATAAACACTTACCAGTTATAATTGCCTACAGTATTCAGTACAGTAACATACTGTGCAGGTTTGTAGCCTAAAAGCAATAGGCTATATACCACAAAGCCTTGGTGTGTAGTAGGCTATCCCACCTAGGTTTATATACATTCTCTGATGTTCACACAATGACAAAATCACCTAACAACAGACTTCTTCAAATGTATTCCCATCATTAAGCAACATATCTATATATTGTTACATGGGGTCACAAACAGTCCTGGAATACCTAATGGATAGGTGTTTTTCAAATTCCAGGACTCTATTTAGTATGAGGAGATAGAATCACAACCAGGGCAAGTCTTCCTGTGTTCTGAGTGATGAAGAAGGGATGTATGTACACAGGCATAACTATGTATGTACACAGGAGCTAATAGTGAATGGGGAACATTTCCCCAAGTGCTGATTTAGAAATGGGAAAAAACAAAAGCAAAGTTGTACCAAAGGACTGGCTTCCTTTAAGATGTATCCAAGTTGACTGAGACAACAAGCAAACCATTTGTAAGATGCCTCTGGGCTTTTTCATGCCTTATCCTCTGTACTTGTTGACCCACTTTGTATACATGGTGAACTTTGTTCACACTCACTGATCCTCCCTGGAGGCCCCACCTTACCCAAGTATGCACACACATAGGGCCAGATTTTGACTTGGCATTGCTCTCTGGATTTTGAACTGGTGGCCAGGGATGCAGTCCTTAGGTATTAGGCTGAGAATTTGCAAGACACAACTTGGCATTATAAGTCTGCCAGGGGCAGAAGTGAGGGTTAAATCCATCAGTCTTCTAAGGTCATGCAGAGAAGTTGATCTAGGATAGGGATGGTAAACCCTTCTGGGAACTGTGCAGTCTACCTTTTTTTCAGTCTAATTTTTAGACCAGAAAACAGAAGAGAATCACACCCTTGACACAATCGTAGAAGCATATTGAGTAAACAATCTTATATTCTACTAGTTCAACAAATGCTTATTCCAATTTCTCTAAATTGTCTTGTAAGACCAGTAGAAATTTCAGTTTTGTGCCTCAGGACCTACACAACCTGAAGCAGTGTTAAGCAGGGTCCTAACCCAGGTGCTATCTATGGGACATAAGAATCTGTCCTCCCTATAGGTTGCAGGCTACAAACTTCAAGAGTCCATGGCCTTCTATCAAACATTATCTCTCAAAACTCCAGACAGTCATCTGAGGCTGCTGTCAGAACAGGATGGAGAGATTCTAGATCAGCTTTCTCATAGCTCATGGAAAGAAATTCCTCTCTTGAGAAACCAGGAAATTAAGTAAAATTGCAATGACCTCACTTGGAGGCAGAGGGGTTTGGTCAAATTATAAAGCATCCTAAAGAGTAGTCAGTTTACCACTTTTGCTTGGAAGATACTGTTGTCTTCTTGAATTTCCTCCTATCTCACAGCTACTCCCTCCGTGTATCCTGTGCTGGTTCCTTCTCTTTCTCCAACTTCCAAATAGTGCAATGCCCCCACGCTCTGATCCTAATCTCTAACTAAAGCCATACCCCAATGGTTATCTTAGTCACTCTCACAGCTTTATATATCACCTGTATATCTTATGTATATCTTATCTCAAATTTTTATCTCTAGTCTAGCTTTCTCTTCTAAACTCCCACATGTATATAACATTTCCATGGGGATGACTCATAGACACCTCTAACTTAACATGTTCAAAACTGAATTACTGATTTCCCTCCCCGCTCCCCCAGGCCCCTGCCTAAATTTATTCTACCTGAAATCTTCCTCATTTTTATTGCTGCAACTCCATCTTTCTGGTTGCTGAGGCAGGAAACCTTGAGGTTTTCCTCGACTCCTTTCTCACACAACTCATTTCCTAGTGGGAAATACTATTGGCTCCATGTTTAAATTACAGTCATGTGTTGCTTAGTGATGGGGATGTGTTCTTAGTGAGAAATGTGCTGTTTATTTTGTTATCATATAAACATCACACAGTAAATTTACATAAACATAGGTGGTATAGTCTGCTACACACCTCGACTACATGCTATCGCCTATTGCTCCTAGGTTACAAACCTGCATGGCATGTTGCTGTACTGAATACGGTAGGTGACTGCAGCACAATGGTAAGTATTTGTGTACCTAAACATATGTAAACACAGAAAACGTGAAGCAAAAATAGGGTATCATAATCTTATGGGACCACCATTGTATATGCGACCCAGCTGTTGACTGAAATATGATTATGAGGTGCATGACTATGTATCAAGAAACCCACCATATCTCATTCCTTTAGCTGCTACCACCTGATGTGAGCTACCGTTCTCCCCAGGCTGTATTACTGCAACGGCCTTCTAATTATTCTCTCTGCTTTCACCTGCAGCTCTCTACAGCTTATTCTGTATATAACAGCCAAAGTGAGCTTTTCAAGATAGAAGTCCCATGTCACTCCTCTATTCAAAAGCAGCTGGTGGTTTCCTGTTTTACTCAGAGTAAAATCCAATGTGTTCACTGTGGCCTAAAATCCCCTATAGGACCTGACCTTCATTTCCTCTCTGACCTCCTGCTACCCTCCTCCTCACTCACTCAACTACAGCAATACTGGCCTGCTTCTCTGTTCTTCATAAAAACCAGATATATATTTATCATAAGGCCTTTGTACTGTTTCCCCCAGGCTATCTACATTTTCAGCTTCCTTGTCTTCTGCATATGTTTGCTTAGATGTCTTTTTCTCCCTGAGATCTACTCTGATCCTGTTGAAACTGTGACTGTACCCCTGTCTTTCCTAGCATTTCCAATCCCCCTTATTCTGCTGGGGTTTCTTTTAATAGCAGTTACCTCCTAATATATTTTAAAATGTAGATACTTAGCATGCATTTCTTTAATTGTCTGCCTGCCTCCCGCCCCCAACTAGAATTTAAGATCTGCAAGGGCGGAGATTTTTGACTATTTTGTTTACTAGTATACATAAGCACCAATAACAGTGATTGGCATATAGTAAAGCACTGGAAAGATATTTAGGACTACTGAATGAGGGATGAAACTAACCTATGAAGAAAGACTAGAGTTCACAAAGCAAAAGAAGAGAACAAGCTAAAACAGGAACCAGAACATCTCAAAGTCAAAGAACAGTACTATAAAATTATCCAAAGTTCAGTATTTCTTCACTGAGGGCTGTCAGGCAGCAACTAAGTAGGCATTTGCTTTTTTGATAGGAAGTCAGGCAACCAAGCAAAGAAGGATGCTGACTTCAAGAGTATTTATGATAAAGCAGCTACTATCTGCTAGATATTCATGGAGTTAGCGTAAAGATGATGGAAGCAAATATTCTGGCCTTTCCACATAAAAGATACATGCCACTGAACACTCGTACCTTAAACCTGCCATTTATCTCAGTCAGGAGATGGGTTCATCTTAATATCTTATGTACATTCTGACCTTTTAGCAATTTGAAGAGACACTATTGACATAAGGCAAGCACTACTTACCAAGAGATGAGTGTAGGAGCTCTTAAGTACAACCTATATGGTTTGGCTCTGTGTCTCTATCCAAATCTCATCTTGAATTGTAATCACCATAATCCTCCCGTATCAAGAAAAGGACCAGATGGAGGCTGCTGAATCATAGGGGCAGTTTCCCTGATACTGTCCTCACGATAGTGAGTGAGTTCTCAGAGATCTGAGGGTTTTATAAGGGGCTCTTCCTCCTTCACTAGGCACTTCTTCCTGCCACCTTGTGAAGAAAGTGCCTTGTTCCCCTTCACATTCTGCCATGATTGAAGGTTCCTGAGGCCTCCTCAGCCATGCAGAACTGTTTCAATAAAACCTCTTTCCTTTATAAATTACCCAGTTTTGGGCAGTTCTTTATAGCAGTGTAAGAATGGACTAGTAGAACAACTTACCATAGACACTGCCAAACCATATACCTCTCAAAGAGTGGGAAAGAAAATTAATAGGTTGATGCAAAAGTAATTGTGTTTTTGCCATTCTTTCAATGGCAAAAACCACAACTATTTCTGCACCAACCTAATAGTATTATATAAGGGGTACAATGATCAATGTAATTACACAGAGCTAGCTGTATTTTTAATATGTTGTTTAATAAGAAAGACACAGGCATTAAAACATCATTTTCAATCTTAACTATTGAGCCCAAGTTAATTACGATGGTCTTGAGTTACTTAGAAACCTCTGAATACAGCACATAATTTCAAAGTCCACAGCAGGCATGTGGCATGACATCTCCTGAAAGGCATAGGTGAAGGAGAAATAAAGTAACAACTTATTCTTCTCCTAGGGCCACAATATCGGAATATACATAGCACTGCAAGTACTAGGGTGGTTATTTTTGCACATTTTCAGTGAAAGCAACCTTAATCTTTTTAGTAGCTTCAGTGTCTAATAAGATGGCTCTCATTTAAAGGAAATATGCCAAGCTATTGAATGGGAAAATCTTGAACAGGCTTAACCATGTAAAGAAATAGCTGTGATATTAAAAATAAAGTTAAAATAAAAAGGGCTTGAAATTGAGTAAAAACATGACTATAGTCATAGGAAGTGTGGTCTTGTGAACACAGCCCTGAATTCTTGAATACGTTCTCCCACATGAGACCTTGAGTAAGCCATGTGCTGCCTTCCTAAGCTTGTTATTTGTAAAATGAGAATGTTGGACTACATGATCTTTTATGTTCCCTTTTCAAGCACTAGCATTCTGTTCCTGTAAAAACAAATAATGAAAAATCATACCCTATGTTTTTATAAACATGTAAATCTATATGTTAAATAAATCTATATATAAAACATAAGTATATAATATAAATTTATAGTCACATTACATATATTATATTTTAGAATATATTAAATATAAATATACTGTCTATAAATCTAACTTACTTCTGCATTACGAGATTGAGTAGTAATACAACAGTGATTCTATCTTACTTCTCTTTCATCAATAACCAATTTTTTTTTGCCTTTCTATAAGGCATGAATGATTGAATGCCTGAAAACTACAAACAGCTTATAAAGGGAATTTCATGAGGATTTAACCATTTGCTAGTCTAATTGATCATAAAGATATGGTGATTATTACAAATTTTTCAAAAGTAAAAGAGTACAAATTTTACATTCATTTCTACATGTGAGGTTTTAAGAAGGAGATCTCAGTATAATGGGTAGCATATGTACAAAAGTTGCACTGGTGGTCATAGGAAGGACATATTTTATTCAACCACAGACAGATATGTAAAACATATAAAAAGTAACAACACAAGTAAGACTTCCCCATGGAAGGCTCACATTCCCATTCCTATAAACTTTTGAAAGAGAAAAAATGTCACTAATCAAAAAAAGAAGTAAGGTCTTCATGGCTTATTCAGAGCTAGAAACACTCATTTATTCATTTGATATATCTCCTACTTGTATAATTGCCACTGCTATGTAAGTAGAAAAGAGAAACGATAAAAGTGTACACCGTATCTGAAAATGGTCCTCTATTTACTGAGTTTTATTTATATATTTGAAAAGTATACTTAATTAAAAACCTGCACAAACAGTATTCAACACATTTCCAAGTCATTAAACAAAATGAGAATAAGATTATGTATCCCATAAAAGGGTGAAGGTGGGGAGTTTCACATGGCGGAAAGGTAAATGTGAAAAAGCCAGAGAGTGCAGCAAATATAATTCATATATTCAGTAATTCCACATCAGTCACTTTATTTCTGCTTTGGTCGCTGTTTTAAAAGCATAAAAACAGTAATAACCAGAAATGATTGAGTGTTTACTAAATTATGAGAGATGTTATGCTAACCTTTTAAGTAATTTCTCTCAACAACCCTGTGGCACTATTTTTTATATCAGTTTTAGCAAGAGCTAAAAGTTATTAAGCAATTTTCCAAGATTACACAATGAGCAAGTGGTTGAACTGGGTTTGTTTTGTTTTGTTCTGTTTTTGAGACAGTCTCACTCTGTCACCCAGGCTGCTGTGCAATGGCATGATCTCAGCTCACTTCAGTCTCAACCTCCCGGGCTCCAGCAATCCTCCCACTTCAGCCCCGCAAGTAGCTGGGACTACAGGTGCACACCACCACACTCAGCCACTTGTTGTATTTTTTATAGAGACAGGGTTTCACTGTTGTCCAGGCTGGCCTCAAGTGATCCACCTGCTTTAGCTTCCCAAAGTCCTGGGATTACAGGTATGAGCCACCAAACCTGGCCTGAGCTGGAGTTTCAATACAAAGTCCATGCTCCTAATCATTTCCCTAACAAAATGCCAACAAGCATTGATCTGGTGCCAAACAGAAAACAACATAAATAAATCTAAAAACGTATCAACCAGATAAAATAAGATGATCTAATATCCTTAATATACAAAGCGATCTCACAAAGCAATAAAGTATATAATACCCCCATAAAAAATACACAAATGACATAAACTGGCAACACCTGAAAGAAAAAATAAGTTGAATAATTATATTACAATATTGAAACTCAATAATTAAATAATAGAATTAAAACATGAATGACATACTAGGTTTCAAATATGACATGCCACATATTATAAAGAATGAAAATATTAATATTGAAAAAAGATAATGGAAAAATGGAAACACCCATAAAATTCAGATGAAAATTAAATCAGCACAAATTTTCTGGAAAGCAATTTGTCAGTAACTACCAAAAGTGTCTATGACAAGGCATGGAAGTACTCATTACCACTCCTATTCTGATTCTAAGCATTCTGTTTGTTAAAAATCAGAATATAAAGCTCAAGTAGATGACTTACTAAGAAACAGCTATAATAAAAAAAACCCATAAAAGTTATTTTATACTAAATCTAGATAACTCTTGATAATATGGCTTTGAAGTATAATGTAACACATAGAAAAAATTTTATAGATGGATGAGGTATTTTGTTAAGAAAAAAATTACTAATAGTCTGGAAGTAAATTCTCAATTATTTTAAAGAAACTGAAAAGGCAAAAGAGAGGAAAAGGTAAAATTATACAGTCATAACGCCACATAATGATATTTCAGTCAACAACTGGAACCACATATACAACAGTGGTCCCTAAGATTATAATGTCATATTTTGATTGTACTTTTTCTATGTTTAGATATGTTTAGATACACAAATACTTAACACTGTGCTACAATTGCCTGTAGTATTCAATACAGTAATATGGTATACAGATTTGTAGCCTAGGAGCAATAGACTATATCATATAGCCTAGGTGTGTAGTAGGCTACACCATCTATGTTTGTATAAGTACACTCTATGATGTTTGCACAATGACAAAATTGCCTAATAATGCATTTCTCCGAATGTATTTTGATTGTTAAATGATTCATGACAGTGTGTGTGTGTGTGTGTATGTGTGTGTATACACACACATACACATATATATACACATACAGCTATATACTTGCAGTAACTACTAATAGGTACATATATATTTTATATGTAGATATATAGATATAATATGTATTATATATATAACATGTTACTGGTAATTAACAAATCGCTGGAGGTTCAGTGTGAACAAGTTTAAGAGTTTAAAACTCTAGAGAGGCCCACATTTGGAAGGAGGGGACACACTTTCTTAAGTTTTACCTCCAGAAGTCCTACCAGGTTGTCACAGCAAAAATCAGAGTAAAGTCCCGTTGTGATTCCATCAGGGGGAAGGGAAAAAGCAGCCATTTTTAAATACACCCAGATGATTGTGTTCTATTTAACATGGCCTGCCCTCAAGAGAAAGTATTTTACCAGAGCATAATCAATTTGTTATTTATTAGAGCCTAATCAACCTGGGAGAAAGAAAATACCCAACTCCAGCCCACTCTAGCCTTATGTGTTGGGGAAGGAAAATACCCAACCCTGGCCCTTTCTAGCTTTGTTGTCTCATCAAATGGGGAAGGGTGAGACTGAGTCTCAGCCCAAGGGCATAGGCTCTTTGAAAGTCTAAGACCTAATTATGGGTCTACAGAATGCATTCCCCCTCCCCATATCTTTCCACAAGATCAGAAGGGCTCCTGTATAATAGCAAAAGATTACAATCAAAAAAACTGCACATCTCAAACCATATTTAAGAAGTCTCTAGCCGCAGAAAATAGTAAATGCAGTCTACCTCCTCACCAGATAAACATGAAACTTCACACTAAAGGCCTGTTTACCTCAGTTCCTTTTACTCAGTATATCACATCCATCTTTCAACAAAAAAGGATAAGGCATACTGAAAAACAAAAACACATTTTGAAGAGACAGAGCAAGCATCAGAATCAGGCTCAGATAGGGCAGAGATTTTCTAATAATTAGATCAGGAATTTAAACTACAGTTCACATGCTCTATTGGAAAAAACAAGCTACATTACAAGAACAGATGATTATGTAAGCAGAGCAATGAAAACTCTAAGAAAGAATCAAAGAAAAATGCCAGAAATCAAAAGCACTATAACAAAATGAAGAGTCCTTTTATGGGCTCATCAACAGACTGGACACGATTGAGGAAAGAATCAGAGAATTTAAAGAAAAGCCAATAGAAACCACCAAAACAGAAATGCAACAGGGGAAAAAAATGAAAAAACCAGAACAGAATATCTAAGAACTGTAGGATAATTTTAAAGGGGTGTCACATTTGTTTAATAGGAATATCAGAAGGAGAAGAAAAAAAGGAATAGAGAAAATGTTTAAAGTAATAATGGCTGAGGGTTTTCCAAAATTAATGACAGACACCAAACCATATATCCAGGAAGCTCAGAGAATACCAAAAAGGATACATACCAAAAAATCTCTGTCTAGAAATATCATATTCAAATTGCAGAAATCGAAGACAAAGAAGAATTTTTGAAAGAAGCTAGAAGAGAAAAAATACCTACAGTGAGAATAAGGATAAGAATTATGTCACACTTCTTCTCAAAAACCATACAGTGAAGAAGAGAGTGGAGTGAAATATTTAAAGTATGAAAAGAAAGAAAGAAAAAAAAAAACAGGACAGAATACTGTACCCTAAAAGATTTTAGATTGAGGAAAAAAAAGTGAGAAAGTAATAAAGACTTTCTTAGACAAAAAAAAAAAAAGACAGAGAGAGAGAGAGAGAGAGATTTCCCAACCATTCATTGAAAAGACTGTCCTTTCCCCATTGCGAGTTTTTGCCATCTATGTAAAAAATCAATAGACTATAGATGCATAGATTTAGTCCTAGACTTTCTATACTGTTACTGGTCTATGTGTCTGTTTTTATGCCAGTACTATGATGTTTTGATTAGTATAGTGTCTTAGCCCATTCCCACAGCTATACCAAAGTATCTTAGACTGGATAATTGCATAAAGAACAGAAATACATCACTCACAGTTCTGGAGGCTGGGAATTCTAGGATCAAGGCACTGGCAGATTCAATTTCTGATGAAAGCTGGCTCTTTTTGCTTCCAAGATACTGTCTTGTGTGCTAGGTCCTTGCATAGTGGAATGCAAAAGGGCAAAATTGGTCTAGCTAGTTCCCTCTAACTCTTGTACAAGGTACTAATCCTACACTTGAAGGCAAAGCCTCCTAAATGACCCCCAGCTCTTAACATTATGACTTTGGGGATTAGGTTTCAACGTAAATATTGGGGAGTACACAAACATTCAAACCATAGCATAGATTTGCAGTAAATTTTGAAACCAGGTGCTGTAATGCTACAATCTTTGTTATTTTTGCTCAAGATTGCTTTGGTTATTCAGGGTCTCTTGTCCTTCCATATAAATCTTAAGATTATTTTTTTCTATTTCTGTGAAAAATGTTATTTGGATTTTGATAGAAATTGCACTGAGTCTGTAGGTACTTTTGGGTATATAGACATTTTAACAATATTAATTCTTCCAACACATGAACATAGGATATTTTTCTTTCTAATTGTTCCTTCTTCAATTTCTTTCATGAACGTTTTATAGTTTTCAGTGTATGGACCTTTCACCTCCTCAGTTAAACTTATTCCTAAGTATTTTATCTTTTCAGTAGCTACAGCAAATGGGATAGTTTTCTTACTTTCTTTTTTGGATAGTTTGCTGTTAGATTATAGACATGTGGCAGAATGAAATTGGACTCGTCTCACACCATATACAAAAACTAACTCAGATTGGATTAAAGACTTAAATGTAAAACTTGAAACTGTAAAACTACTTTATCAAAACACAGGGAGAAAGCTCCATGACACTTATCTGGACAGTGTGTTTTGGATATGACTCCAAAGGCACAGGCAACAAGAGAAAAATAAACAAATGGGATCACATCAAACTAAAAAGCTCCTGCACAGAAAAGAAAGCAATCAACAAAGTGAAGAGACAACATACAGAATAAGAGAAAATATTTACAAGCCTTATATTTGATAAGAAGTTAATATCCAAAACATATAAACAACTCAAATTCAATAATGAGAAAATAAATAACCCAATTTTAAAATGAGCAAAAGACATGAATAGATATTTCTCAAATGAAGACATACAAACAGCCAGCAAATATATGAAAAAATGCTCAACATCACTAATCATCAGGAAAATGAAAACCAAAACCACAATGAGATATCATTTCATACCTGCTAGGGTGGCTACTATCAAAGAGGTGAAAGATAACAAGTGTTGATAAGAATGTGGAGAAAAGGGAACATTGTATACTGTTGATGGGAATGTAAATTATTATAGAAGTTATGAAGAACAGTATTGAGGTTGCCCAATAAATAAAAAAGAATTACTATATGATCCAGATATCCCACTACTGGGTACATATCCAAAACATATAAAGTCAGTATGTTGAAAAAATAGCTGCATCTCTAGGTGTACTACAGCATTATTCACAATAGCCAAGATATGAAATCATATAGTCATCTTTCAACGAATGACTGGATAAGGAATATGTGAGATAGATATATCTTTCTTTTTTAAGGCCAAATATCATATCTATCTATCTATCTATCTATAGATAGATAGATATTTATGATATTTATAAATAGATATGATAGATGATATTTATATAGAGATTATATATATATTTATATATATAAAAATATATAAATATATAATACATAAATATATATTTATAAATATATATTTATATATAGATATATTTATCTATATATAGATAATATATAAATATATCTATTTATTTATATATAGATCTATCTATCTATATCTATAGAGAGATATAGATAGATAGATACAGATATATAAGAAAAAAACTGTCATATGAGACAACATAGATGAACCTAGAAGACATTATGTAAACTTAAGCCAGGAACAGAAAGACAAATACTGCATGATCTCACTTATATGTGGAATCTTAAAAAGTTGAATTTATAGAAGTTGAGTAGGCCTGGTGTGGTGGCTCATGCCTGTAATCCCAGCACTTTGGGAGGCTGAGGTGGGTGGATCAATTGAGGTCAGGAGTTCAAGACTAGCCTGATCAATGTGGTGAAACCTGTCTCTATTAAAAATACAAAAAAATTAGCCAGGCATGGTGGCACATGCCTGTAATCCCAGCTACTTGGGAGCTAAGGCAGGAGAATTGCTTGAACCCAGGAGGCTTTCAGTGAGCCAAAATTGCATCATTGCAGTCCAGCCTGGGCAACAAAGCAAGAATGTCTCAAAAAAAAAAAAAGAAGAAGAAGAAGAAGAAGTTGAGTAGAATGGTAGTTATCAGGGGCTGGTAGTCAGGGGTTGGGAGGGATTGGGGAAATGTTGGACAAAGTATACAGAATTTCAGTTACATAGAAAGAATAAATTCTAGAGCTCTATTGTGCAACATGAAGACAATAATTAATAACAAGGTATTGTATACTTGAGAAAATTGCAAAAAGAGTAGATTTTAAGTGCTCTCTCCACAAAGAAGTGATAAGTATGTATACATTAATTAGCTTGACTTAGTCATTCCACAATGTATACATATTACAAAACATCATGCTGTATACCATATAGAAGAAAAATTTTTTAATTTAAGTAATTTGTTGCCACTAACCTGAATTGCAAGAAATCTTAAAAGAAGTTCTTCAGAGAAAAGGAAAATTGTATAAATCAGAAATTCAGATCTATGTAAACAAAGAGCATTAGGAGCAATAAATGTAGGTAAGAAATTTTTTTTCTTTTCTTATTCTACCTAATGGATAGAATAAGAAAATAATAGTTTGTTCATAATAGTAATAGTAAATACAAGTAAATCACTTGCATTCAGTGTTTACAACTTACAGACAAGTGAAAGGAATGACAGCAATGACAGAAAGGATGAGAGAAAATATTTGGGAATATTTGCCATAAGACACTTTGCTACCCACAAAGTGCTATGGTGCTATTTGAAAGTGGAACTGGATTAGTTGTGAATGTATATTGCAAACTCCAAGGCAACCACTATAAAAGTTAACAAAGCTGGGCACAGTGGCATACCTATAGTCCCAGTTATTCAGAAAAATGAAGCAAGAAAATCACTTGAGCCCAGGATATGAGATTGCAGTGAACTATGATTTTGCCTGTGAATAGCCCCTGCCCTCAGTCTGGGCAACATGGTGAAACTCCATCTCCAAAAAAAAAAAAAAAGAAAAGTTGGCTGGCAAGATGGCCAAATAGAAACAGCTCTGATCTGCAGCTCCCAGCGAAATCAATGCAGAAGGCAGGTGATTTCTGCATCTCCAACTGAGGTATCTGGGTCATCTTATTGGGAATGGTTAGACAGGGGTGCAGCCCACAGAGGGTGAGCAGGGTGGGGTGTTGCCGTACCCAGGAAGTGCAAGGGGTTGGGGAACTCCCTCTGCTAGCCAAGGGAGGCTGTGAGCAACTGTGCTATGAGGAACGGTGCACTCCAGCCCAGATAATCAACAGAGACCTCATACAGGAAAGCTCCAGCTAGCATCTGGTGGGTGCCCATCTGGAACAAAGCTTCCCAGTCTTTGCTCTTCTGCAGCCTCTGCTGGTGATACCCAGGCAAATAGGGCCTGGAGTGAACCTCCAGCAAACTCCAGCAGACCTGCAGCAAAGGGGCCTGTTGGAAGGAAAACTAACAAACAGAAAGGAATAGCATCAACATCAACAAAAAGGACATCCACACAAAAACCCCATCTGAAGGTAACCGACATCAAAGACCAAAGGTAGATAAATCCATGAAGATGAGGATAAACACGTGCAAAAAGGCTGAAAATTACAAAAAACAGAATGCCTCTTTTCCTCCAAAGGATCACAACTTTTCACCAGCAAGGGAACAAACTGGACAGAGAATAAGTTTGACAAATTGACAGAAGTAGGCTTCAGAAGGTAGGTAATAAAAAACTCCTCTGAGCTAAAGGAGCACATTCTAACCCAGTGCAAGGAAGCTAAGAACCTTGAGAAAAAGTTAGAGGACTTGCTAAATAGAATAACCAGTTTAGAGAAGAACATAAATTACCTGATGGAGCTGAAAAACACACCACAAGAACTTCATGAAGTATACACAAGTATCAATAGTGGAATCAATCAAGTGGAAGAAAGGATATCAGATATTGAAGATCAACTTAATGAAATAAAGCATGAAGAAAGGATAAAAAAAATGAAAAAGAATGAACAAAGCCTCTAAGAAATATGGGAAGAACTATGTAAAAAGATCAAACCTATGTTTGATTGGTGTACCTGAAAGTGACAAGAAGAATGGAACCAAGTTGGAAAACACTCTTCAGGATATTATCTAAGAGAACTTCCTCAACCTAGCAAGACAGGCCAACAATCAAATTCAGGAAATACAGAGAACAGCACAAAGATATTCCTCAAGAAGAACAACTCCAAGATACATAATCATCAGATTCACCAAGGTTGAAATGAAGTAAAAAATCTTAAGGGCAGCCAGGGAGAAAGGTTGGGTTACCCACAAAGGGAAGCCCATCAAACTAACAGCAGATCTCTCTGCAGAAACCTTACATGCCAGAAGAGAGTGGTGGCCAATATTCAACATTCTTAAAGAGAAGAATTTTCAGCCCAGAATTTCATATCCAGCCCATTTCCAACGTTCTTAAAGAGAAGAAATTTCAATCCAGAATTTCATCTGCTTCATAAGCGAAGGAGAAATAAAATCCTTTACAGACAAGCAAATTCTGAGAGATTTTGTCATGACCAGGCCTGCCTTACAAGAGTTCCTGAAGATAGCACTAAATATGGAAAGGAGAAACTGCTACCAGCCACTGCAAAAAAGTACTAAATTTTAAAGACCATTGACACTATGAAGAAACTGCATAAATTAATGGGCAAAATAACCAGCTAGCATCATAATGACAGGATCAAATTCACACATAACAATATTAACTTTAAATGTAAATGAGCTAAATGCCCCATCTAAAAGGCACAGACTGGCAAACTGTATAAAGGGTCAAGACCCATTGGTGTGCTGTATCCAGGAGACCCATTTCACATGCAAACACACACATAGGCTCAAAATAAAGGGATGGAGGAAGATTTACCAAGCAAATGGAAAGAAAAGAAAAAAAAAAGCAGGGGTTGCAATACTAGTCTCTGACACAACAGACTTTAAACCAACAAAGATCAAAAAAGACAAAGAACAGCCTTACATAATGGTAAAGGGATCAATGCAACAAGAAGAGCTAACTATCCTAAAAATATATGCACCCAATACAGGAGCACCCAGATTCACAAAGCAAGTTCTTAGAGACCTACAAAGAGACTTAAACTTCCACATAATAATAGTGGGAGACTTTAACACCCCACTGTCAATATCAGATCAATGAGACAGAAAATTAACAAGGATATTCATGATTTGAACTCAGCTCTGGACCAAGCAGATCTAATAGACATCTACAGAACTCTCCACCCCAAATTAACAGCACATACATTCTTTTCAGCACCATAGCACAATTATTTTAAAATTGACCACATAATTGGAGGTAAAACACTCCTCAGCTAAGGCAAAAGAATGGAAATCATAACAAAACAGTCTCTCAGACCACAGTGCAGTCAAATTAGAACTTAGGATTAAGAAACTCACAACCGCACAACTACATGGAAACTGAACAACCTACTGCTGAATGACCGCTAAGTAAATAACGAAACTAAGGCAGAAATAAATTAATTATTTGAAACCAATGAGAACAAAGACACAAAGTACCATAATGTTTGGGACACACACTAAAGCAGTGTGTGGAGGGAAATTTATAGCATTAAATGCTCAGGAAAGATCTAAATAAAAAAGCAGGAAAGCTCTAAAATTGACACCCTAACATCACAATTAAAAGAACTAAAGATACAAGAGCAAACAAATTCAAAAGCTATCAGAAAACAAGAAATAACTAAGGGCAGAGCAGAACTGAAGGAGATAGAGACACAAAAAAGCCTTCAAAAATCAATGAATCCAGGAGGTGGTTTTTTGAAAGGATTAACAAAATAGATAGACTGCTGGCTAGACTAATAAGAATGAAAGAGAGAAGAATGAAATAGACACCATAAACAATGATAAAGGGGATATCACCACTGATCCCACAGAAATACAAATTACCGTCAGAGAATACTATAAACACTTCTATACAAATGAACTAGAAAATCTAGAAGAAATGGATAAATTCCTGGACACATACACCCTCCCAAGACTAAACCAGGAAGAAGCTGAATCCCTAAAAAGAACAATAACAAGTTCCAAAATTGAGGCAGTAGTTAATAGCCTACCAGCCAAAAAACAAAAGTTCAGGACTAGACATATTAACACTGAAATTCTACCAGAGGTACAAAGAGGAGCTGGTACCATTCCTTCTGAAACTATTCCAAAAACAGAAAAAGAGGGACTCCTCCCTAATTCATTTTGAGTGCAGCATTATCCTGATACCAAAACCTGGCAGAGACACAACAAAAAAAAAGAAAATTTCAGGCCAATATCCTGATGAATATCAATGCAAAAATCCTCAATAAAATACCAGCAAACCAAATCCAACAGCACATCAAAAAGCTTAGTAACCACAATCAAGTCAGCTTCATCCCTGGGATGCAAGGCTGCTTCAACATAGGCAAATCAATAAACATAATCCATCACAAAAACAGACCAATGACAAACACCACATGATTAACTCAACAGATGCAGAAAAGACTTTTGATAAAATTCAATACCCTTTCATGCTAGAAACTCTCAATAAGCTAAGTATTGATGAAATGTATCTCAAAATAATAATAAGAGCTATTTATGACAAACCTATAGCCAATATCATACTGAATGAGCAAAAGCTGGAAGCATTCCCTTTGAAAACCGGCACAAGACAAGGATGCCCTCTCTCACTACTCCTACTCAACATAGTATTGGAAGTTTTGACCAGGGAAATCAGGCAAAAGAAAGAAATAAAGGATATTCAAATAGGAAGAAAGGAATTCAAATTGTCTCTGTTTGCAGATGACATGGTTGTATGTTTAGAAAATCCCATCGTCTCAGCCCCAAAGCCCCTTAAACTGATAAGCAACTTCAGCAAAGTCTCAGGATACAAAATCAAAGTGCAAAAATCACAAGTATTCCTATACACCAATAATAGACAAACAGAGAGCCAAATCATGGGTGAACTCCCATTCACAATTGCTACAAACGGAAGAAAATACCTAGGAATACAATTTACAAGGGATGTGAAGGACCTCTTCAAGGAGAACTACAAACCACTGCTCAAGGAAATAAGAGAGGACACAACAAATGGAAAAAACATTCCATGCTCATGGATAGGAAGAATCAATACCGTGAAAATGGCCATACTGCCCAAAGTAATGTATAGATTCAATGCTATCCCCATAAAGCTACCATTGACTTTCTTCACAGAATTAGAAAAAACTACTTTAAATTTCATATGGAACCAAAAAGAAGCCCATATAGTCAAGACAATCCTAAGCAACAAGAACAAAGCTGGAGGCATCACGCTACCTGACTTCACACTATACTACAAGGCTTCAGTAACCAAAACAGCATGGTACTGGTACCAAAACAGATATATAGACCAAAAGAACAGAACAGAGGCCTCAGAAATAACATCACACATCTACAACCATCTGATCTTTGACAAACCTGACAAAAAAAACCAATGGGGAAAGGATTCCCTATTTTAAAAATGGTCTTGGGAAAACTGGCTAGCCATATGCAGAAAAATGAAACTTGACCTCTTCCTTACACCTTATACAAGAATTAACTCCAGATGGATTAAAGACTTAAACATAAGACCTAAAACCATAAAAACCCCAAAAGGAAACCTAGGCAGTACCATTCAGGACATAGTCATGGGCAAAGACCTCATGACAGAAACACCAAAAGCAATGGCAACAAAAGCCGAAATTGACAAATGGGATCTAATTAAACAAAAGAGCTTCTGCACAGCAAAAGAAACTATTATCAGAGTGAACAGGCAACCTACAGAATGGGAGAAAATTTTTGCAATCTATCCATCTGACAAAGGGCTAACAACCACAATCTACAAGGGACTTAAACAAATTTACACGAAAAAAAACAACCCCATCAAAAAGTGGGTGAAGAATATGAACGGACACCTGTCAAAAGAAGACATTTATGTGGCCAATGAACATATGAAAAAAAGATCATCATCACTGGTCATTAGAGAAACGCAAATCTAAACCACAATGAAATACCATCTCACACCAGTTAGAAAGGTGATCACTAAAAAGTTAGGAAACAACAGATGTGGAGAGGACGTGGAAAAATAGGAACACTTTTACACTGTTGGTGGGAGTGTAAATTAGTTCAACCATTGTGGAAGACAGTGTGGTGATTCCTCAAGGATCTACAACTAGAAATACCATTTGATCCAGCAATCCCATTACGGGTATATACTCAAAGGATTATAAATCATTCTACTATAAAGACACATGCACATGTACATATACTCCAGCACTGTTCACAATAGCAAAGACTTGGAACCAATCCAAATGCCCATCAACAATAGACTAGATAAAGAAAATGGTAAATAGAAACCATAAAATAAGATGGTAGGCATTTTTTAAAGTGTCTCCCTTATAATAAAATGAAAGGTAGAAACTCTTCAATTTGAAAATAAATATTTTCATAATGGGTAAAAAGTAAAAATGAAAATTCAGCTATATTATATTTCTAAGAGGCATACATAAATGTAAGTGACAAAAAGATGGTCAAATATAAGGCAATAGCAAAGGTAAATGCATACAACACAAGGAAAACCAGGATAATAGAATTACTATCAGACAAAAAAAAAAAATCAATTCCAAAAACAGTGACTGAAATTTAAAAAGGATACTTTTAATAGAAAGTAATAATTCACTAAAGGTTTTTTATTTACTATAGAGCAGTAAGCTATATTTAACAAAAACCATCCGAAATACTAAGAAACTATGTAATCCTCAAATATTGTGGGAGCTGTTAATGTACATCTTTCAATACAAAAAATAAAGGTAAAAAATGGGGAAGAAAATTGTATGAATAATAATTAACTAACCTTACTGAACAATAGAACTCTTTCTGTGCATTTACAACTACAATTAGTTCCAGAGCAACAAATCAACAAGAGGGAGTATGAAATGGAAGAAACAGAACACACTCTTGAGGAATCTTAGAGAAAGTAATACTGAAGAAGTCAAAATGTCAGCCAAATTTATAGGCTCTCAGCTATTTGGCTGAAATTCAGGGACAACATTCTGGATCTTAGAAAGTGAGTCTGACTTGAGAGGATCACAGTTCTTGACAGGTTCCTGACAACAATGACTGAGAAACAGTAACCAAGCAGGAAGGAATGAATTGGGGTACCAAAGGTACTACTTAGGAATCAGACAAAAGACCAGTTGTATGAATTGAGACACAGTCAGTAAACGACTAGCCATAAATTGTGCCCTAATGCTGAACTATAATATGTGGGATTAGAGCTAGTTAAATCCATTCATTCCTCTTTCCTTGATTCACTCTTTTATTAAGCAAATATTCATTGAATTTCTATTAACAATCAAGAAGTATGGTAGATGCAGAGGTAAAATGGTAGAAAAAATAGATACCCACTATTTCTACCCTGTGTAATTTATTTATTAATAGTTCTAACGCTGACCAGCAGTTCACCCCTCCTTCTACATGCACATTAGACTTATCTAGGGAGCTTTTGAAACAATGCCAGCGCCTGGGATCCAACTGCAGAGACTTTGAGTTGATTGGTCTAGGATGGGCCCAGGTACCTCTGTTTTCAAAAAAATTCCTCGTGTAATTTTTATGTGTGGCTAAGATTCAGAAAAACTGCTCTAAATGAAATTTGACGTGGTAACAAAAGTTAGGGTTTGGCTTAAAGTGAGTGTAAATACTAAGAATTCCAGCTGCATGCAATAGTACTACAGTAGCAGGAAAATCAGGCAGGCCCTTTAGAGTTTTATCATTCAAGAAACGCTACTTTCGAAGTCTTCAATTATCCTCTTCTCCCCTCCATCTGTGAATTCCTGGGATACTATCCCATTTTCTTTTAGCACTTGGCTCAGGTTTTCTTTTTCTAATCCAACTTTTCATGATCCTCTATAACTTCAACAATTATATTGATAACTCTTCCAGCACTCTCGCTTCCTCTTTAAATACATTATAAGTTAAAAATACTTAGTGAACTAGCCTTGAAATCTAATTTTTTTGGTTATATTGTTCCTACAGTAAAATATATTTTAAGTCCAAAACAAGCAACTTACAAATGAACTTTTTGAAAAACAAGCTATTCGCCTTTTTGAGAACATTCTGTTTATCACATACATACTGGCCATTATTTGATATGACAGTATTACTTCTATGAATATAAATTATGAACAGAAAAACAGAGCCAGGGGACCCACATGATAAGTTTCAGTCTACATCTGTAAAGTCAGAAATTAAAAGTCTACAACCAGAAATACATATCCTGGATATCTCTATTTAACCAACAGCAGCAGCTTCTGGCCTCTGAAGAGAAATACACTCCTGTCACTAATCACTTTCTCACATTTCCTGGGGAAGCAGCCAACTCATCTTTACTTTAAAGTATGTTTGGCTGTTAGTCTTATATTCAGTGAAAAGATTATGAGACAATCTACCCAGTGTTGAAGTAAACCTATCCCTCTTAGCTTGAGATGGTTGGTTCCTTTGTTTGCGGTTGGTTCTCTTCCTTCTCCTTTAATGCTTCCACTCTGCCATTCACTGAAGAGTTCCTCTTTTTCCTCCTCTAACATTCTATACAGGTCAACACGTTCCTACTGTTCACTTAATGGAAAACTCTATGCAAATCATGTTCCCTCTCCTTTTCATCACGAACATCAATACTTCATAAAAGAAAATTTAAAAACAACTAGAACATACTGAAAGCTTATGGACATATAAACACCATTTCACAAAAATTCCTACTCTATTCTTTTGCCAGAGGCAAAGACAGTGTGGGTAGAAGGATTAGGAATTAATATGTATAAATTTTGTCTTTCTGAATACATATTCTTCTAAGTTAAACTAGAAAATCATAGGAAACTATAAGAAAGATAATAAATCAACTGTAATCACAATGAAATAACTCTCATTAACATTTTGGTGTATTTCCTTTTGGATTTTTTCCATGTTGAGAGTGTGGTATCTTGCCTGCTCCTGTTATTGGACATTTAGGCTCTTAATGGTTTTTTTGCCACAATAAATAATGTTCCATGAATATTCTTTCACATTTATCTCTGAATATTTTCTTCACAAAGTATCCTAAAGTGGAATTACAGGGTTAAACAATTACCAAATTGCTTTTCAGAAAGATTGCATTAATTTATATTCCCTTAGTAATATTTGACAGTAAACATCTCCCCATACTCTTAAAGCCCTAATTTTTGAGTAATAAAAATTATAGTTGATACAATTTGCATTTCTATAATGAATAGTGAGGTTAAACTTTTGCAAATGCTTATTGACCATTAGTAATTCTTCAGTTCTCCTTTGTTCTTTTTTTTTTATTAGGTTATTCCTATGAATAAAAGAAAATACAAACAGCATAGTGTACTGAGAAAGAAACTTAATTCCAGTTGAAAGAAGGATAAGAGTTAGAAGAGGACAAAGCTGAAAAAGTTGTGTTTGGGGTTTTTTACTTTCTTTTTAAGACAGGATGGCTTGAGTTTATCTTCAGACTGTGGGGAAGAAGTAAGCAGAACCAAAGAGTTTCAGGAATTAGAGTAAATGACTGATGGAGTAACATCCCATAGGAGAGAACGGAGGGGACTACTTGGAACTAGAAAAAAGGACATCTCTTCCTCCAACCATATAGAAAAGAGGTTCAGTGTGGATATAAGTGTTCATTAGTTTCAGGAAAGAAAGGTTCAAGCTTCATAGCCTTAAATTTCTCTATCAAACAGAAGGCAAGATGATAGTTCAAAAAGAAAACGGTGGTAGAAAAGGGGATTTGAGAAAAGTGATAAAGACACAGAAAGACTGCAGAATAGTGCCAAGAGGCAACCTGAAATTGAAGACCATAAATCTCTAGTGGCAATTATCCCATAATTACACTCTCCTCCAGCAGGGCAATGCAGCCTGCGTGAAGGAGCTACAACTGAAAGCAGATGGTTGAGGATTTTTCTGGGGAATTTAACACAAGGAAAACAAATCCAGGACCCAGAGGGCACTGGCAAAAGTGGCAAAATGGTCACCATAGAGTCCAGGATGCATGGGAGAGAAGTAAAATGAGGAAGTACACAACAGACCGGGAAGAAAGGGAAAGGGTCAGGACATGGAGGTTGAAAGAAACTCAGTTATTGATTGAACTGTCCACATAGTCACTGAAATCACACATAAGGATAGTAAAAATTAGAGTGGAAAACTAAAATCCTCAATAAATGCAGGGCACTACCAGGGAGCTAATAAATCACAGCAATAATGAAAGTTAATAAGTGGCTGTATAGGGAGTTCTTACATGAGAAAGGAAAAGTGAGGCTCTGAAGGAGGTAATGAAGAGTTATTGCCTCTATTCTTGCAGCTGCCAAGAGGAACCTTGGTAGACAAGTCTCAATTAAAGACAAAAATGAAGAAAACATTTTGTGAAGAGATTTGAGTATTAAAAAATGTATTTACAATGGAATCACAGCTCTAAAGAGCACAGTAGAAATGACTGTGAGGATAGTAAGAAAGAATCATGGGTAGGAAGCTTTGGGGTAATACAAGGGCAGGAGAGAGGAGCACCACAGGATGGTTAAGTACAGTTGGAGTGTGAGACTTCTGCAGAGCACATTTTGCTGGATACTCCACACAATGCTGATCAATTTACCCATAACAAGGAAAACATGCAAAAGGGCATGGCCCCAGATGTGTCATTAACATCATTATATACTGGAGGAAGAAGACATCCCTTAAGTGCTCATGGATTAATAAACAAGGTAGAAGAAAAGAGGGGAGCATGATTTGTACCCCTCTAAAGATAAAGTGCTGTCTTATTTTTTGCTCACAATTTTCAAATTAAAAGCTTTTCTTTTCTCTTCTCTTCTTTTTTCTTTTCTTTTGACATGTTCTCTCTCTGTCACCCAGGCTAGAGTACAGCATATGATCATGGCTCGCTGCAGCCTTGACCTCCCTGGGCTCAGGTGATCCTCCCACCTCAGCCTTCTGAGTAACTGGGACTACAGGCACACATCACCATTCCTCGTTAACTTTTGTATTTTCTTGGAGAGACAGGGTCTCACTATGTTGCCCAGGCTGGTCTTGAACTCCTAGGCTCAAGCCATCTGCCCACCTCAGACCCCCAAAATGCTAGGATTACAGGCATGAGGCACTGCATCCAGCTTTTTTTCTTTTATAAAAGTGCCTGCATAAAAACCTGCTCAGTTCAGTTGAATTACACAAGCAGATTTAGATAACATAATCATTAATTTTTCAAATTATTACAAGAACCATTTTGAGAACACAGGCCCATCTGATAAAGTGGTGCACTCTGGGCAGTACACAAGGAATCTGGTGGAAGAAACAAGTGGGAGCAGAACTCCAGCTCCTGTTCCCCTCACTCCCAGGGCTGTGTACCTGCCTTGACCCACAGGAGTCATTTAACTGCAATGTGGGTGAGGGTGTGGGGGTGGAATGAGGGGACACTTTTTCTAATTCATTGGCCCAAGCACAACATCATTTGCTAGTGTACACAAAATTACTGCAGAGAATAACAGAGACTCTTCCCAAATATACAAATAATCCAGGGGAATGTATTGTCAGTCTTAAAACATTTTTTTAAAACTGGTTAAATATGTGAACTAATGTTTCTGGATTTCTTCAACAATAGTGAATGCTAATTTTTCCTAAAGAAATAGAAAAATTATAGAATTATTAGTTTATTTTAGTCTGAATAACTAAAATTGATGATTCTATTTAGAACTCAGTCACATTCAAAAACACTTTCATCATATTTTTATACTCTTGGGTGTGAAGAACAATTTTCTTAGTAGAAACCCAAAGTAAATACTATAAAAGAAAGAAAAGACTGACATACGCTAACTACAATTTTTTTTTATTTTTGTAGAAAAAAAATCTTAAACATCAAGTAACTAACTGGGCAAATATTTCCAGCTTTCTGTTTTATCAGCAGCAGCATCATTAATGTATACCAAGCACTTTGCTAAGTGATTTAACTACATGTTACTTTATTTAATTCTGATAACATTGAGGTAGGTATTATAATTATAAATATTGTTTTACAAATTAGGAAACTGAAGCTCAGAGAGTTTATATTACTTGCCCCAAATTACACAGTGCTTAAAAGACAGAGCCAGGATCCAAATGATGGTCTGTCTGACTCAAGCTCTGCTCTTATTTCCAGCCTCACCAAAGAAAAAAAAGTTAATAAGCAATTCACAAAGGAATTATGAACTGTCAATGTACATAAGAATAAAAATATTCAACCCTTCATCATCAAAAGTGCAGATTAAAATAATGAGATTCTACTTTTTACCTATCAGATAGGTAAAGAAAATACAGATCAAAGTATTTAGAGCTGGAAAGATAATAGGAAGTAGTGACACTCAAGAGACTCAGTGTGTCCAGGGGACAAAAAAATACTACATACAGCTGGTGAGAGCAGAAATTGGCAATTATTCTGGAAAGCTATTTCACAGTAAAACTTAAGAGTCATAAACATGTGCAAACTCTTTTAACTATTATTTTCATTGATTTTATATTTATTCATTTTGCTAATTTTATTTCCCCTTGTTCATTGCCTTTCATTCCCAAACTATGTTCTTTGTTGTATCAAACTTAATTCCTTGAGTGCTTTTAAAATGAGATACTGCTGTTGTACTATAATCCTGTCACCCATTAGCTCTACAACAGCCTTACATAAATAAACTCAGAATTGAAATAATCAGATAAGTCCAAGAAATATCAGGAAATACAGTCTATATTAAAGGTACATTTGTCTGTGTAACCACCGATAGTTCTATTCTTTCACTTATGACAAAACTGACATGAAAGGTCTCTGCTACATTAATCTTTGTGAACTAGAAAAACAAAGTAAAATCGTATCATCCCTTGAATTGGTCTAACATGTTGTTAACTAAGTATCCAAAAATGGTAATGGTATTTAAGAATTAATGCAATGTATATTCTGATTTAATTAAAGATGATAGAAAAAAATTATAATCTGATCACATTGAGTTCATACCTACTGGCATTTTGGTGTATGTCTTCTAATCTTCTTTGCATTGTGGTACAGTATGTAATAACCATAAAAGTAATAAAGCCAACATTATTGGCCCATGCTTACCCAGCAAAAAAAAAAAAAAAGATGATACTATTTCTTTAAAATTTAATTTGTATGTATTTAATTTAAAAATACTACTCTTAGAGAAAAACAAGAATTATCAAGTCCAAATTTAAGCTACAACATGAAGAAATGCGTATCTTAATATGCTAAACCAGATAGCTATTTAACATGTTTTTTCCCAATATTGGATACGTGTTGCATAGAAAAGAAGCCTATGAAGTAGAGTTTAAGTGTATTTTTAATGGAATGATACCTAACAAATTCCTTCTTTTCTCCAAGATAAAAATTTTAGAAAATGAGTTATAAGCTAAATTCAAATCATACCTATGAAAAAGTTTATCATTCAAAAGAAAAGAGTCCACCCTTAATGAAAACACACATAAAGATCCTAGAATCATGTAAGTTCTCTTTACTAATTACTACTCTTGAAGAATACACGTGTAATGATGTGTCTTCTGCCTCTAATCCTTTTTGATATCATGAGAGGTGTGAATAAACAATCTACATATAAAATAATCCAGATATTTGCTATCTAAAACCATTTCTGAAAAAATATTCAAAGAAGTACTACAGCACAATGAAAAATAAGTTTTAAAAAGGTAAAGACAGGACACAAGAAACAGTAATGAGTAAATAAATAGGTAAAATTAAATAGTTTAAATAGTTAATTTTAAACAGGCGTCAACAACGAGGCTACAATGCTTAATGGAATTCTTAAAACATAATTTTCATGTAAGTAGAGGCATAATGGGAAACATGCAGGAGTCAGAGGCAAATTAAAAGTATACTAAAGCTCTTGTACTGAAATAAAGGGAAGGAAGTTGTAGACATTAATTAACTCCCAATATTAACAGAAAAAATATAAGGTCAAATATGCTCATCAAAATTAGATGGTAGACAGAATAAACAGAAATAGTGTGTATAACTTACAACTAGAAGTTTTCTTAAAAGGGCCAAACTTTAATTAATCCAACTAAAGGAAAGAAAACAATTACAAGGAAGCATAATAAAGAGGAAAAAGATGGCAGAAGTAACATCAAATATATTAGTTTTCACAATAAATATAAGTAACCAAATATAAGCAATTAAAATTCATTTTAATTTTTTTTAGTGCTGGGGACAAATATGAGAGATGAATTTAACAGGGCCTCTGTCCCAAAAGAATTCACAGTGTAGCAAGTTAAATAAAACTATTTTATTTAATTTTGTGGAGTTTTAAATTCAGAAATAATTAAAATTGGAAACAGATATAATTAACAGAAGGTAACACATTCTTTTTCCCATACTGGAATTATAAATTCATACATATAGCTTTCCAGAAAATGGTGCTATAAGATATCTAATTAAAGATTCACTTCAGATTTCTGTCAGAAATCAACACAAGTTTTCACAAATATGAACATAGGAATGAATAAATATGCAAATAGTAATAAAAATTAAGAAGTGCTGAAACAATGTCAGGTGGGTTGAAGTGATTCCCCTAAGCAGAAATAATCAGGAAAATGTATCCAATTTTCAAAGCAAAAATATGTGGCAAATTATATGACCAGTACATATAATTTGCCACATATTTTTGCTTTGGTCTTATCCATCCTCCTCCTTCTCCGACCAAATAAAACCCATATCACTATCCTTTCAGAGACAGGCTGATGTGTTTGTTTAAGATGAGTGGTATCTTTAGACAAAACAGACTTCCTTCCATTTGCTGTTTTATGTAGTATTTACACATAACCTCAGCGAAGGAGAAAAATGAGGGATTAAAAAGACTTCCTCTAGGTAAATATGACAGAGATTGAATATACATCATTATCTTTGGATAAAAAAGACAGAGCCACTAGAATCAATGGGCAAAACTCCAACATTAATAGTTATACTTGCCACCTATTTATGTACATAGGAAACATTTATAGTTAAACTTTCTGAAATGGCCTATTTCCAAGTGATGAAGACCTGCCTAGCTGCCCTGTATGTATAAATTTTTAAAAGTTACACACTGATTGAAGTGTTACCCTAATTGAAAACATAATCTTAGATCTTTTATGTAAAACCTAGTAAATATTAACACTTTAATGCGTGTATTTAAGAATAGCACAAAAGCTATATTTCAGTTAAAATTTGTTTTAAATTTATGCTATTTTTGGCTAAAAAGAAGGCACAATTTGATAAGGCAAAACACAACTTCAAGAGGATTATGAATGATATATTTTCCTATAATATTTTACTAGTTATAAATTTTAGGGTAGAAACTTAAGATAGAGGTCATTAAAAACAGAATGTGAAAATATTTTAATCTTCTGTAATCATTAATCATGTCATTTTTACCAGATTGCCCTGCTAAGTTATTTGAAACAGATTAAAACATTTTCTAAACCACAGCTTTCCTGTTTCTGATCATCCTATGTAAAGCCATCAAGTTAACTCTCAGTAACAAATGTAGATAACAGATAAATATAGAGGCTTTCATCTTTTTGTTAATAGATCCATTACTTGTATGGTGACACATAATAGATAATAAAATTCATATGAATTGGGAAATATTTTTAGAAAAATCATGCCAAAAGAAGAAAATTATTAAATCTAGCAGTAAGAAGAATAAAATAGAAAAGTAATTTCCTACCAATATTTTATACAACATAATTTTTATAAAAGGCATACTGTCCTTTGAATTTGTACAGAACAAATTAAGGTACTTTGAAAATGCATACAATATTATTTCCTTTAAAACTGGTTACAAAATAGAAATTACGTTTAATCACATTTAAGAATATAATCTGTCTTTAAACATTTCCCTCAAAATATATAGCCATATGCAATAAATAATAAAGCTGGTTGTTATCGAGCAGCATATCTCTACATTTAAAATAATTTGGCAGGGCATGGTGGCTCACGCCTGTAATTCCAGCGTTTTGGGAGGCCGAGGGTGGATCACCTGAGGTCAGGAATTTGAGACCAGCCTGGCCAACATGGTGAAACCCCATCTCTACTAAAACTACAAAAATTAGCCGGGCATGGTGGCACATGCCTATTATCCCAGCTACTTGGGAGGCTGAGGCAGGAGAATCACTTGAACCCAGGAGGCGGAGGTTGCAGTGAGCTGAGATTGTGCCGACTGCACTCCAGCAAGGCGACAGAGTGAGACTCCAACTAAAAAACAAAAAATCTACTAATAATGCATCTTTGTTCATTTATGTGATTTCCTACTTTAGATAAAAATATCCATTTATCATTACTTTATTATTACCTATACCACCAAGAAGTTTACAAATGCTAAAATATTGTGAGCAGTAAATAGCTATTGAATCAACAGTTAAATTAATGGTATAATTAAAGTGACACTGGGATCTGTGATTATTTTTTCCTTAGGTATGTGTAGGCACACAAGCAAAAAATAATCCCCTGGCCTTGTTAACTACAAAATAAACAGGGTTCAAAAAGAGACGATCTTCTTTCATACTTATCATAATCATGAAAGACTATCCTACCATTAGCATATTTCTAAGCCAAGAATTATTTCTGCTAGATACTACATTATTCTACAATAATTTACAACTAGCTTGTTCAAGGCAATGCACAAAGCTCAGAGTGTGTGACCAGCAAACATTTGTGAAATTGAACTTGGGTAAATTAAAATTAAAAATTAATGAAATCGCATTCATTTTTACATTAAAATTTTTTTGATTTGTACATTTTGTCATAAAAATTTGTATCATTTTAACAAAAAAATCAACTATATATAGTTCTAGGAAGTTACTTCCATATTTAACATAACTGTATTTGCCATTAATACAAATCTTAAATTGCATAAAATCCATACTAATTTAACAAAGAAAACATTTGGAAAAAAACTATATTTCATCATAAATAAATTTAACCTGATTTTTAAAATGTTTTGGCAGGAAATTTTTGTTCACATATATATACATATTTACACAGATATATACATTTATATATACACATGTACATATATACATGTGTGTGGTGTGTGTGTGTGTGTGTGTGTATAACATATATGCTGGAACCTATAGGCAGTTCTAAGTTCTAGATATGCAGTATTCTTCTACAACCCTGAAAAATAAAAAAAAACCATATAGCTAGAAAAAATAAATACATTACTACATTACTTAAATCAACAGAAAAAGTCCCAACAAATCATCTAATAAATCAGTAAAAGCCACATATCATCACAACATTTCAAGGAATACTGCTAACTAAACAGGTAGTCATGACGAAAAATAAATTGAATAAATGCCTGTGTAGTATAATTTAAAAAGCAAAATATGTGGATAAAAAGTGATATCAAACAAGCTACAAAAGAGAAGAAGAAATTTAAACAAATTTCTAAAAAGATAATTCTACTGTATAAATTTAAATTAATTTTAATGCCACTTTCATTCACACTGTAAAATATATTTTACTGACTATTAGTATATAACACCACAGGGGAAAATAATTTTAATAGACTATTCTAACATATAAATAAATTTTAATCTAAGGATAAAAATCCAAAGTCTACATTTGATTGACTGGGGAGCCTGAAAGTTACCATTTTTGGTAGAAAAACTACTGATAGGCCATAAAACTTGAATCTTTACATTGTTGTCTTGTGTTCCTATGTTCTGCCACAAAATATTTTTGTTGTCATTAAATTTTCTTGTCTTTTTTTAATCTCTCACCATCTACATATGGTCTTCCATCCACAATGTGAATGATTTAGATGCAAGGTAATCTACAGACACATTTTATGAAGAAAAGGATGATATTTACTAGCGCAAATATTCTACATTGGTTGAAAATGGCAAAACAACATAACTCCATACATCATTCATTCACTTATCACTTATTCAACAAATATTATTAAATGCTATTGTGTGAAAATATAATGTCGATTACACATCCTAAATATATATCAAGTATGTCTTTAATATTAACAAAAACAAGAGTACAACTAGAATAGAAGGTTGCTAATTTGCAACATGGAATGCAATATAGGCCATATGGCCACTTAAGTTCTTAATTAAGGAATATTTGAATATCTAAAACACAGATATTGAAAATTCAGCAAGACTAGTGATTAAGCAAAAATTTATTTTAAATTTGTTAATCTTTGATTCCTATCCTGGGAAATTAACGAAAAATCAAAAGAACCTCTTATAAAATGTTCTTAGCCTAGTTCTGTGACAGAAAAGGCTCAATGAAAAATGTATTGAGACATAAGAAGAACTAAAAGGTCATTATCTTTTTAAAGGATTTTAACTAGAATATTCTGATATTATAAGCAAATAACAGATAGTTTTGCTACATTTGCACATGTTTCTTAATGAATAAATATTTTCATACTGGAGCAAGATGTTAAACTTAAGCCTGCAACCAACTAATGTGCTACAGCAACATTTTCTACACATTGCTGTTGAATGTAGTTTATTTCTGCCCAGGAATGAGCAAGATATGTCAATTATAATAAATAGCCAAATATCCTTGTTCTACTGCCCAAAGAAGGTGACCATGATCACCGATTCATTCCATTCTATAAATATCTATCAATATAGGATATGTACTTTGACCTCCTGTTGAAACCATAGTGATACCGTATTAAATAAATTATGTTAATTTTGATCTATGTTAAAAATAGAGCCCTAGTCTAAAACAAATTATTATAAATTCTCTAGAACCAGTTAACTCTCCCTCTATCATTTCTTTGCAGTAAATCCTTCATGAATATCTTTCTCAGCAAGCAATGTAATGCTGGAGGAATAAATCCATGTTATTTTAATTAAAATTTTTACATTAGCTTCAAAATCCATTTCTCAACAGACTACTGAATCTGAGTAACTATTTGGAGGGGGAGAAAATTTCTACAACTACATGTGACTGTGTGAGCAAATATGTCATGTGGGAATAGGGTGTATGACTAAAAATGCATAAAATATTGTTTTCATCCCATCAACTCATATTCTAGGTTTTTTTACTGCATATCGGTTAAGACTCTGGAATCAGATTACTTAGGATCAAATCCCAGTTCTGTTACTTATTAGCTATGTGACCTTGGGCAAAATATCCAAACTTCCTGTGTTTTGGTCTATTCATTTATAAAACAGGAATAATAATGTATGGTCTATGCAAATTAGATGAGTTAATAACTATTAAACACTTAGTACAGTGCCTGTTACATATTAGGCAGAAAGTCAATTCCGAAATCATTTTGTTGTCATTGTCGTTATTATTATTAACCACAGAGTTAAGTAACAATTCTTTTTCTTTTTGAGATAGGGTCTCGCTCTGTTACCCAGGCTGGAGTGCAGTGGCATGATCTGGGCTTACTGCAGCCTCTGCCTCCCAGGTTCAAGCAATTCTCCCACTTTACCCTCCCACGTAGCTGGGACTACAGGCATGTGCCACCATGCCCAGCGAATTTTTGGATTTTTTAGTAGAGATGGGGTTTCACCATGTTGGTCAGGCTGTTTTGAACTCCTGACCTCAGGTGATCAACCCACTTTGGCCAAACCTGTGGTCTCTAATAGACTCCCAACTATACCAGGACTCCCCAACAAAAATACTCCAGTTCTGGCAAGTTGGTTTACTTACTGTTCCTCAAACACATTTAGCCCCTGTGCCTCTGTGCTTGACTTTAAGGGGCTCTCTATTTTAAATTATCCCCCTCTTTATTTATATCTACCCATATTCTACCCTTAAATATCTCAGTACTACCTCCACTATGCAACTGCCCCAATCAATCGCCATACCCTAATGTAATTCATGTCTTCTAAATTCTCCAAGGATTACATTGCTGAAACCATTCATATTGCCCTGAACCTACAGATATCTTCATGTGTATATATCTCATCTCTTTAATTAGATTATAAGCTCCCCAAATGTAGGAATTATCTCATACTCACACGTCCTCCACCATGTCTTAAATAGGGTAAGTGCTCTATTTAAGAGCACATGCAAATTGACTGACTGATCACGACTGATCACTGAGTCAAAGGAAAAATGCCTACATACTGGTTCAATGTATTAATAACAGTCTTCTGGGCCTGAGAATACTAGAAACCAAGACTGCTCAGTAAATACAACTGCATCAACGGTAGCCAAAGTTGGACCAAACATTCTTCCCAATTTATACTACTCAGTCATAACTACTGATAGCTACAAATAATATGAATAACTCTCAAAAAGATGATATGGAGCAAAAGCCATCACACACAAAAAGAGTATATACTATATAATTCTATTTTATATGAAATTCAAGAACAGGCAAATCTAATCTGTGGTAACTGAAGTCAGAACAGTGGTTACCTCTGATGAGTGGGGATGAACTAAAGAAAGATATGAGGGAACATAACAGATGAAAGTGTTCTATATCTTAGGCCGGGCATGGTGGCTCACGCCTGTAATCCCAGCACTTTGGGAGGCCGAGGCGGGTGGATCACGAGGTCAAGAGGTCAAGACCATCTTGGCCAACACGGTGAAACACCGTCTCTATAAAAAAAAAAAAAGAAAAGAAAAGAAAGTGTTCTATATATTGATCTATATACTGACCTTGTTCTATATGTTAATTTAAATATACTGAAATGGTTTGTTAAAGCACTGAAATTTTAATTTTTTTCGATAAGGTAGGAAACATTCAAACTGTAAATTGTCAGCTTTATGATTGCTTCCAAGGTCTGCTCTTTGAATCTGGAAACAGGGTCTTAGGCAATGAATTTGCAGTATATTGTCCAGGTCCAACAGCAAAGCTATCTTTTATATAGATGGATGGCTAGATGGTGAATAAGTAGATGGATGAATGGATGAATAGATAAATGAAGTTGTGGCCAATTAAATTTAAGTCATAAGAGGCCTCACTATCCAGGACCATTCCTATTTTGAGACAGATAATTGTTAACGTAAACTCATAAAACTTAACATTCAGTTCGTTTTTCTTTGTTCTTAGTCTATACTCAACAGGAATTCTCCATTATGATTCAACTTCTCAAATAGATCAGCTTTAGGGTGATATACGTTACAGTAAGGAAATTTCAATCCCAACATTAATGATTTATTTTGGTAAACTGATCAAGTGAATTTGTATTGTGATTTTGTGTCTCATGTAGCTGGATTACTTACAAAAAAAGAAGTAATCATGAAGATGTAAGTATTCTGGCTCACGTGAAAAACACATTTCTCATTATAAAGAAACACACTGGCATTCTGGCTTCATCCATCAGTCTTCTGGATTTGTCCATTTGAGTCCACCCCTGAGAGATAGTGAAACACTTAGGTTTCTGAGCCTGAATGTTAACAGCCAGATACTAGGCACAAAAAATTCACCAAGGCAGTTAATGCTATGTTTTGTGCGTGGCCAGCAACCTTTTCAATGGTCTACTAATAGCCACATCACAACCATATAAAAATCTGCACTACACTTTACATTTTCAAGGTGTTTTATAATCATATCATTACGTGCTTGCATAGTTGGGCTTGCCCTCTTATCTTCTACCATCAGTGACAAGTGTGGAACAGACCAGGATCCAACCTGCAGCTAGCATGTGCCAGCTACCACCCAACCAACCCATAGACATGTAAACATGAATAAATCATTATTGCTTTAAATCACTGCTTTCTGAGGTCACTTATTATACTGCATTATTGTGATAATCTCTAGCTGATAGGCTTGGTGACTATATAGAACATAGTATTTTATTTTTGTATGAATCTTGGTTTAAAGGATCATCTTCAGGTTAGATAATGTAATTTCTGACCACTCGTTCAATAATTTGTCCAAAAAATATCTAGGGATATTTGACACTAGATAATAATTACAGGCAAATAACTTTTTGCCAAGGACTAGTCTAGGCACTGGGCTAGTCAGGGTAAGTAACACTAGCTGCTACAATAAGTGATAGCAAAATCTCAGTGGCTTATCATAAAAAAATTATTTCATAATACATGAAGTCCAATGAAGATATTCTAGGATGAATGGCTCTTCTGCATGGATCTCGTCCAAGCATGATCTATGGATCCAAATTCCTTCCACACTGTGATGACATCATGTTCAACATGTAACTATGAATTAACCTCAGAAGAGGAAAAATGATATAGGGAAAGCATATTGGCTACTTAAAATCCCCTTAACCTAAAAATGATATAAATTTCACTGCAAGAATTTAGTTACATTTCTCTGCATAGATGCAAAGGGCCTGGAAACTGTCAACTCTAGCCCAGTAGCCACTTCCCAGCAACAACTCAACACTATAAAAGGGGAGAATAAATCTTCCATCGTTAGTTATGTGTTTCCATTATTATTAAAGAACAAAAATGTCCAACTTCATGGAATTTTTATTTATTGAGTAATTATCTCATATAAGACATAGAGACTATAGGCCAGTCCCAGTGACTCGCACCTGTAATCCCAGCACTTTGGGAGGCCGAGTTGGATGACTCACTTCAAATCAGGAGTTTGAAACCAGCCTGGCCAAAATGGTGAACCTCCATCTCTACTAAAAATACAAAAATTAGCCTGGTATAGTTGGGTGGGGGGGGGGGCGCGCCTGTAATCCCAGCTACTAAGGAGGCTGAGGCAGGAGAATCACTTGCCCAAGAGGCAGTGAGCCAAGATTGTGCCATTGCACTCCAGCCTGGGTAACAGAGCAAGACTCTGTCTCAAAAAATTAAAAAAAGATATCAAGGCTATAAAGGTAAATGAGACATGCCTCTTGCCTTCAAGAAATTCACAGACTTGGATAGAAAGATAAGATCCACACAAATAATATCCTGCAGATGATAAGTGCTACAAGATCTAGCGTTTGCGCAGAGAAACGGATGACTGACAGCTGGAAAGGCGTCAAGGAAGGCTACGTTTAATTGATATGGTAATGTTTGAGGTGAGCATTAAGAGGTAAATAGAACCTTGCCAAACAGATGGAGGAATTGGGAAGAACCTTAAGTAGAGAAAACAAACATCTGAATCATATAAAATCTCAGAGCCTCTTCCCTTATAAAGCTATGGGATATGAGGGAGGAGGAGAGCACTGGTATTTACAGGTGGTAATTGCAGCAACTTCTTGCTTCACATATGACTTTGGAATAACATGTTTCCTCTTTACAGCAGCCTTCATTCCTTTCTTTTTTTAAATATATACTTTAAGTTCTGGATACATGTGCAGAATGTGCAGGTTTGTTACATAGGTATACACGTGCCATGGTGGTTTGCTGCACCCATTAACCCATCATCATCTACATTAGATATTTCTCCTAATGCTACCCTTCCCCTACCCCCTACCCACTGACAGGCCCCGGTTTGTGATGCTCCCCTCCCTGCGTCCATGTGTTCTTATTGTTCAACTCCCACTTGAGTGAGAACATGTGATGTTTGGTTTCCTATTCCTGTGTTAGTTTAGCAGCCTTCATTTCTATGAGCATTGCTTTGCAGTAATGCTCTCTACAAGAAGCATTGCTATGAGCATTGCTTGCAGTAATGTTCTCTACAATGCATGCCCCAAGTAAATTGGCTGCCACCAGACTTATTGAGTATGTGGAGCTGAGAACACAGGGACGGTGATATCTAAAGAAGCAGAATTTATGTTAAAAAAGAATCAAATGACAAACTCATTCATTTTATCATCCTTGTCAGATAAAATTAAAACCAAATAAATATTATTACAAAGGATAAGTGATCAGGTTGATCTAATAAATGTCCATTAAAGCCTTTACATTGCAGAGAGTATAATTTTCAAACAAAAAAGCCACAAAAACTAAATACATGGGAGGCCCAAAAATAAAACTTTAATAAGTACTGAAATAATACTCTCTAAAAAGCAGTAAAGCCAAATTCTTTGACTACCAAGCAATATAACTGAAAACATTAATAAAAGTAGAAGGTAGAAAATTTGGAAATTTAAAAAACACTTTACTAAATAACTATCATGTCCAAAACAAAATCAAAACTGCATTTATTTAAAATATAATATTGGGCTGTGCACAGTGGCTCATGCATAATCCTAGTGCTCTGGGAGGCTGAGGCAGGAGGATTGCTTAAAGCCGGAAGTTTGAGACTAGCCTGGGCAACACGGCAAGATCCAATCTGTAGAAAAAAATGTTTTAAATTAGCCCAGCATGTTGGTGTGCACCTGTATTCCCTGCTACTTGGGAGACTGAGACGAGGTCGCTTGAGCCCAGAAGTTCAAGGTTATGGTGAGCTATGAGACCCTGTCTCTAAAAAAATAATAAAAATAAAATATTAAAACTCTAGGATTCAGCTAAGTCTCCAGTGAAGGAGAATCATAGCTTTTAAATGCTCTAAGTCTAAGAAAAAAAACACAAAATGTCAGTATGTGACAAAATGGTACATATGAAACCTTAGCCACTATGCCTTGCTGCTTCCCGGTCAAGTTAGTTTATAAAAGGGGATGAAGAGCCACGTCCCCTCTACTTGCTTCTACTCAATCAGGAAAGATTGCTATAAAGAAGGTTGCCTGATTTTTCAGGCTAACTTGAATAGGCTCCTGAAAAAGAAATAAACAAAAGCAAAGGACAGAACAGTATTCACAAATATTTGTCATTGTGTTTTCTTCTAAATTGATTTTTAAAATAATAATCAAATGGAAAATGTCACTTCTTATTGAAAACTCCAGAAAAATTACACCCTAAACATTAGCATTATTAGGCTGTTCTCTTAAAAGTCTGTGTAAAACAGAATAATATGGCTTGAATAAAGTAAACAAAGGTGAATTTGTCTAAATCTAAAATATATCAGCTTATGTTTAAATATCAAGAGGTCTTTGACTCACCATTTAGATTTAAATTTTAGTCTTATTAGGCCTCCTCAGTTAAATATGCAGGAAAGTTCATGTGAATTTGTGTAATGGACCAACCAGCTAGTGTAAGATTCCACGACAGAAGGAATTGTATCCACCCTGTTCACAACTATAACCTCAACATCTGGCCTACGATATGCCCAGTAAATATATGTTGAATGAATGAATAGATGAATAGTCAATATTTTTCTTATTTCCACTAATAAGTGATGCAGATTTCAATATTCTTAAAGAAATATTTATATTTTATTTTCTTCTTCTTCCATGTTATGAGTTTAAAATAAGAAACTTAAAATTAAGAAATTGAACTATACAGCTAAAAAGTATTGTCAACACATTCTCATGCTTATAAAAACTGAAAATAATTTTCTTATTAATATTTATTGAGGAAAGTTTACTATGTTTGGCAAATTCTCCCATTTGTTAATAAGCTTTCAAAACTCTAGTTCTACTACATTCAAATTCCTCATTTCCCTTCAACTTAGTGACCACCTTAACATCCCCATTCTATTTTTCCCTGCCCTTATGTTCTTGTCTCAAGCTTTAACTGATTATGTTCTTTGATTTCCTTACCCCGGTGTAGATTCCTTTTTAACTACAGATCCTAAAAGCGACACTAGCTGCTTTTTGTTCCTTGGATTCCCCACCTCCCCGCTTCAGCATAATTATATTCTGTTGTGCCTTTTATAATCATGTCTTTTAGGATCTCCTAACCTTCTACACTCCCGGCTTTATTTAATAGTGAGCTCCCTCCTCAACTCTCCACACTAAACCATGCTCATTAGGTTTCTTAATCCTCCATAATTTGCTTTCATGAAACCTTATATCTTTGAGTTGCTGTGCTCTATGAGCCCATTTCCTTAGTATAGCTATTCCAAGTGGCCCAGAATCAACAAGCACTAAACATAAGCTTATTCACTTTCTCAGCCAACATGACTCTATAGAAAAGAAATTCTTTGTTTTGAATGTTTATGGACCATGAATCTATACCATTTAACATGGTATTTCATTTTCTCACCCAAACATTGCCTGATAAGGTTGGGACTACAGAATTATGGTACAAGCTGTCCTTAACATTCAGTTATTAACTTATAAATAAGTTAGATTCTTCTCGGTCAGAAAGCTATTCTACTTTATTAGAACAGAAATAAAAATATCCTGATGTTATGTTAGTGAGTAGTAAATTCTACCTATATCCTTATACCCAGAATTCAGAAGAAAAAAACACCTTTTTTCAGTTATTCTGCAAGAGCTCTGCTTTTCCAAATGGGTTGTTTTTGAAAGACATGCACGTTCTCGAAATTTGGCAACAGAGCCAATTCTTGGTCTTTTCACCCTCATCCTTCACTTTTTCTTCCATCCTACTCATTACTAGTTCATTACCCTTTGCCAATGAGTATGTACAGAGGGCCAAAAGAACATATATTTTGGATTTTCTTTTTAACTTCCCAGGGACTTTGGTTTTTGAAAGTATACATTAGCAGTGGATTGAAAGAGTTAATAAAATTTCCAAAGGTGCCTAGCTTATTTAAGCAAAGTTTACACTTCAATCCTGTGAATGTTAACTTGTGATCCTCCCCATCCAGATGATAGAAAGCAAAGCCAGTAAGTTCTTTTATTTAATTGGTTTGCATCCACACACTGACCTCCAGGGCTCTGTTTATATAGCCTATCATGCAATATGCTCCACAGTTCTCTGCCTCTTTCAAAAGCATGTTTCTCCTGAGATTTGATATATGACTTTCATGTTTAATCACTACATTAAACTCAATGCTCTGCTTCCTCCAGCATCAACTAACTTCCCTTCTTGGGAGGTGGGGAGAAGAGTATAGGTTCTTGCTACTTCTGAACATAAAAGGAAGTCTGTTTTACTCTTGGTAAAATCACCAACTCCACACAATCCTAGGCAATCAACATTTAGTACATCAACTGGGAAAAGGTAGAAAATGTAAACCTTAAAACTCCTTTAGAAAAGAAGGTAAGCTGACTGTTCTCAATTGGCAAAGCCAAAAACTTAAGGTGACTGAGTTGTAAATCAACAGAAAAGGTTTTTAATCAGTATATTACTCAGTACATAGAGACCACAGCTAAATGGCAGCTGACATTTTAACTAAATTAATTTTGAGAATAGAAAATTTCTGGAGTTCTCAGGTCAAAATTAATTCAGGGCCTCTGCCTTCTGGTTGAAGGTTTTCCTACCCATGCAATTCACCATAAACAGAACTTTCAGAGTCTTCAACTGGATGTGAACATGAAAATGCCACAATCTTTTCCACAATAATTTGTATGTGACTCAAATTCCTAAAATAGATGAAAACCTCAAAACATTGACTCCTTTTGACAAGTCAAGACCATCTATAATTTCCAGATTTTAAAAATCACATGAAATGTATGTATTTTACTTCAAAATATTTTAAGCAAAAAAAAAAAGGTAAAACAAATTTGGCAAATAATTAACAAAGGTAACATTTAGATGATGGCTATATGGGTGCTAATCACACTATACTTTCTACTTTTATACATGGTTGAATTTTTTTCATTATACAAAATTTGTTAATTCAAAAAGCACAAGGAGGTTGTTTGAGGATTTGCTTTTGTAGAAAAAAAATAATGCAATTCTGACAAGAAAAAATTTAAATCAATTTCTAGGTTAATCATTTGGTATACATCTAACAAATGAAATTTTTTACCATGCACTGGCAATGAAAACTTTCCTTCCTTCCTCCTGAATATCACTCCACAGCTTAAAACTTATTTATACAAACTAAAAATGTTGTACAGTAAGCTCTGCATAAGTTGGGCATTTTCCTTGATATACTTGTGAGTGTGTGTGTGTGTGTGTGTGTTTACATATAATTTGACTTTGAAATTCTTTCCATTATGGCTAGTCACTGACCATAGTATTTATTTTTTATGTTTTTCTTTTTCAGAAAGATTGGCATATTCCTTCATTTAAAAATGTTACTTTGTCACAGCTGTATACAACATTAAACAGGCCTAGTTTACATTCTGTATTTGATGAACAATAGAGAATTTGAACCTATTAAAGTCATACATTTAATTGTTCCAATATGCTACCTTCTTTTTTTTTTTTTTTTTTTTGAGGCGGAGTCTTGCTCTGTCGGCGCCATCTCTGCTCACTGCAACCTCCACCTCCTGGGTTCAAGCAATTCTCCTGCCTTAGCCTCTGAGTAGCTGGGAGTACAGGCACGTGCCACCACACCAGGCTAATTTTGTTGTTGTTGTTGTTTCGTATTTTTAGTAGAGACAGGGTTTCACTGTGTTAGCCAGGAATGGTCTCCATCTCCTGACCTCATGATCCACCTGCCTCAGCCTCCCAAACTGTTGGGATTACAGATGTGAGCCACCGAGGAGGACCCTATGCTACCTTACTTATAACCAAAATTTGCATGATATAGGATACCAAAGAATATTATTTCTAGCTTCCTTTGTCGTGATTCTTTCATTCAGTCATAAGCTAAAAGGAGCTTATTAAAAAAAAAAAATTCTGCTTCTTAATTTGAAAACATCTGAATTCTTTCCACAACCTATTTAAGTTTAAAATTAAAAGAATAAATAAACTTTTAATCAGTATTCCCCTATAAGACTTTTCAGCATACAGAACTTTGTAGTTTTCAAAGACAGGCAGGTGTTGTCCATGATAGACTTTTTTTTTAAATAAGAACTTGAAAAAAAAAAATAAACAAATCCTGCACAAAATCTTTGCTCACAAGAATGAAAGATGTATGCCTATACAGATGTTATAACTATTTTCATGATAAATACTTACCTTCAGTACAGGAATTTAGCAGCACACTTTAATTTGGATTTGAAAAGTTAACATAAATTATCTGACTTTGACAATAGCTGCCTAATATTTCAGTCTTGTACACTACTTCCAGGTTCTACCTTCAAAATGAACTGAGTAGACTTACTCATTTTTAAAAGCTATATTCCAGACCCTGTACCCTAAAACCACTTTCTCACTGGATGTTTAGGGAATTACATTAGATCATAAAAAAGTAGGTTCTTAATAAATGTTTGGTGACTGGCAGAGAAAAAAAAAAGACATGTAATTTTTATGTAAAAATGTACTTTCCATCAACTTTATTCATTTATTTTTAATTATACTTAAATATTTTAACTGTTAAAAAATGAAAAAGATTTTTGGCCTTATCTTGAGTCCTTTGTGAATCAGTGAGTTAAATAGTTGATACAATGCCATCCCACCATTAGTTTCTACATAGTCAATGTTTTCAACCAAAAATGTTTATTTTATACTATCATTCATATATCTGATTAAGAAGCTGCAGAAGACACAGAATAGAAAGATTTCTAGAGTCATGGTTCTCAAACTAGATGAATTTGTTAACTCAAATGTACAGGCTTCATAATTAATGAGTCTCACCAAATTCACAAAACCATACAAGAAAAGAAAGACAAAGCTTATAAAGAAAGAAAAAGTGTGTTGTCTCTTTAATACCACTATCAAAAAGAATATATAACAATTGTTCCTTTGTGAACATAATAAGTAAAAACATTTTTAAAGTTACAATATAGTGAAACTTGAACCAGAGTAAAAATGTTACTTTTAAATTAAACAAGTTACATATTTTTCTGTAAATTATGTTCTCCTGGAATTCAAAAACTAATGTTTATTTATCTGTTAACAGTCTACCAAAGGACATACATAATTCCTTTGTATGAAACATGAGGCAATTTTTGTCCTTTAATTGTAAATGCCATCAGAAACTTTGAAGCACATAAATCTCAACAAGTGACATAATAACATAGTCAAACCTGAGAATTATATGGCTACATTCATGCTTAATGAAAAGAAAATGTCTAATGAAGCTGATATGCCGCTGCTTGTGAGAATATAAATTTTGTCCTAATAAAAATAATGGCTTAATGTAACCTTCATTTTCTATAGCCCATCTAGCAATAAAACATTTTTTTAGAAAAAACAAACTAATAAATCATAGACAAATTTCTATTTCTATTGGCTGTAACTCTCTAGTTTGCTGAATTAAATGCAACCATCTCCCACATTTGATGATAACCTAAAGAGAATTTTCAAATTACTCAGGATGCTTTGTCCACTGAGAAAATAATAATCTATTTTGAGCAATAAGAATGAACAACCCCCACCTCTGATTTTGAAATGAAACTCTGCAGATATAGGGCATGTAATGCTTATTGCAGAACTATGAAGACTCCAAAGTGAACATCTCAAATTATGATTTGAAGCAGTCAATAGCCCTGCTTTGAGGTGGGAATCACATTTTGAAAAGAGACTGCCCAGTCTGTTTCAAATAAAAATGATTCTTGATCTAATGAATTACTCCTCAGATAATAATGTAAATAAAATATATTTAGAATAGCATTATTAATGTAAACATACCTGAGCCGGAGTCAAATTTGGTTTCTGATCTGCAAAGAGAAAGAAAATTTTTATAATATAAAAACTCTTTGTAAAAAAAGTTATTTCATGGGGGGAAGGGAGGGGAGGTAATAGTTACATTTTTCAGTGTATATTTCTAAAATGTAAATATATATGTATTGTAACCATTTTAAATGCAGGCATTACCCTAGACCCTCTAAATATGCAAATATCAATACAGATGGCACAATATAGAAAAGATATTAGCTTTTTAAATTGGTTTTTGAGTGAAACAGGGTAAACTATGTTTTTTAAAAGGCATCTGATTTTTACAGATTAACTTGTTTCAGTACTATAATAAAGCAATAAAAAACCAAATTCATAATTATCCTCTTTATTATTCAAGATTTGAAATTATTCAACACCAAGTAACTTTTCACTAAGTTCTTAGCACACAGCAAATGAACCTAGTAACCCCATACATTTAATACGAAGGAGAAAAAAAATCTGAGCTCTTGTGGGAACATTATGTTTCAGATATTGGTTAATACTAGTTGTAAATTCAGAAGCCTTTGAAGCTCTCAGTTTGGCTGTGGGAAAACTTCTGCTAGGTAATTACTCTCAAGATGCTGCTGATGTGCTGTCAAGCAGAATTAACCCTATGACTAGGCCTATCTACACAAGCTACTATAAAACAGCATTGTCTATATCTAGCTCTCAAACCAATTAGTGGGCATGCTGCAGTCGGATTTATATCACACATCAACAATCAATAGTATATATGTTCACAGCTGCCACAGCAAGATACAAGAACCAACCAGCAGGAGTTCTGTTAAAGGATGTTACATTGACAGAGAAGACTATTTTTTTCCTAAAGAAATGTAGTTAACTAAGTGGGAAAGGAGATTTCTTTGAAATTATGCCAGGGTACCAAAGCACTTTTGGAAGCGGTGGCTTTCTGTACCTAAATTAGCCTCAAGAAAAGTCATCAAAGGGGGAAAGGGAAGGATAAGCAAGAGGAAGCTTCCTTGGTCATAAACATTCATTTTCTGAAGTCCTCCCAAATAAAATTTCAGCTGATGCTTATAATTGTGTGATTGTGTGTATGTGTGTGTGGATATATGTGTGTGGATATATATGTAAAATTTATATACATATGTGTGTAATATGTAATACACACATTGTGCCCTCTCTCCAATTCTGCAAAGCCCATTTTCACATTTTGCTCTCTTTCCAATTCTGCAAAGCCTGGTCTCATGCCCTCCTCTGTGTTTCCACCATCTCTTAGTACAACTCTAACAACACTTGCCACATGTTATCTTGCTGATTTCCTTGTCTATCGCCCCCACTAAACTATAGCCATACCTTATTAACCTCTGTAGCCACAACCCCTAAATTGTGCCTACAGTTTGTGTCCAAATGTCTGTTAAGATAATTTTTTGCATCTATGCATGCCCTTTCTCCTTCATAACTGTACAGAAGCCAACAGTGTTCTTTCTTCTGCTTAAGTTTCCTTCCTCCTGGGTCCTAAAATGCATCTCTCCTCTCCCTTGAAACCAGTCTGTATCAATTACTCCTTTTCTTTGCCATATCTTCAATATCTAGTTCTCCACAGGTTCCTCTTCCCTTCATCACATAAGTGTTCCAGAATTGTTTTTAAAGCCCTCCTTCAAATCTGTGCCTTGCTTTGTTATCCCTCTTTCTTCTGGCTTTACAATCAAATTTGCTGGAAGGATATAGACTATATCCTATATCATCCATCTCCCTTTCCTAATCTCCCAACATACTCACTCCTTGAACCACTACAATCTGCCTTTGCTAAAGTTTATCAGAAGCTTCCCACGTTAAATGCAAGAGCTCTGTCACCGTCCTTACTTTACTAAACTTCTCTCTTTCATCAGACATCTACCCCCTTCTTTCCAGTGTCTGTCTGTCACTTCCCTTCCTCCTCCTGTGAGCACCAGAGTTCAGCCCTCAGGCCACCTGAAACACTGTTCCCACTCTCTAGGGTACAGATGTGGCTCAAAATCACCGCAGGAGTTTGCTCACCTGCAAGCTCCCAGGACTTCTGGTGATTCTGATTTAGTAGATGGGGCCTAGAAATTTGCATCTTAACAAGCCATCCAAATGAAAACATTTCTTTGACCATATCTTGACTCATATATCCAAGTAACAAACAAAATATTACCTGAATGTCACACTGTGACCTTAAATGCCACCCATCAGAAATCATGGCATTGTTCTAGGTTTCTTCTGCACCCCCAATATCTAATTAGTCATCAACACCTGCAGGTTCTACATCCCTCCCCTCCTCTCTATCCTCACTTTCATCATCTTTAGGCCTCATAACCAGTGTTCTCCCTCCCTTCAGATCGACCAATGGTGGGCAAGAAGCTTTTGCTCTAGCCTTCCTCTTCCTGTGCTCTTTTCCACCAGCCAAGGAGTTCCTGTTTCCACCTGAAGCTCTGACTACCAAGGTCGCCATCATTCTCTCCCAAATGGTCTTAAGCGGCTTCTTTGACCTACATGGGCCCCTTCTTCAGATCAGGTGGTACTACTAGCATGTGTGTACCTCCAGTCCAAGGAGTGGCCAAAGATCGTCCACTAATGATGGGGCCTGGACCTGAGAGCTAGAGGGACCCCTTGGCCCTGGAGGAATGGATAAAGGTGTGACAGAGAAGGTAGAAGCCAGCTGTCTCACTACTCCTTCACATTCCTGCTCTTGATGCAAAGCCTCCTGTGAGGGTGGGTGGCTGATAGCACCTGGGGGCCAGAGCTTGTCCTTGGACTGGATTGGCATGGACTAGATCACTTTGGAACTCAGTGTCTGACTGTTGGGTGTAAAGAAGGAGCAACGGGTAGGGGCACAGAGCCTCTGGCAGAAATGAATGAGCCCCTCCCCAAAAAAAGACCAAGAGAAAGAAAGTATTTATCTACAGATTTCATGGCCATTGGAAGAGAAGGCTGAGTGAGCCTTTTCCTCCTCTCCTCCACCTTGGCCCAGTTACCACTGCCCTGGCATTTCCTCAGAGTAAATTCATAGTCTTTTGGTGGAAGACAAAATTGATTTTAAATTTGTACTACTCTCAGTTATTTGGTATCATTTTTCATTATAAGGTATATTTGTCAATGTAGGTTAATATATCCTTTTCTAACAGTTTTTTGCCTTGAGTTTTAAATATTTAGCTATACCATATGTATCTATGCTACCATTTGTCCTCTTGCCCAGGCCCTGAAAATGTTAGGCCCAGGCCTAGTAACAAGTCACCATGTAAAAACATCGGCATTACGGTGGGTCATGGACAAAAAGGTTTGAAAGCCACTGACCTGGGGACATTAAGTCCCCACTCCTCTGCATGGTGTAGAAAGGGTCCTCCATGATCCAGCTCTCCAGCTGCATCTCTAACTCACACTTTGTATCCATCACTCCCATCAAATGGAATTATTTCCATATTATTTCTCAATGATCAACACTCTCGTGAATCATGTTGGCATCCCGCCTGCCCCCATCATCTCACAAGCTCCTTGCTTCCCCCTCGGTTACCCCACAGTGTGGGCCGGGCACAGCACTCCCCACACAGTGTGGCACTGACGCTAAGTTGAGTGAGGTGCAGACTAGGTCTCAGGCATATTCATGTTCCCAACACTGAATGCGGCACCTGACACCTGGAATGTGACTGTGGTTCCAGTAGCTGAAGCAGCCATTCTTAGCTCATGAGGGCAAAACTGAGTTATTCAAAGCGTGTAGTAGAAATTAACACTAGAACAAATGAATCTATAAATTAATAGAAGGCCAAAAACAGATAAATGGCCAAAATGTCTGTAGAATAGCTAGTTCTGAGATTTAAAAAAAAAAAAAATGTCAGAACACTTTTATTCCTCAGATTACCTTATCTTCTCCAGGGATAGGTGGTCAATACATAAAATACACAAATAAAGTACAGAGAAAACATCTTCACAAACCAACTAGTGGCCTTAGTTATCAATTTTTAAAAAATCTTCAGAATTCTCAGACACAGTACCGAACATTCAGAAAAATACAGCTACTCTATTGATAATTAAAACATGATAACAGAAGTTAAAACTGTCAGTTTGGCAATAGGGAAAATTGGTCCTTTGCTGTTATAAGTCAATTCAGATTCCTATTAGATTTTAAAAACAGTCTTAAACACAGAGATCCAAAGTACTCCTCTATCATATTATGAACTATGATCATATCTACTCTTAAATCCCCTTTGAGAAGGGAAGTGAAATATGAATAGGGACGAATATATGGTAAGTGAAGAAAAAGAATACGTACCTAATAAAGATCGTACAAGAAAGAAAAAGAAGGATGGTTATTCATTCCAAATATATTGTTATGTGTTTTAGTAGTATACTATGCTAGATGGTAGGAATACAAAATTGCATAAAATAGGGTATAATATGCATAAATATAATTGTGTCTCCACAGACACCCATTTTACCCCAGATTATATACTCACACCTAAGTTTAAAACTGCTCAACCACTTCTTATGGTAACTGCCAAAAGATGGTGATTATAACACAGAACATTACTGCCTTCCAATATTCATCCTCCCATTTTTAATTTTAGCAATAGAATCTCTGGGTTTTAAGTGGGCACACAGACAATATTTCCACACTATTTCCCAACTGTCTTGTTGCTAGTTGTACGCATGTAACTAAGTTCTTGCCAAAGGGATGCAGGCAGAAGTGAGATGATAACATCTGAGTTATTCCCTTATAGGGAAGGACTGTACCCTTCCCTTCTTCCTGTTCCTTACCACTGACTGGAATGTGAATGTGGTTCCAGTAGCTGAAGCAGCCATTCTTAGATCATGAGGGGAAAACTGATATTAGAACAGTAAAGCAATAAGACAGAAGGTGCCTATGGGACTGCCACATGAGTCTCCAACTGTTATTTTGTTTTTTGTGTTTGTTTGTTTTTAAGACGGACTCTCACTCTGTTGCCCAGGAGTGTGATACCAGTTCACTGCAACCTCCACCTCCCCAGTTTAAGCAATTCTCCCACCTCAGCCATCCAAGCAGCTGGGATTACAGGCATGCACCACCATGCCTGGCTAATTTTTGTATTTTTAGTAGAGATGGAGTTTTACCATGTTGGCCAGACTGGTATTGAACTCCTGACCTCAAGTGATCTGCCTGCCTCAGCCTCCCAAAGTGCTGGGATTATAGGCGTGAGCCACCATACCGGCCCCAAGCCATTATTTTGTTTAAGCCACTATAAAACTTGTTTTTTGTGTTTGTTTATAAAAATTTTTAAACCTGAAAATGAGCTTTTCATTAATTGAAAGGCAGAAAGGATAGACACTAGGAGAATTCAAATATCATGAATATTTTTTAAATAATTAGATTATGTAATACATGCATTCTTTTGATAATAGAGTTGCAAATTTTCAAAATATGTCACTTTTAGTCATTGGTGACACCTGTATACTCCTGGACAAATTTATAAAACTACCGTTTTCTCCTTACAGAGAATAGCCCACTGTCCACAGAAGTTCTATGTGTATTGAAGCCAAAAAATATTTTATTTTACTTTATTTTATTTTATTTTATTTTATTTTATTGTCTTTCTTGGGAAACCCACAAAGTCTCAGAGAGCATTTCTTTTAATTTAATGTGCAACTGTATCAAAAATTTTAAAATAGGAATCATGTAAGTATCAAGTACAGAAATTAACATTGCAGGTGTCGGAGAAGTGAGGGTACTGTTCCTACTGTTTTTAACTGGTATCAACTAGAGTCTAGCTGCAGGCAACTGTTAGAGGGAAGAAGGAGGGGTTACAGCCTGATTTTTTGCCTATAATCCCATTATTTAAGGCAACTACACAGCAAGGATTTTGTAAAACAATCCAAGTCAAATAATCTGTCCTGTTGTCCCCTCAACACATGGAAATTTTTCAGAAATTCCAGTATTTCAGGGTCCTACTTGTACACCTATAAAGTTTACCAATTTCTTCTACCCCTACAAGTAATTCAAAGGCTTTCACCAGACCAGTGACTAGTGAGAACAGCAGTGAATATTTATGTGCCCTTTTAATTTACATAAACACAATATGCTTCCTCTGCATGGAATGCTTCCTCCTCCCTCCCCCACTCTAGTATACCTTAACCCCTTTGCCTACCTAACTTCTGAAACTTTCTCCACATCTTAGCCTAATTATCAATTATTCGAAGAAGAGTGAGCAGACTAGATTAAATTCCTTTCATTTCATAAGCACCAGTCATTCCTTTGCACTCATCAGAGTTGTAATTGTACATTTGTGCATAACAGTTATTTGATCATACTAAAGGAGTTCAGTACTAGTAGCCGACACTATTAATTGCCTACCTAACAGCCTGTCTTAATAACAGAATTCCCATTTGGAAGGGTGCTAAAAATGTGCACTCCCCAGGGATGAATCATGATTGGACTAGGCCAATCACGGCAACCCTATTTGTTGTCAGTGCCTGGTACAAGGAGAAGCACTTCATCCAGTCCTGAACAGTGAGAGGAAAGGTAAACGCTGCTGGTGATGCTTCTCAGAAAGGTTTTCTTTCTGCAGAAAAGGGAGAGAGATGATTTAGGGAGAAGATCTTTTTTCTATTCGTTCTCTCTTTCCTGCCTTTGAAATTACCACATAATGATATGCCACTTAGAACTGCTATAGCAATCTTGGAGCCCTGAGAGGAACACCAAGAGAATCACAAAATGCCAGCCCATAACTCTGGTATCATTTCTATTCCAAACCTGCCTTTCTCTAGAGTTCTCACTGAGTTAGATCGTAGGGTCTGGCATTGCCAGGCCACTTTTACTTGAGTATTTCTATCCTCTTAACCCAGCATATTAACTGACATTGTTATAGCAGCAGTAGGTTATGAGTTAGCTACTTACTATGTTTAAAACTTGGGCCTCTATGTTCCATTTCATAATGATGATTTAAATAAAAGGTGCCCATTAACTGTATGGTTAATTTTTTTTAATGAAAAATACAAAATTTTTAAAACCAGAAATTTAAGAATCAGGATAATCATGAGCAAAAGGGCACCAATAATTCATCAAGCCATTCTGAAAATATGATACAATTATAACTACCAAGACAAATCATGTGGTTTAACAAAATATGGTATTATACATCTTTTCACTTTTATGTGAAAATGAGATTTATGCTTTCTTGGTTAAGATATATCACTAAATTAAATCACGCCAAAGTCTTAAGATTTGCCAATATCAAGAAGGAATAAACCATGTTCCAAGAAGAAGTCTAAATTCATTACAAAATATTAATATCTGGGAGAACAAATTGAGAAATAAAAATGACTCAAGAAACTAAAAGAGCAAAAGGTATATAAAAATATTTTTAGGAGCTGTGGGCCACATTCATTTTTCCACTAATATTTTATTGAGCTCAAAGGAAGCAGGCTCTATGTAGGCACCGGAAGTATACAGGGTAAGCAAATAGGTCTATTCCTTGTCCATACTCACGTAACAGTGGTGGGAAAGGAGCCAACAGAGACAAATGGAACAAGCCAAGTCTCAGCTCTCCCACCTTCCATCCTATGCAACTTTAGAGAAGTCAATGACCACTTTGAGTCTCACCATCTATAAAACAGGTAACATTCACGTTTAGAAATGTTTGTGTAGATTAAATGAGATGATTCCATAAAGTACCTAGGTGGTCGTGACACATATGAGAAGTTGAGTAGGCTGGGTGCGGTGGTTCAAGCCTGTAATCCCAGCACTTTGGGAGGCTGAGGCGGGTGGATCACAAGGTCAAGAGATTGAGACCATCCTGGTCAACGTGGTGAAACCCCGTCTCTACTAAAAATACAAAAAATCAGCTGGGCATGGTGGTGCATGCCTGTAATCCCAGCTACTCAGGAGACTGAGGCAGGAGAATTGCCTGAACCCAGGAGGCAGAAGTTGCAGTGAGCCGAGATTGCGCCATTGCACTCCAGCCTGGGTAACAAGAGCGAAACTCTGTCTCAAAAAAAAAAAAAAAAAAGTTGAGTAAAAAGTAGCTTTCATCAAAACAACGATACTAAGTGAAGTTTACCTATGGCCACAAGTACAATTAGTAACATCATACTCCCAGTACTAGTAAAGCTAAGTTAAAAAAAAAAAAAAAAAGAAGAAGCACTATATTATATAAGAAAAAAATTATTACTTTGGTTAAGATCTTATATGAAGTGAAACTTTAATATGGGTGCCAAAATGACGTAGAAAAAATAAGAGAATAAGAATAAAAATAACTGAAGAAACTGAAAATGTTTAAGAGGGAAGACTAATGGAAAATAATATAAATGACCTGATTACACAATATGGAAAGGCAATCTCATTTGTTCTGAAAACACAAATAAAACATTCTCCTACTAAAATAGTGGTACAATGCACTTGAGAGCATAGTACAGTACAAATCAGGAGACCTGGATTCTAGGTCAGAAACCTGGACAAATTGTTTAACTTGTGAACCCCATTCTTCTCAGTGAAATGAGGTTACTGAAGTGAGTCAATGTTGCCCCACACAAACTATCCCATTAAAATGGTAAATTATCTACTTTTTCTCCCCTGTATTCCAGGAATGAAGAAAGGGGGAAACAGATAGAAGGAAATATAGGAAAAAGTGAGTGTAAGGGGACAAAAAGCTGCAACTATAGAACTCAAACCTACAGATAGAGAATGCTGAAAAAATAATTTTTAAGGCTATTTTTGGCTCCCAGGTTCTACAACTCTTCCCTAGGCCTGTTGATATTCACCTTCTCTGAATTCCTGTCTATGTGATTTATGTTTCCTTTAAAATAATGTAATTGTTTTTTGTGTATATTTATATCTCCACAAAGAATGAGGCTTTTAAAGTCAAGACTCTATCTACTGAGAATAAATTCAAAATGCTAAGAAAATAACATTAAAGAGAACAGAGTATACCTTCATGTTATTGGATGAATAATGTTCCCCCAAAGTTCATATGTTGATATTTTAACCCCTAGTATCTCGGAATGTGACTGTATTTGGAAAAAAAACCCACACACACATTTTTAAGGAATTAATCAAGTTAAAATGTCATCCAGAAGGAACCTAATCCAATGTGACTGGCGACCTTATAAAAAGAAGAAAGTAAGACAGACACACACAGAGGTAGGGCCAAGTGAAGACACAAGAAGAAGATAACCATCTTCAAGCCAGGGACAGAGACCTCAGAAGACATCAGACCTGGTGACATCTTGATCTAGACTCCTAGCCTCCAAAATTGTGTGACAATAAAATTCTTCAAGTGTCCCAGTCTGTGATACTTTGTTATGATGGTCCTAGCAAACTCATAAATTTCACTTCTTCTACAGTCAGCCACTTAGCAACCCCAGACCTCCAATAAAAGCCAAAAACCTAGAAGTTAGTTGAATCAAACAAAACATATACAGTTCTTCCATACTTTAATTCATTTTACAAAATGTATTTTACTTCCCTGTTCTTCAACACTATTTTCAAATATATTCTGCCAAAGTGCTTGACCTGCATTTTGGCCACTGGGCAGTTGCTTCTGTGGATTACTGGAGACCACCAGTAGCATGCCAGAAGATTCTAATCAATGAGATCTTTGTCTCTTCATATCACTTTGTGACAATTTCCAAAGCATTTATTTGTTTGGTGTTTGTTTCTTAGCCTTGTCTTTCAAGATTGGTGTTGTGTACACACTTGCCATATGTTCTCTAGGGGATGAAGCAGATTAGGAGGTAGTAAAATTTACTCATCAGTTTTATACATAATATTTATTTTCTTACATTCCCTGGAAATTTTCATTTCTGCCTTAGGTTGTAATCAGGAATCAAACAATGTAAGTTATGGCTAGTAGGTTAGCTATAGACGTAATTATTGACAGATTCTAAAAGTTTGGAGCTGTAAAAGAAACTCAGACAAAAGCAATACAGAGTTGACTAGGGCTTTGGACACTTTAATAGCCTCTGAGGACATAAATGTAGATGAGAAGATAAAGGAGGAGCATCCTTTTCACTTTACAGAACCCTGTAGAATTATTTAGAGGGGCAAAGAGAGTCCTGTATGGTTCATTAGGACCTAAACACACTATTGTTATATGACTCAATTTATTATATATAATGATAACTAGAAGTCATAAACTGAATCATTAAATTATTCTTTTTAGTAAGGAAGGTAATACTATTTAGAAAAGATTACATTAAAAATTATTGGTTAATAATTTGGGGGTTGAAATTAGGAAAAAAGGAGGAGGAGAAGAAGAAAGAAAAAAGGCAGAATCAGGGGAGGCCAATGCGTCCAGGAAGGAGAGAATAAGAGAGACAATGGTAAGAGAAAGTCACAGTAGTAGGTAAGGGTAGACCACAACTTTATAAGCCATTGTAAGGAGTTGTGATTTTGAAAGATATAAGGATAGCCCATCACAGGCTTTAAAGAACAAATTGCAATATAATTTAAATGTACTTAAATCTTCACCCTACTATGTGGAGAATGAAATACAGTAGGACAAAAGCCAAAGCAGAGAGCCCACCTGCCACTCAGATTTTGGTTTCCAATACCATTCTCTAATAAAGAAAAGCAGGCCTCCTTGAAGAAATGGCTAATTCTAGGACTAGGGCAGAAAATATACAAGATAAACCTGGATCATCAAGAAGTGCCAAAAAGTAAGAAGCGCTCAAAAACACAACGACAACCAAAAAAACACCCTATATTGATGTGAATATATCAAAAAGACACAAGAGCCAACTGAAAGAGCTCTCAATGGCCAAACCTGGCATAATATGAGCAAGAAAAATAAATAAAATAGTATTGATTATAAGTCAAAGTATAAAATTAATTTCCATGAATCTATACTAATATAAATAAGGGGTTGATTGATTAAATAAAGAAAAGACTTGAGCCCAGGAGTTCAAGACCAGCCTGGGCAACACAGTGAGACCCCCTTCTCTACAAAAAATAAAAAATTAGCTGGGCATGCTGGTGCACACTTGTAGCTCCAGGTACTCGGAAGACTGAGGTGGGAGGATCACTAGAGCCCATAAGTTTGAGGTTTCAGTGAGCTATGATCATGCCATTGCACTCTAGTCTGAGTGACAGAGCAATACTCTGCCCCTAAAAAATAAATAATAACAATAATAATAAATAAAAATGAAAGAGAAAAAAGAGACATCTCTCCTTTGCAGAAGAATTCCAAATAATTTATGTAGAGATACTCTGCCCTCAAGAATGGGGAACATAAATCCCTACTCTTTTTTAAGTGTAAACTGTGTGTAATGACTTCCTTCCTAAGAATATGGTAAGGAAATGAGGGGAGAAAAGTAAGTTTACAGAGGAGAAATCTAACAAACACTACCTCAGCCATGTGGTCAAGGTCAATATCAAAAGTGATGACATGTTGTTTGCATGTATCTTTAATATGATGTGATTAAAATGATACTTAACCTCTGCGATCTTCCTCCAAAAAAACCAACAACCCCAGTCTAGTTATGAGAAAAATACCAGACAAATTCCAGTAAAGGAGCATCCTGCAAAATGCCTGACCACGACTCCTCATACCTGCCAACATCATCAAAAATAAGAAAAGTCTGAGAAACTATCACAGCCAAGACAAAACTAAGGACATAGAATGACTAAATGTGTGATATCCTGGGTTGAATCCTGGAACAGAAAAAGGACATTAGGTAAAAACTAAGAAAATCTGAAGAAAAAAATGGGCTTTAGTTAATAATTATGTATCAATATTCATTTATGATTATAACAAATATACCACACAATGTAAGATGTTAATAGGAGAAACTGGGTGAGTATATGTGAACTCTCTGAACTATCTTAATTTTTCTTTAAATCAAAAACTGTTCCAAAATATGAAGTCTCCTTTTTAAAAAGCCAAAGAAGACAGGCTCATAGTAATTCAGATCAAAGAGGATAAAGATGATGGTGGCTTAGACTAGAGCAGTAGCAATGTATAGGAAAAAGAGTCAGATTCAGAATATATTTTGTAGGTCCACAGAGCAAAACGCATTGGTAGATTAGATATGGGAGGTGAGGGAAAGAATAATTAAAGATGAGTGCTAGGCTTTTTGCTCCAGGAACTGGGTAGATAATTAGTATTACGTTCATTTATATATGGGGAAGAAATGAAGGAGGAATAAGTTTTGTTGCTTTGGAGTCATTTGCCACCTCAATTTGTTCCTTATTCCTGGTTTGTTCTTGTGAGCTAGTAGGATCAACAAGAAAACTTCAAGCTGCATGGGTCCCACACAGGATATCAGATTCATATAATTTTCTTCTTTTTTAAAAAAAGGATAAGAATACTAAAAGCCTACTTTATAATAGAATAGTATATAACTGCCATGAAAAGAGATGATATAAAATGACCTTGGGGACCTTGACCGAACTTGGGGACAGAAAATCAGTACTAAACCACTTGTTCCCTGGGCCCAAATCAATTACTCAGGAACATGTATGCTTATCTGAATTACATTAAGCTCTTGAAAAGCACAGATTGAAGAGTTTGGAAATCTATACTTTTAAGTTCCAGATAATCCTGAGAACCACTAATCTTCCTTGTCTACCTTAGCATTTCCTATGTATGTTTTCAGGAACATCAGCTTCACAACATGTTTTTTAAAGCTAAGAAAACCTCTCTTATTTAAAATAAAGCATTCCATCTTTCTAATTACTCCAATTTGTTTACATTAGTAATTTCCAAAATAACATTTTGCCTAATGAGGAGGTAAAATGTCTCCTCACCAAAATCCTGCAAATCACCACTAAAGAATTTACATGTAACCAAATATCACCTGTTCCCTAATAATCTATGGGAATAAAAAAAAAATTTTTTAAGTCCCACATTGTATAAACTATCACATTGACAAGTTTTTAAGCATCACCCTTATAAAGTTGTCTTTGTGAGGAGCACTGAACTAAGCACCAAACAAGTTAAAATCCATCAGAAAAAATTCCAGGGAAAAAAACAATACACTTGACACTCTTGGTGAACTTATTAAAACTATTATTTTATTTTACAGCTATTGTCTCTGAACACATGAATCAAATTATAAAACCTCAGATTCCATTGATTGCTCAGGCCTGGACAACAGACCACCTAAAATGATTCATCACTAAAAAGATAAATTTCATGTGGTCAGTAAAATTACACTGTAGTAAGCCCCCAAGCAAACTAATAAGAAAGACAAAGATTCAATATCAAGAACGCTTCCTTCAAATCCGGAAACCATGAAAAGAAGTTCACTGGAAGGTCTAAACATTTATTAAGTCAGAGTCAAGAGCATTTATGGAGTGCTCACTATGTGCAAAGCACTCTATTTGAAGGAAGAGGTCTTGTTTAAAGTAGACATAATTCAGCCTATAAAGCCCTTTACAGTTTAAGATCAACAGTTTGAACCTCAATCAAGAGCAAATGGATAGCTCGTTCATACTGAAAGATGCAGGTGTATTTGGTCATTTGGTGCTGCTGGGTTTTCTTAAGTTCAATAGGTCCTTGCAGTCTGTGTAAATTTAGACTTCTGGGTGGTCTTCCAGAGCAATCTCAAAGAGGGCATACCACAGAGGTACTGGATTTAATTTATGCTTATGCAGACTATGAGTCATGCGACTGCCATTAACACTATATACTTAAGTGAGTACATAGAAGTAAAATGTGCAAATCTCCAGCAGCATAAAGCAAGTTTCCTTAGAGCAAAATAAAAATTGCAACTAGAATGACAAATCAAGACATGAATGAAAAAAAGTGTAGGTTGTTTCAAGTACAATGGAAGATAATAAAGATGAAATATAAACAGCAGAAGGAATCATGGCCAGCCAACTTATGATTATGAAATATAATACTGATAAACCAAATAGAATTAGTTATCTGCTTTGACCTCAATTGACCCTCCTTTGTCTACTTACTGGTGGGGATAAGGAGAAACATGTTCAAATAGAGAAAATAACAGCATCATTAATGAGAATGGCTATGTATTGGACTCATACTCTATGGCAAGCATACTTGACACTAATACACAAGCAAAGAAACCAGCTAATCAAAAAAATGGAATACTGAAAACGAATCTCATCGATGGACAATTATTAATCTAAAATTCCAATACAATTATTCATCTAAAAAATTTCCTATCCCCCAGGAGAAAAATTAATCTTTTTAAAAGTTTATTATACCTGTTCATTAATCTCTTTCCTTCATTTCTAGCACATTAAATGCATCTCTCTTTACACCTTTCTTCAGTTTATCCAAAAAATTAAAATTTTTCCTTAAGTCTACTTTCCCTCCTATTATAAGGAGTTAGCTTTACCACTCCTACCTTAACTACAGTAGCATAACTATGACGACTATATTTTCCGGGATAATTCCAATTTTAAATATTTTAACACATTTTCTCCATTTAAGCTCATGATTTGAAAACATGAGATTATATCCTAACATCTTCACAACCTTACTTTCACTACTACTTCTACTAAAATTGTTTTCTAATATTGCCAACTCAAATAACTGGTTCTAATTGTGCTGAGTCTCTGCAGCATTTCACTGCTTTATTCATCCTTTCCATAAAACATATACATCTAACTTTGGTCTTTGTAGTAAACTTAAATATCTTCCTTATCGACTTTAGCATTTCCTACGAGTGTTAACAGGAACATTAGCTTCACAACATTTCCTCAATTAAAAAAATTTTCTGTGGTGAAAAATTTTGAAAGTGCTACATATATTTTACCCCTGGAGCTCTACAATGAACATTAGTATAGGCTCTGTGAGTTTTATGATAGGCAACCACTTGACTTGTTATAATTCTATGCTTCCCAACAAGCCATCTTTTATTTTCCTATTCCATGGCACTCTTTTTTTTTTTTTTCTCACAGAACACATATTAACATGTCCTAGAACTAGCATTACGTAGATGTAATGGTCTGATAAAACAAATATTCAGTGGAACACACTTTGGGGAAGACTGATATACCTAAAAATTTATGTTAAAATCTCAAATCTATCAGGCTTCCAAAACTGAATTCATCATCTTTCTTTCCAAACTAGGTTTTAAACATCAAATTAATCTTTAAGAATAGCTTTTTACCAGGTTTACATTCAGACAATTGATAAATCTTTTCAGCTCTTCATGCCTATTGTTTGTAGTGTTTGTTGCATGACTACTGACATCACCCTAAGGCAGGGGTTCCTTAACCTTCACCTAGACTCGGGGGAACCAACCAGAAGAATTATGGGAGAGGTTTTTTTTAAAGAAATAAATTCTGGAATGCACTATAATTTTGTTAAATCAGAACTCTGAGGAAAGCCTTTGAATGTATGGTTCTAATGGACAGCAAAGTTTGCAAACTACTGAAGTAGACCCTGCCAGCTCTACAACTTTTCCCTTTAAGCTAAGGCTTTTCAGTTCTCCTCTACCGTCTTTTCAAAATGACATGGGTTTGAGTCTCCTAACCATCCGTTGCTCTTCTCTGAATGTAACTTTTTGCCCAGTGGGGAAGTCAAAAAATGTCCCTTCACACTGTATAAACTTCCACATTGAAAACTTTCTAAGCATCACTGTTACAAAGCTGTCTTGGTGGGAAGCACTGAACTAAGCACCAAACAGGTGAAAATCTAGAAAAAGACACAGTCTGGACAAAAAATAATACATTTACCACTTTATGTCTATAAATCTTTTAAAGTGAGGATCTCATACTGAACCACACAGTGCTCTGGATATAGGCTGGCCAATGAGTTTCTCTAGATCTCTTTTTACTCTAAATAAGCAAGATCACTCTCTTCCCCATCCCACCCACTGTGGCAAATTATCACTAGTTATCATCAACACCAATTGGCAATAACCAGAACTGACCCAGAAGATGATCAATAACAGAATATGATGCAGCAAACAGACAAACCTTCCCAGAATTTTAAAGCAGTACTCACCTAATAGATCTTCTGTCTCTATTCCAATAAGCCACATGCCTCCCTTTCGCTGATGAACCTTTGTTCTGAAAACTGCTATGTATACCAATCCTTATACTGTTTAGTATCAATACTCCACATTTACAGTGTTTTTTCCACTTACAAAACATTTCGACATTATTTACTTAATCCTCTCAAAAGTTCTTGTGACAAGGGTATTATCCTCATGTTACAAATGAGGAAATTAAGGCTCATAGAGGTTAAGTTGCTTATTCAAAGTCACACAGGGAAGTGGGGAAAATTGCAACTTTAACCTCACATGTATTACACCTTAATCATAGCTTTTTCCACTTTAAAATCCAAATACAGCCATTAACCATCATCAGAAAATTAGCACCAATTAACACCAGAATGTGATAGCTACCAGATGGTGAATTACTCAGCAAAAAGAAGAATCTGCCAGAATACAGGGAAGCATTATAACATAGTATCAGAGCTGGGAAAGGATGCCTTAGGGGCCACACTGACGAGAATATGTGTCCTAGCTCCATCTCTTACTACCTGTGTTACCTTGAACATACTGTATTACATACCTTTTGAAAGCTTTGATTTTCTATTTAAGTTGTAAAAAATAAAGGAGATAATTTTATTTAAAGTGCTTAGCAAAAATGCCTGGTAAGTTCTCAACCAATAATCTTGATGGATTTAAAATATCCCAAATTTTAGAATATTCAAACACAATAAAGTTAATAAAATAAATCTGTTTAAAAATAAATGCAAATCTTCTAACTTTGGTGTCCCACCCTTCATCGATTGCCTCTAAGTTTCTGGGAATAGGACCATGTAAGTGCTACAGGAAGATGGAAGATATCCATCTTCTCTTCCCTCATGATGAAGGAGAGAATTTGAAACCAGAAGGTTTGAGCTGTTTAAGCTTCCAGTGGCTACCTTTCATTAAGATGTTATCACCATTACCAGTCACTTAGGGATAAAAAAGAAAGGAAGCAGCAACAACTTAGAAGACACGAGAGTGGGCAAAGTATCTACCACAAATGTGAGTAGGTGGGCAACATGGATTTTGGCCATTAAATGTGGAATTACATTCTAATTCATGCCTCCAAATTATCATTGGGAAAAGATAACTTTTGTCATAGAGAGGTGATATATTTTAAAGTAAGTTTTAAAAATAAATTGTTCAGTGTTTGTAACACATTGAGCAAAGGTAATATTAAAATAATATTAGTGTTTTTCTGATGCCCTAAAAATACATGCTAATTTTAGAAAAGCTTAAAAGTATAGATTTTAAAAAACACCTTTAGTTGCACTATCCAGAGATAACCACTGTTAACATTTGGTACAAAACCTTTTAAACTATTTCCTATGCATATATGTATAGGTATGTATATTTTATAAATATGAGATCATATGTTAGTACTCTTTTAGACTTATAAATGTATTTTAAATCTATTTCCAGATAATTAAACATTCTTTTATACTATTATTTGAAATGTCAGATATATTTTCACCATATAGCTCATTTACATAGACCTCTATTTTGGATATTGAAATTACTTTTTGCTATCATAAGAAGAATAAGAGCATTTTTTTTTTTTTTTTTTTTTTTGGAGACGGAGTTTCGCTCTTGTTACCCAGGCTGGAGTGCAATGGCACGATCTCGACTCACTGCAACCTCCGCCTCCTAGGTTCAAGCAATTCTCCTGCCTCAGCCTCCTGAGTAGCTGGGATTACAGGCACGCGCCACCATGCCCAGCTAGAATAAGAGCATTCTTATAGCTATGTCTTTATGCATAAAAATGAATTTTTGGAATAAGTTCCTAGAAGTGTAATTGCTAGACCTATGGCATGCAGAATTCTAGGACCTTTAAATAACTTATTAAACTGCTATCCAGAAAGGTACTACCAATTGACACTCTACCCTGCAGTATTTGAAAGTGCTAATTTCCTATACTCTGATCAATACTTAATTTGATGGTATTGGAAATCTTCACTAATTTGGTAGGTAAAAAATTATTCATCCTCTTACTTCATTTTTTATTATTAATAGGTAAAATATTTTTTCCTACGTTTGTGGATCATATGTATTTCTTATTCTGAAAAGTATCTGTTTATATCTTCTGCCCATTTTTCTGATGTTGGTCTTTCTCAACTGATTTTAAAATTAATCTTTTGTCCATCAAATGGGTTGCATATATTTTTCTCAGTTTGCTTGTTTGCCACTGTTGTTGTTTTTTTATGAATGCCAGGCATTGTGCATGAAAAATTGCACTCTGGATAATTTAATCTTCTTCCATAGAGGGTTCATCCTATCCTCTGAAGAAGCCAGCTAGACTGGGAAAGGGAGGTAGAAGACCACCTTAATTCATTCGGGGACTGAGCTAACTTGAGGTTGAACTGCAGTTTTTGTTAAGTCTACCTTTTGTTTGCCCCTATTACAGTGTGCTGAAGCTTGGAAGAACCTATTGTTAACATTTAAGGAACCTGTTAAGCTAGTTGCTAAACATAACCATTATTAATAATAAATTATGTAAATTTATAATTAAAAGAATTATATTAAAAACAAAGACAATAAACATTCCAAATTCATCACTTCCCAATTATTTAACTACATTTAACTAAATTATTTATAACTATCATATCTACATTACAGAAATATTATGTAATGGCATTACCAAATATCTCTTCCCAACCCCACATTTAGTGATGTCATATTTTTACTTGAAATAGCCCACAGTGGAAGTATTTGCACCTCAGAAATCAGAACACACTAAAAGTCAGTGTTTGATTTATTATTTGTTGAGGTAGAGCTAGATTTACTGTTCTATTGGTTGTCTAGATCAGTTGTTCTCAACAAGAGACAATTTTGCCCCAGGGAATATTTGAGAATGTCTGGAGGAATTTTTGTTCTTCACAACTGTGGAAGAAGTGGAGACAATGCTACTGGCATCTAGTGGGAGGTCAGAGATGTTACTAAACATCCTACCATGTATAGGGGAGCTCCCCGCAACAAAGAATTGTCCATCACAAAATGTAAATAGTGCTGAGGTTGAGAAACAAATGTCTGTTAGTATCTCTGCTTCTCAGGAGTATGTCTCTGTCTGGAATGCCTGGAATCTTTTTTTTTTTTTTTTTTTTTTTAGACAAAGTCTCACTCTGTCACCAAGGCTATAGTACAGTGGCATGATCTCAGCTTACTGCAACCTCCGCCTCCCTGGTTCAAGCAATTCTCCTGCCTCAGCCTCCCGAGTATCTGAGACTACAGGCACATATCACCACGACTGGCTTATTTCTTTTGCATTTTAGTAGAGATGGGGTTTCACTGTGTTGCCCAGGCTGGTCTCTGTCTCTTGACCTCATTATCTACCTGCCTCAGCCTCCCACAGTGTTAGGATTACAGGCGTGAGTCACCATGCCCGGCCTGGAATCTTTACCTCTCTTCTCATGCTTATCATTCGCAAATGCCTAGAGGAAAAAGGTAGACATTTTATACCATTTTCTTTTATGGTTTTTTGTTGTTATTTTTCTAGTATTTTAAGATGAAGATTTAGTTTTATTATTTTTAATCTTTTTTCTATTTGATAATAAAAAGACTTGACTATGATTTTTTCTTTTAATGTAGTTTTGGGTAGTTGATCCTATTTTTTGTGACTTTTTGCTGTATTTCCTATTTTGTTGTTAAAGGTCCTAGCCATAGACATTGTCACCACTCTCTTTGGTGAGACAGGTAAAACTTTACAGTTGCAAGCAATGCTATTGTTGAAATAAGCATCCACTGAAAGTAAGTTCCAGGAGTAGTTTACAAAAAAAATACTTCAGAAAACATGGTAGGGAATTAATAATTATGAGAATCCATTATCAATTATCTATTTACATTTCCACCATTTAGTGTCAATTTGAATCATTTTATTCTGCTGTTATTCTGATCAGGATTAAACTGTATTTATTTAACAAATAAGTACCTACGATATGCAAAATCCTATGCCCCTGTAATGGAGTAGAGGTAGGGGCTACAAAAACCCTACATCATAACCTATTATCTCAAGAAGTTTACAGTTTTGTTGGGGAGGGAGATTTGCAAATGACAAATGTATTAAAACTCTGTTACTCATCTAAGTCATACAATTTGGAGAATTTAGAATCCACACTAAAGCATTTTTAAATTATTCAACAGAAACCAAAAATATTTTGGATGAAATGGATCACTGTGTCAAATAATACGTTATAAAATATGCAAAAAGTTGACATCAAAAGCCAATTATACTGAATTCATTTTGAGAATTTCAGATTTCCATGCTGTTTATAGCTTACAGTGTACACTTAATTCAAAGTGGCAGTTTTCACAAATCTTAATACTTCCATCTTTATATATTTTCTAGCATGTTTCTGTGATTCTTTCATTTGATATGGTAGGGTTATAAGTTAGAAAGAGTTGATGTTATTTTCACTATCTAACAGCTGAGAAAAATGAGATAGAATGTTTAAATTACTTGCCTATGGTTATGCAACAAATTTGTGCTGAAACTTTTTTCTTTTTTTTTTGAGATGTAGTCTTGCTCTGTCACCAGGCTGGAGTGCAGTGGCATGACCTCAGCTTGCTGCAACCTCTGCATCTGGGTTCAAACGATTCTCCTGCCTCAGCCTCCTGAGTAGCTGGGACTGCTGGTGCGCACCACCACGCCCAGCTAATTTTTGTATTTTTAGTAGAGACAGGGTTTCACCATGTTGGCCAGGATAGTCTCAATCTCAACCTCATGATCCACCTGCCTTGGCGTCCCAAAGTGCTGGGATTACAGGCGAGTGCCACCGTGCCCTGCCTATGCTGAAACTTTTAAGACACCATGTTTCCAATTGGTGAGTTGGGTGGCTTCTGCATTTTTGTTTGACAGTGTTATGTGATGGGTCCTTTATCCACAGGTAAAATACATGGAAGCCATCTATCTGATTAAAATTTGTGCAATTCTCAATAACCACTTTTCAATAAAAGAATTATTCATTTACAAAAAGAGAAGCTTTGTGAATTACCTCAGAAGTACATGCTAAAACTTGTATATTATTTTTTATAAACTGCCTTTAAGTAATTTAAAGTTTTTGAACTAGAATAATATTAATTAATTTCCTGAATCATGTTTATTCAAACAAGATAAATGTACATGAATTACAGTTAAAAGTTTTGCCTACTATGTTTCCTGGTTTACTCTAACTATCCATTCTAATTCACTGAGAAAAATGTAATGCATTTGGAAAATTAGCTAAAGAACTGAGACTGTGATTTAGGTAATATTAGGCAAGGTAAGATTATTCTTTCCTCATGTTCCTTTCCCCAAATAATGCACACATACACACACACACACACACACACACACACACACGCACTCCCCCACACACCTTCAGGTACCTAGGTATTTTATATGTAGGTATTGCTTCAGTTCTTTTCCATGTGTGCATATAACTTTTAAAAAAGAAAAATGCAGTTATAATTATCTTTGCATATTGTCATACTTTGAATCGTGCCTTGCTATAGTTTTCCAGTTTTTCTTTTTCTTTTTTTTTTTTTTTGGAGACAGAGTTTTGCTCGTTACCCAGGCTGGAGTGCAATGGCGCGGTCTCGGCTCACCGCAACCTCCGCCTCCTGGGTTCAGGCAATTCTCCTGCCTCAGCCTTCCGAGTAGCTGGGATTACAGGCACGCACCACCATGCCCAGATAATTTTTTGTATTTTTAGTAGAGATGGGGTTTCACCATGTTGACCAGGATGGTCTCCATCTCTTGACCTCGTGATCCACCCGCCTCGGCCTCCCAAAGTGCTGAGATTACAGGCGTGAGCCACCACGCCCCGCCCAGTTTTCTAGTTTTTCAAATGGAGTTGTTCTTTCCTTTTTTTCATGCCATGCTTTTAATGTTCTTTTCTTTCTTCTGAAATCACACTTTAGCCACACTTTAGCATTAGAAAAGCAAGTCCTTTTCTTCCAATCCAGATGCGGTCTTTCTCTGGGCTTTCAGTTGAGTTGAAGATAGAAAGGTAACTGTCTCTATTACAAATGCTTTTCCTATAAATCATTGTATGTGGGGACAAGACAGGAAGAGTCAGTGGGCTGAGAGGAAATTTGCACAATTTGTGAGAGAAGTCAATTTTATATTCTCTTCAAAATAATATATGACTTACTCAGCCATAACACAACTTTAAGTAAGCTATCACTCAGAACTCTAGTTTGTTTCATAACAGTTTCTTTATGCTGGAAAGCTTTCTTTGTTAAAGGATTTTGAATAAGGTGAGAGGCAATTCAAATCTTTTAAAATTCAAGTTGAATGTAGTTTGTTAGAGGTTAAGAAACATTTTCTGGAATTATGAGCAATTTCCAGCCAGAACTCCACAGAAAGAAAGCTTAAGTTAAATTCATTTTACTCTCACTAACAGAATTCCACAGTGACTGAAATGGTCGGTAAATATCACAAAGAGAGTTTTAAAAAGGTTGAAGAAACAGTATTTGTGTAGAGAGGAAAATGGGAAAACTCTATCTTCTCACTCTCCTCTTACATCCTCCCGCACCACACACACGCGCGCGCGCACACACACACACGCACACACACACACACACGCACACACACACAATTGCATCACAGAGGGAAGAGTTCATGTTGAAAGTCTTCTTTAGTGGTGAATGGAATAGCACGCATGGAATAATACAGTCAAGTGAATTGTGTGTGGCACTGGACTGGAATTTCCTCAGTGAAAGGGCTTATGTTCTTAAAGAGCTGAAAAATGGCTTAAATGTTCTGGTAGCCTAGAATAAAGTTGCACAGGAGGCTCATGTGAAATGTAGCATGTGTGAACAGTCTTGCAGCAGAGTTCCATTTGAAATATAGCAACACAGCTGGAGCTGTGACTCATCACACTAATATCCACTGTTAACAGACAGACTCTGTCTAATAAAGCCTGTACTTTCTCACATTGTAAGGATTTTTTTTAGGCTGCTGTGATAGTATGCTATGTTCCCAAAATTTGGGCAGGACAATTGTATTTAACATTTGTTGAATACCTGGCATATATGAAGCATTTTTCTGCATTTAGTTTTTACACCTGTTTGGTGTTATTTATCCCATTCTACAGGTGATGAATCTGAGATCAAACATCTGGCCTGATATTCAGCAGGCACTACTAGCTGCTATTAGCCAGAGCCTGTTCTGATTGATGAAGATGAAGACACAGAAATTTCCAGATAGTAGGATACACATTTAAGATAGTTCATGTCAGCTGGCGTCAATCTTCTCAAAAAACGTAGGGAGATAATTTTTTTTAAAAAAGATTAGTGAAAATTTGGAACACAGCTATTTGAGAAAATGTGACAGGGAATCAATAAGTGAAAAGAAAATGACCTCCCAGTTTCAATTACTAAAATCCTGCCCATAAATCCAGCTGCTGCCCTAGCTCCCAGATGTTGAATGGCCTGATGACTTCCTGAACATTGGCTCCATTTTCCTGTAAGGATTCCAAGGGACTTCCCTAAGGATAGATAATAGCCAGCCTGAAACTGAGTCCTTGATGACCTGCCATGATGGATCTCATTACTTTTGGGCTAGCCCTTCCCACATTGAGACAGTTTTCAATTTTCAACTTAAATATTTAAGTACTATGACAAACAGATTTTTCAAACAATTGAGGGGTGTGTGTGTGTGTGTGTGTGTGTGTGTGCATGTTTGTGTATGTCTCATTCGTTCCAATGATGCTAAGCAAAATAACCAGAGACTAAAATAAAATATTAAAATTTCATCCTACTATAATTCTTTAACTTTCTTCTTTTTTAAATGTTTGAGTGCTACTACTCTAAATCCATTTGTATACTGGCTGTGTGATCTTCACAAGTTACTTATCCTCTCTCAGTTTCCTCATCTGTAAAATGTGTTGTTATGAAGATTAAATGAGTTCATATATATGAAGTACTAAGAACCCTGTGGCATATGGTAAGTAATGTGTGTTAACCATTATTTTAGCATTTTTATCATTATCATTAGTGAATCTATAGAAAATGAGCTATTCAGTGCAAGGCCTTCTGAATAAGTATATACAGAATATTAAAATGTCCTATGTGGTTCTTCAAAGTCTGATACAAAATTATCAGAAGCTGATTGCACATGCATAGTGTTGAGGTTTATTAGCTAACAAGGAGAAAAAAGTTCCCACTGAGGCTAATTTCCTTCTTTTTTCACTCCCAGAATCTATCTTGTGCACTCTTATGACTTACATCTCATTATCATCATGCTATTACAATATTCAAAATTTCTTCACTATCTATCTAAACAAAGTTCAGATATGCATGTGATCAACAACTAAGTATTTAGTGATTATTATGTGCCAGGGGCTGTAGATATAAATATGACTAAGGTATGGCCTTGCCATTGTGATATTCACTCCTAGAAGGCAGAAAAGCACATAAGCAGATAATTATAAAACAAAGTAGAAATTGCGGTGATGGAAGTACATACAAAGTGCTATGGAGCAGAGATGAGGGACACCCAAGTTCACACTAGAAGGATCAGATAGGGCTTTATGGAGGAAAAGATTCCAAGTCTTCAAAGATTTCTAGTAGGAATTTAGATGCCTTCTCTGGCATCAAGGACTTCCTTAATTGGTCCCCTATAACTCCCCAGCCACATCTCCCATTACTCCCAACATAACCCACCTACCCACTCCTTTTGGACTGGTGTTACATATCCTTGAAAAATCCACTTGTTATCCTATCTCTGATTCCTCTTCTTATATGGCATTCTCTACTAGGCATCCTCCCCCTGGAAAAAAACTGAACCCTTCTCTCTGCCTGGTAAAGCATATTCTCATCTCCTCATGAAATCTTACCTGACTTTGACGTAGTCATATTCTTTCCTATTACACATAAAAGCATTTCAAACAGACACATTCAGAGAGACACTAGCACTATTTTGTCATATTTTTTAGTGGTTTGTTGTGTTTTTCTTATGATGCCAAAAAAAGTAAGTACCTTGAGGAAAAAAAAATTCATAAATTTATTTATTCCACAAAACCTAGGAAAGTGTCAACCAAAGCAAAATATAAATGGTCAAAAATACTTTCTAAATTAAATTATTTTGCCAGTGCCTTCTTTGGTTTATCTGATGTGCAATAAATCCACTTTATGAAATTTTAAAAGTTCAAATAACCAGAGGAGAAAACACTCTAACTTCTGTCAGTTAATTTACTAACTGAAAGTCTGTAGTACTATATTAGAAATAAACTAGCTTGGTAAAATTTGTGAATGTGAAAAAAATGTGAACCATGGAATAAATTATACATTTGGTTTATAAGAAGGCTGTGAATGAGGTTCTTGTACTTAGTAAGCAGTAAGAAAGCGGTATATTGTTCAGAGAGGGAATGTATTTAGAGTACAAGTTTGAAAATGAAATGAGAATAATTGAATAGCCTTTTTTGTAAGGAAGTAAAATATACACAGCAGTCAAGTAAATGATGAGGATTATGCTTGTGTGTGCAAGTACACACACACATGTATTTTAAGTGTGAATAAGATAGCAGAAATAGCAGCTGGGGAAATGAACTTTTCATAATGATTAGACACTTTAACTTCAGCACTCTTCTTATTTCTTCTGTCTTATCTATTTCCCTCCCACTATTATTTCTCATGCTATTCCTCTAATTAATCTCTTCTCTCTAGTTTTCTACACTCACTCCTTTCTAACAAACAGAAGCTCCACATACTTTACACATACACACACACACACACACACACACACAATTGTTTCCTGCATTTTGTGTTCAAAGCATAAAAACAGTTATCTATAGGGCCCCTGAAATCAACATTAATTTACTAGACTAGTGAGTGGTTTTGAAACTTTTGCTCTTGAACCCCTAAAATAATTTTGATATAAAAAAATAGACTTTGTGCCAGTTATCAAATAAAGTTAGAGCCTCTCACCTCTAAATCCATCTTCTTTGCCTGCTCTGCTAAAATGGGGCTGGGCCCTTTAAAGATTTTTTCTTTATCAGCCAGCATGATGTTTATCTTTGCCAGCTGAGGGCACAGGAGACAGAATGCAGGAGGAAAAGGTTTTTCCTTTCTGGTTTCACGATGCTTACTTAACAAGCTTCTCCAGTGCTTGCAGCATCTTTCACATCCAGATCCCACAGCCTGTGCAGTTTTTCCACGCCAGGCTTTTGCAGTGTGTGCAGCTTCTCTAGTGCCGGGCTCCTGTTATGTAACTGGATTCTCCTGCACCCATCTACTCCCGTGTATGCAGCTCTTCCAGTACCCAACTCCTGCAGAGCACATAGCTCCTTCTGCAGCCAGCTTAGGTAGCAGAGTCTGCTTCCAGGCTGCATGCATGGCTTCCTCAGTGCCAGGTGCTGCTCTCTGTGCACAGCGATGAACAGCACCCAGAGGCCAGCAGCTTCCCCTGGCACTCCACTCAGATAGTTTGGTAGTGAAGTGCCTCCACTGAGACGCCCTGCAAACAGCTTTCCACAGCATCCCAGAGGGAAATTTCCAGCAAATTTCAGATTTCAGAAAACCTCCAGCAAGTTGCACCATCATGACACTGTACCAACTTCTCTGCCATTTAGTGGCTACAGCCATGCACTCTCCAACAAGGTGTAGCCCTCAGTCTTGTGTGTGCATAGGGATGCAGGGGATTCCTTGGGCTGTCTATCTCAGTCCCAGGAGTCATGATTGTTTCTTATATCTGCTATTCCTGTATTCTTTAGAATTTCTCTTCATTTCTTACTACCCAAACCCTTGTTACCACAATCTTCTCTTACAGTTCATAATTCTGTAAATTAAACTTTACTGTTCAAAATACTGTATATTCTGTGTCATGACTGGGTGCTGACACATGCTTCCTCATATATTTTAAATTAAGTTAAAACTTCTTACCAGGATTTTTTTTTAATTGCAAAAGATTAATTTTCTGGTGTTTTGTGTATTTTATACATACTTAAAATGTGTACTTGTTAAAACCTTAGAGCTACATATTTAGATCACTTAGCAGATGAGTGAGTCCACCATATTATTTACAAAGCCAGTCCTCACTGTCAAATTAATCAACCAAATCAGATTTATTCTGTGTCCAAAAAAAAGACTTTCATTTATTTCTTTTCATTTGAATAAAGATGTGAATACATGTTCTCATGGCAACCCTCTCACTTAAGTAGGCTAGTAAAAAATAAATGGACAGACAGCAGATGGAGAGACAGACAAGCAGACAGGCAGGGAGGTGGACTGCACTGTGCCAGGAGCCTTGCCAAGGTGAAATACTATTTCACTATTTTTTACCAACACATTTTTACCTTGCTTTCAATGAGTCTCTCTAAAGTAATGCATTCACAAACTTTTGTTTTGTTTGATGCCCTGGAGACTGTACCCCAGGGACATACACAGTAAGATTTGGGCTAGGTGAAAGCTATGTCATCTTTTCTGAAGTGGAAGAAGGGTGGTCATGATAGAGAAGATGGGGAGGAAGACGCAGCCAACCACAGACTCTCAGACATATCAGTTTCAGGAAAATGCACATACAGAAATTGGCACTAGACCAACGAGCTACTCTACTACATTCTCCAGTGAAGGATACAGCAAGGAATTTTTTCCCAAAATAGACAAGAAAACAAGTTAAAAAAAAGCAAACAATTAAAAAAAGAAAAAAAAGTAGAATAAAAGTATTAAACCACATTTCTTATAAATGTGGAAAATAAAAGCTCTCCTTGTAAGTACAGAAGTAGACGAAATAGAGGCAATATCACATCAAATGTGAAACCTGACTCCCACTAGCACCTATGTTTGGATAAGGGTCTTGCTTTTAGGATTTGTGACTCAAAAATTTCACATGGGTTAAATCCTTCATTTACAGTGGTTCTGTTTCTTATTTAAAACAGTAAGTTTTCCTTAGATCCCATTCTTCAGTGAATCACATGATAAAGAAGGAGATGGAGAATCTGAAGCAAAAAGTAAAGGGGATGCGGCCAGTTTCTACCATTGGGGATATTAACAAGTTTAACATGGCTCAGCAACTATCTTAAGAGTTATATCGTAACTATTTTAGCTTATGCCATAACTATTATGGCATAAGCTAAAGGTGTTGAAATATTATATAAGGAATGTGTTTTCTGAGAGGAAATGGGTGACAATTTGAAGGGTCGGTTTTTTAACAGGAGGAATACATAAGAATTCAGAACAGATTCTCAACCCATGCTAATGTTCAATAATGTTTGCGCAATGTAAGAAAAGTTTTAAATCTTTTTTTTTTAACTTCAAGGAAACTACTGTTTCCTGTTATTTCTAGAAAATCGGTAAATGCTGGTGTTTTAAGAAAAGAACATTTATGAAGAGATATTAAGTGTGTTTTAACTACAAGTATCAGGTCCTCATTTATTTCCCCTAAGAAACTCTGTAATTCTGTTTTAAATAAATGGCATTTCCTTTTTTTTTTGAGACAGAGTCTTACTCTGTTGCCCAGGCTTGAGTGCAATGGCGTGGTCTTGGCCCGCTGCAACCTCCGCCTCCCAGGTTCAAGTGATTCTCATGCCTCAGCCTCCGGAGTAGCTGGGACTACAAGCGCACACCACTATGTCTGGCTAATTTTTGTATTTTTAGTAGAGAAAGGAGTTTCACCATGTTGGCCAGGCTAATCTCGAACTCCTGACCTCAAGTGATGTACCCACCTTGACCTCCCAAAGTGCTGGGATTACAGTCCTGGGCCACCACACCCAGCCAATGACATGTACTCCCAATAAAGGTCTCTGCCTTCTTATTCCCCCAAATCAGCAACCCATGGGAAGTATAGGACTTCTGGAATTTTCTCCACCTAGATAAATAAATTTCTGGTAAAGATTTTCCTTTCTTGAATAAGATCCATAATCTCCAGAATACACTATCTGAATGAACTATTTCAGTCAGAAAGTCCAATGTGCTGCCTATTTTATGGCAAACTGTTGGAATCTTTAAAGATTCTGAATCTATGCAAAAACTTTTAACCTTATATTACATTTTGCTTACCTATATAAAGTTACGTTCCCATATTACATTCAATACAGGTACTTCCCTTCATTGCAAAAGTATAATCTACTTGGTTGAAATTATTCAATGTGAAGGATATACATGAAGAACTTTCATTATGTTCCAAAAAATATTTAAGGCCATCATTTGAAGATTTAAAAAATCAGTAACTGCATAAACATTTCTATGCTTGCCAAAATCTCTTTCATAGCTCTGCTAAGCACCACGGTTATTGATATGAACACGTTAATGTTGGGTATTTTAAAGATCCAAGTAGTGTAAAATCAGCCAGTCTGTCACACTGGTAATTTATCATGTAATCAATAATCACTTTTGTTTTGTGGGGGGCAAATGGAAATAGAAAACAAACAGAAGAAAATTCAGCAATGTAAGATGAACTAGCAATAACTAGTTTGTTGCCATCTGTGATATAGCCATACCTACAAGTTTTCAACATACTTACTTAAACAATGGAGCTCCACAAACGACACATTTATATATTCCAGGATCTTTGTGATGTGTGTATTCTCCTTCGAAGGCACTGATAAATAATAAACAGATCATTTAAAAAATAAAAATTAACACTATTTCTTACAGAATGTATTTGCCTAAAATATATTTTTCTAATAAATCTTTCAAGGGCTTTTTGTCCTAAAATGAGAACAAACCAAACATATGGAAATCTGAACTTTACTAATATATTTCAAATCTATATAATAAAATGTACATATAACCACTCCAAACCAGTGCCGTTTACATAAAAATATATATATCAAGCCATCTAGTTATGTAATGCTTAGAAAAAGATTTTGTTTCTATTTAAAAAAAAAAAAGCCTGTAGTTTAGATTCACAGAAAGACCATTACATAAGATTTTGCTACTTTACAGTGTGCAAGAGTAGATATCAGAAAATGCAGATGGGTCCAAGACTTCAAGTGGAAAGAGTCTTATTTTTTGGTTTGAAAAAGAATATTGCAGCTTTAAGGGAATATTTTTCTAAGTTAACAATCTTAAAGGCTAGGAGGTCATTCAGCTAATACAAATCAGCTGTGCTAGCCCAACAAAAAGTCTATGTGCTCTGCAGCTTGTTTTTATTATCCTTTCACCCTCTTTATGAGGTCCAATTTTTTTATAAACAGAATTTTTAAGAATGACCTAATCTCTGGTTGTTTGTGTGCATTAAATCATTTTGCTAGTCATGTACACAACAGAACGGATAGAATCCTCACAAGCTGAGACTGAAGTCCACTGCTAGCTCATTGTATGCTAAGGGTGGACTTCATCAGAGATTCAGCATTTGGTAAATTCAGTAAACAGCAGATACTGTGACAGGAAGAGAGTGTTGCCTATTAACGGGGATCCCATGTGTAGCAAAGAGCTCTTTCAGTTCATGAATGAAAACAAGAAGTTACATCATTAATAAATTTGGATCAGAAGTAAGCTACGGTCTTACGCCAAGCTCCATGGTCTAAATTAGACAACAAAGTCGTTGGACCTTGGCAAGTTACCTTTGAGCTGAAATCAGCTGAGAGAGACTTTATTCACTAAAAACAGTCTTGGAAGTGAACAAACTCTTTTTTTCAGGACTTAGGGCGAACTTCCAAAGACCAAAGCCATGTGAGGGCAGTTATTGAAAATTTTTGACATTCCAACCACAAATGAGCCAATAAATACTTTCTCCACATGTGCTTCAAAAAGAAATTGGAGTGGGGTAGAAAAGAACTAAATTATGCTACCTTCTTTTTGCAGCCAAAACGTCTATACTTACAATGGCCACCTTCAAAATTTCAGCATCCTGGCATAGTGCCAAGTCCCTCATGGTTTTGCTTACTGTGATGTCTTCCCAAAAAATGTACCTAAATCGCTATTACTTCCACACATTTTGTAGTAAACTAAAAACAGGCCCTTAACAAAAGCTTTGTGACTTTACATCAGATATGGAGTGTTCATTAAATGGAGAAAAAAAACAAGTAAAACTCAGTCTTAACCTAAACAATACCGTTTCAACCTTTACTAATTTGTAGACTTTAGCAAGTACGTATAAAATTCTCTAAATTAATTGGCAAGGAAGAGGATTGCAGGGGACAGGAGGAGAAGAAATCTAGCTCTTACTTAATGACTTTTTATTAAAGCTCAGCTTACCTTTCGGTCCCATTCTCCTGAGTGACATGGTACTGCAGGGGTGTTAGCCGCTTCCTCAGTTCCTGCTGGGAAAAGACCACCTTACAGTTCTTTTTATCCCTATGTGACCCTGAAAAGAGAGAGGATATGGGAGAAGAAGGCTTTTTAGTTTGAATCCTAAATAATTGCTTTGGCTGGCCGCCACAGCACAGCTTCTGCAGTCACTTGTCAATGACCAGACCAGTCTCTAATGCACTGGAAATGCTTACCTGAACTGCAGCTCATTATTTCTCTAAGTTTAAAAAGAATGTTTCTTAAAATTCAGATGATTCCACTGAAGCAGTGACAATATGCTATTGCCAAAGTCTCTAGCATGTGATACTAAAAAGTCACTGATCGTTCACAAAATACATCCTTTATATCTCTCAGTATCTTGAAAACCTTTTTTTTTCAAATAGATTCAAAAACATAAGTCTATTTACAAGCATTTACACTGTATATATAAAATGGTGGGCATATTAAGTCTGCAATAATTTTGCAACTTAGTAGAATAGCCTAAAACCATTCAAATTCAATTTCCATTCTGGATGATTTAACTACTATCCTATGTTTTGAACCCTAAAATATATATTTTTCTATGACCAGGAATTGCTGTTCTCCATTCCATCAGAAACTTCACTAGATTCTGTATACATAACTCTCTCTTTAAAGACGGTATCTTACCATGTGATATGGGCAGCAAGAAACTTTCAACAAACTACAGGAGAAGGTACTTTCACTAATGTAGATTCAAGAAGTTTCAAAGAAAGTGATAAAAATAGAAAGGGAGAAAGACAAAGAAAAAAGAAAACGTGAATATGATTTTTAGAAAGCTACATTTTCTTTTTGCAAAGTATATGTAGGAAGACTTCACTGATTAAGTGTATTTGAATAGTGAAATAATTCTAATGTGATTCTAATAACAATGGCAGCTTTTATTTCAACCTATACAGCCTGCAGTAAAATGTTCAGACAACACCTGTTTATATGCAGTATTTTATTTTACCTGAGCAAATGACTGAAAAGAAATATAACTCCAGGACAGGGCAGCCATTACTCACTGCAGTAAAATTGCTTTTCTTTGCCATCCATCACAGTGGGAAAGAAGCCTGCAGATGGTCCTAAATGTAAAGAGTTCTTGCCATGTTTTGGAGTTACTAGAAGAAAGCTTGCTTAGTTTCCTAAATATTAAATTCAACTCCTTTTGAAATATGAAGAAATTCAATTTAGGAGTGGAAATGCTTCCCACTTTTTTTACTTTCAAGGTACCTAATGTCATAGCATGAGATCGCTGACCTTAAACTAGGAAAACATTATCTAGCCAGTTACCCTGACTGTGGGGTTGAAAAAGGATATCAGCTTGCAGAATCAGGGCCACCAAGATAGAGTGGCTGATTCTCCACAAGTGAAAATGGAGGCAGCAAAAGAGCAAGCCAGAGCCAAACAGCAAGATACACCTTGGAATGGTCCTGCAGGTTGTCAGACAGCACCTCTGCTGACCTTCCACAAATACTTCAGCCCTTCCACGGCCTGGAAAAATCCACAGGCACAGCTGGCACGTCACTAACAGTATGTTGATCTCTCATCTCACCGGACCCCATCTTACCCTAGGCTTTATCCAAATACCTACAACTTGTATTTCTGCTGTTGTTGACGGGTTGGGTAGAAATGTTTCCCTGAGAAATGTCTGTCCTGTCAGAACAAGCCTCTCAATAGCTTGAATGCAGAGTGGCTCTTAAATAATCAGACCACAGTGATAGGTGAGTTTCTGTTCAATTCAGTACAGACTTCTTAAAAATTGTTTTATTTTCATTTATTCGTTGGAAGGGTTGTCTCTTAGTTAACATTGTCACAAAATCATTAATTGCAAATCTAACATGAAAAAACAACTTGGTTAAAATTGTTCTTTCCAATGGCATAATTAAAATATTTACAATTAAAATCAAACAATTCTATCCAAAATATTTTTGTTAATATATGTTCATTCATACAAAAAGACCAATTGTGTTCCCAAAGTTGAGAGAACTAAGCTACCCATCTGTATGTCATTTAGTACAAGAGAAGCAACTGCAGGTTTAAATTACATGGTATTGGATTGCAATTTCCTAACATTGGATGCTTTTCTGCTTTTTTACCTTGAGTCATTTACTAAGGAGTGTTCATAAAAAGTAGCTTAAAGCACAGATGCTTGCAAATCGTTTAGGCAAAGATGTTTCTCTCTTTTTCATTCTCCCTCTCTCATGAATCTCTCTTTTCTGAAGAAAGAGAATAAAACTGTTGGTCAGTATTGATGAACCATGTCAAGTATTTGTACAAGAAAAAAAGGTAAAATTGAAAACATCTGATTGAAGTAAATAATACAAACATAAAAGCTTTACTAGTGAATGAAGGGTATTGAAGAGACTTTATTTCATAGATTAGAAATTACTTTTGATCTAAACATTCTTAAAAAACAGATTGTTTTCCACTATGAAACATCTCATTAACTGTGCTACAGAGACCTCGTTTTAATGGCAAGCCTTGAAAGAGTGCTGCTGTACTCCTTTGTTAGTCTCCGTCTTATTTGGGAAGGAATAAAGATTTCATTCCAGCTTTCTTTGTTTGTCTTTCAAGAACCGCTAAAGCAGTATTCACACAAAATTTGTAGGAATGTGCCCTATGTCATAGCCTACAAATTATTTGGTTTTGGTGCACTTAAAGGTCATCTTCCAAATTAGCAAAATTTTTCTACATCCTGGCTTTTCAACCTTAAATATAAATATTGTTTCCTAACTGTAAGTGAGGTTTGTCCTTTAAGAAATAACTAGTGATTATTTAAAGTTGTCAAACTTTGTACATTTTCATTCTTTGGTTATACTATATTCTCAAAATAATTAGGTTTTTAATGTATGTTGTACTGAAAGGAAATATATGTAGACTAGAAACAACTATTGTGACTTTACATTAAACAACGAGAAGTTAGTCAGGTTTTAATAAATGTCTTGCTACACCATTTAATAATAATGTACTTCCTAGACAATTGAAAGCTGTAATATTACATTAGCTCTTCTATCATCAGAACCAAATATTGGCATATATAAACACAGAAAAGCTTCACTTTGTCTCTGATTTCCTTTTTTCCTATCAGACTCACTTTTCTAAAGTCATATGGTGCCACTGTTAATCTTGAAAAAATCATTTTATTTTGAAATTCTAGAGTAATTCACTGGACGGTTTCCCTTTACTATCTTCACTTAGGTACTGTAATTTTCTTATTACACAGGGTAATTTAACATTAGTATTACATGACATCTGTTCCATGACCTCTAAATTGGCTTAGAAGTATGTTTGGGAAAGATTTTTCCTTTTATTTAAATGTGTAATAGTGTCTTTTGAAGGCACAGTGAGTATGTGTTTACACATGTAACACAAGTACATATTTCAGGAGATAATACTGCCATTTGGGTATCTAATCATAACACCACTCCTACAGAGTAACATTGGGAGATATCAGAACCATCTTGAACCCAGTCCAAGTGTATTTTATTTATTGAAATATGCCCAAAGTCTCTTTTTATATCGAGTCTTGTCCTGTGTTGTTGCCTCAAGGCCAGTATTGTTTCAAAGCCCCAATATGAAGCCCCTGCTATTAGTACAAGTAAACGTACAGCAAGAGTTTGCTTTCTGGCTCTGCCTGCTTCCCAGCTACGTGACCTGAAACAAGTCAGCTTCGCTATGTATTGCCATCCTCACAGATCTCCTGTAAGGATCATAGCCATTAACACTTACTTCATTTTGATTACAGTGAATTCTCAGGTTAAAATTGTCTTTTAAAAGATAGCCAGGTCCAGTATTTCACTGTGCTGCAATCTTTTATTGGTAATTCTTTTTCTGTAATATTTCCCTGGGAACAGTATTTTCCTCACACTTTGTCTTTTTTTTTTTTTTTTCAAATGGTTAAAGTGGGAAGTGAAGGAAGAAAATAAAACTAAAATTTGAGTCCTCCTACACGCCAGGCACATGTCTAGGCACTTTCACATAAATACATTTAATCCTCTCAATAATTCTAGAAGGTGGCTGTCATGCCTGTTTTAAAGATACAGAAACTGAGGTTTGGTGAGGTTATAACATACCTTTCTAAGGACAAACAGCAAGTAGACATATCAATTCAAACCCAGGGCTGTCTGACTGCCCTAGTAATATTTTCTTTCCTCTAGTCGTATACTTTCTTTTTCCTTTTTTTTTTTTTTTGAGACAGAGTCTCGCTCTGTCACCCAGGCTGGAGTCCAGCGGTGTGAACTCAGCTCACTGCAACCCCTGCTTTTCACGTAATTCTCCTGTCTCAGCCTTAGCCTCCAGAGTAGCTGGGATTACAGGCACCCACCGCCACAACCAGCTAATTTTTGTATTTTTGGTAGGGACAGGTTTTGGCCAGGTTGGACTCAAACTCCTGACCTCAGGTGGTCCACCCGCCTCAGCCTCCCAAAGTGCTGGGAGTACAGGCGTGAGCCACCACACGCCCAGCCAGTCATCATATTTTCGATCAGGAAAAAATACGTTACAACTTCCTTCTTTCTTCTCTAACTGTACAACAGCTTTCAGATTAAAAACTAACAAAATAATAAGGGGAAAAAGCAATAATCACCTCAGTACATCAGAAAAGTTACATACATTTATCTACTAGCTAATGTCTCTTTTCCTTGTATTTACTCCTTCAACATAGGGTCAGTGACAGGTTTCATATGGGATTCTCACAAAGTCTATAAAACACTGAAAGGCTTTTGAACTTCCTGTTAAGAAGTAAATTAGATCTGTTACCTAAATCTTACAGTACTTTTAAGCCATACATTTTATATTTCGGTGTGAAAAATCAAAACAAAACAAAACCTAGGGATCCCATAACTTTAATTTTGGTTCTTGGATCAGAAAAAATGAAACTATTAAATATTTTCCCAAGATAATAAATGACTAAGAGATAAGAATATCTTGTTTTGCTTTGAGTTTAGCAGGCTAAAACAGTAAAGTTCATGTTGAAATATCTTCCTGCTATAATTAAAGGTGATATACTTCACTTTTCACTGTAAATTTGGCTGCTTATTAATCTGTCCCTGGAAAACTGAGTAAATTTTTACTTCAGGCATAGTATAGTAGTGTTAGAACTTCTAAATATTGGGCCATTTGGAAAAGCCAAATCTAGTCCATTTTTAGATTAAAATATAAAATATATGCCATAAACCATCATTTTTTGTTTGTTTGCATTCTAATAATTCAATAAAGGCTTTATGATAAGACAAAACAAGAAAGTACAGGGGGAAGAAAAGCTCCCTATTGGCAGAACCATATTCAATTCTGATTTTTCTCTCAAAGTAGACCTATATAGGAAAAAATTCCTGAGATTAATATACAATCTAAGATGTCAGGACATTTTTGCTTCAGTCCTTTGGTTTCCACAAAACTAGGGCTGCAGGGCTTACTTTGAGGACCACTGATCCAAGATTTTTTCTTAAATTGTTTGTTCAAGTCATCAAAAATGTTGAGTGTTTACAGATTGCCAGATACTATGCTAAGTAAGATATATTCATTCATTCAATAATTATTTATTGGGTACCTATTATCTGCTGGCATTATCTAAGGACTTAGGATATACCAGGGAACAAAATAAAGATCTACTTTCCTGGAGCCCGTGTTCCAGTAGGGGTAAAGAAAGACAGACAAATAAAATGAAAATAAGTAAGTAAATTACATAGTTTCTTAGAAGGTAGTAAGTATTCAGGAAGAAGACAGGAAAACTGGAGGACTGGGAGTGAAAGGAATAAGCATTATAATCTTTAAACAGAGTGGTCAAGAAGTCTCACTGAGGTGATATTTGAGCAAAGCCCTGAAGAAGGAAAGGAAGGTGGCTGTGCTGATCTCTGAAGGAAGAGCTTTCTGAACACATGGCATAAATGGCCATTGCAAGAGATGGCCACTAACAAGTTCATATTCCAGTGGCAGAGACAGAGACAGGTAGCTTCAATGCGAGTGCTAAAACCTGAATATGAATGGAGTAGATAAGCAAATTTAAACATAGAAGGAATATGCTTTTAAACCAGGAAATGTACAACTACATATCTTAATACAGACATTGTTTAGTATTACCTTTTTTACTTTCAAGAGAAAGTTTAGTGAATATCCATTCAGCAAAGTGCTACACTCAAAATAGCTGTTGGAGAGTATTTTTCTGGCGGAACTTTGAACTATGATCACAGTGCAGGTTCTGCTAATTTGCATTGTCTACTTAAAGTCATTCTTTTTAGGCTACAGATCATACTTCCCAACTTGGAGTAATATGTAAGACGATACACAATGGCCGTTTCTGGCGATGAATTTTGGATGAGGCTAGAGAACAAAAAACCCTTTGGCCAAACAATGCTGTTACCCTTCTGTAACACCTAACTCTTCCCTTCAGAGTGATATTCTGGCTATGGCAGGAAACATCCATAACCAAAGGAAATATCAAATTAGTACCTGTTCTATTTTTTAAAACATTCTTAATTTTTACATTTTTGTTGAGTTTAATTGTATCTGTTCTCAAAGCCCTAAATATGAAACACACAAAAATAAATCTATGAGTTCCAGGACTCAGAAAACAGACAATTATTTATTCTTAAGGTAAAGATTTGTTCTTTTCTATATGTAAGAAAAATCATATCTTTATCTGTCATAATAGTCATATTTAATACCTTCTTGCTGTTTTACTATTACTTCACATATGACAATTTCACAAGGTCAGTTTCAGTTATATTCTATTGATGCATGCACAGTGTTCTAATTAACATCAATGGACATTATAAGCATGCCAAGGCAACATACCATTGTAAACTTCTTGAATTAAACAAGACCATATGTTTTAGTGGTGCATAGTCGAATGATAAAATTGGCCTTCAGTACGGTTCTTATACTGAAGGTTTGAATAAATACACTCAGAAGATGTTGTCAAGCAAGTTTTCCTTCCAAGGATACACATCCTGATAAGTTCACTGCTATAAGCACTTTTAGTATTAGTGTATTTACTCTACAAGGCACTACTTAAATGGGCAAATAGAGTATCATGCAATTATTCTCAAACACCTTCATTCCTTTCTGCTTTATTTTCCCAAACACATTGTAATTCTTTGAAGATAAAAACTGTTGAGCCTAATATTAATTTATACTTTCTACACTATTTGTTAAACATCTGCAGTGAATCAAGAACTGTGACAAGCACTGGAAAGTTAAAAATAAATAAGGTAGTGTTCTTATTCTAGGAGAACATATATTTCTGGTGATGAATTTTAGAAACTCATCAGGAAATGGGGCAGGAAAGATAAGACAAACAATCTATACAATGTACAGTCTAACAGTAAAGGTATGTGCAAAGTTTTGTGTAAAGAGAGTTAACAAAAAGGACGTTAACACTTTAAAATTTTTCCCTACTGGATTTAATCATACCTGATTATAAATGAAATACAGAAAACTCAAATAATTAATACCAACATCATTCACAGGATGCCAGAAAAGATCCAAACAGAGAACTACATCTAGACATCCCAATAGATACAATATGATCAACTGCGTACAAGTGAAGGTGGTCATTACCCTATCCTGATGAAAAGTATGCAGTCTTTCATGTAAGCAGTAGCAGCTAATTTAACAAAGCAAAAACAATCAGGATAAAATGTAGGTTCAGACTGGAAAAGGGAGAAATTGAGGAACTGAGAAATTTTAAAATCAAGGGGAAAAATGTGCAAACATTTTCTTACTGTAAGTCAAGGAGAGTAAATGTATTTTTCACAGTACTGAAAGGTTATTAATGTGATTTAAAATTCTAGCCTTAATAGTAAAATCTCATTCATGAAGGTGCATTATTTTCTTGATGGGAAACAATAGAGGTTTAGCACTACTTTCATCCTGATGAAAGATTCATTAATAATTCACCCGCATGACTGTACAATAGAAGTCGCATTTTACTTTTCTGTCTTACATTTGTGTTATAAATTTTTAATTGTTGAATTCAAGAGTAGTAGTCATTTTATTAGCATTCTTAAGCACCATAAAAGACTAAAGAGTATCTCACCAACTCTTCAAAATTTAATGCAAATACTGAGAGGAACGATTTTTGTGTTAATATGGACCATAAAGCCCAGAGTTTAGGGAAATATTTAAAACATCTTGATCCAAAGAGTATTTTCTTGCTTGTAAGACATATAAGTAAAAAGATAATTTTTAAAGGCACTGCCATCATCAAGTGACAACAGTGGAAGAGAAAGTCACTTAACTTCAATTCTATCTGATTGCATGTGAAACGTCTGACAAACTTGGAGTTCCTGTTTTCAATTTTTTTTTCTAGGGGTCTTCACTAGAACATCATAGCACATAAAAAAAAAAAAATTAAAAACAGACAGGCTCATTTCCATTCTACATTTCATATGCAATCAAAAAGATTTGCAAAAAACAGCTCACTCTCTCATCTTCCCTTTCCCCTTTGGGAGCACCGACTGCTAGGGAAATGAGCAGTAACCACCCACAAAAAGGAAGAAAAGGAGCCCTCTATAAGATTATCGTGCAGAATTTTACTTAAATGTAACATTGAGTATACTTCATCAGAAACAAAATAAAATATATATTGTCAAAAACTCAGCTTTGCAAATTTCCAAAATTACATTACCACCCAAATCAAATTTCAAATCTAAATTAATTAAGCATAATGCCCAAAAAACAAGTCTTCAATTGCCACTCAACAAACAGATAAATCTGAATCTATATATTCCAGAAAAACCTGAGAAATTGTGGAGGAAAAAAAAATTCCACTTTATCACTCAGATATATCAAGAAAACCCAGGTCTTCCTCTGAGTTATTCAGTATCTTCTTGAGAGATGGCACTCATACATCTTTTAGTCATCTCTGCATCCCTAGCACCTAGTAATGTAGCTGGGAAAAAGGACTAAACAAGTATATGTTGTATTTAAATACTTGCTCAATTCTCCACCTTAATAATTGCTATTTAAATCTTCTTTCTAAAAGATTTTTCTTTCTCTTCTTTTTTTTTTTTTTTTTTTTTTTTTTTTTTTTTTTTTT